>NW_026068048.1:2990057-3063451 GCF_014885135.2 Alexandromys fortis
TCATCCCAGGCCCTCCTCCCCTCCCCACAGCAGCCCTGTCTCCTCACCCTCATCCCAGGCCCTCCTCCCCTTCCCTCAGCAGCCCTGTCTTCTCACCTTCATCCCAGGCCCTTCGTTCAGCTGCTCAATACTTCCTTCCTGCTCCATCTTGCCAGTTCCAAGCCCCGCATGCATAGTATATGCATAGCACCTAATTGGCCCCTCTATACAGAGACCTGAGAAATGTAATATGAACCCAAACTGTCCTTTGTCTATCCAGAACATCCCCCCCCCAGCCTCCTTGGTGCTCTGGATCCAGTATTTCCAGCCCCCATCAAATAAGCATGGTTTTTAGAGTTCAGAGCCCTATGTCCCTTGAAAGCCTCAGACAGACATTGGTCATTATCAAAGATCTAAGAGAACTTGCACAGGGTGTCCTAACCATGGAACTCACAGACTGTTGATTAGAACCCATCATCCCATTTTTCAGGAGGCTGAAGCAGAAGGGTTGTTAAATTTGAGGCCAGCCTGGCCTACATTTAGTATCAAAGTATCAAAACAAAAAGAAGAGGAAAAAATACTGAGGATATGGCTCAGTAGTAGAGCCCTTGCCTAGAATCCCCCAGTGAGGGGCTGGGGTGTGGCTCAGTGGTAGAGCCCCTGCCTAGAATCCTTCTGTGAGGAGCTGGGGTGTGGCTCAGTGGTAGAGCCCCTGCCTAGAATCCTTCTGTGAGGAGCTGGGGTGTGGCTCAGTGGTAGAGCCCCTGCCTAGAATCCCCCAGTGGGGGGCAGTGATATGGCTCAGTGGTAGAGCCCCTGTCTAGAATCCCCCAGTGAGGGGCTGGGGACATGGTTCAGTAGTAGAGATTTGCCTATCATATATGAGAGCCTGCCTTTGGTCCTCACTATTTCAGGGGTAGAAAGAAAAATAGAAAGGGCTTGGGCCACCTCCAGCACTACCTTATGGAGAGACCCCCACTCTGCCGAGGACTATTCTGAGGTTCGACAGCCAAAGACACCACCAGCTCCAGCACGCACCTGTACTGATCACTCTGCCCCATCTTCCCCTGCCAGGCATGTCCTCCTCCCTGATCATCCTTTGAGTCACATTTCACACTTCATCTCTGCTCATTCCAGGGCCCCAGCCGCCGTGCCGAACGCCTGGAGCACACATCCCCAGCCATCAGCGGTCTCATAAACACCAGCAGCTGCCCCGGTGGAGGCTCTTGGGACCACACACCACTCACTTCACTGTCCTTTGAATCCCTTCAGTCCATGCCACCACCAACCCTTCACCTTTCCCGCTGCAGCCCTTCCAGAGCACAGCAGGCTGCTTGGGGATGCAGAGAGCATGCGCCACATCTTCCCTTTGTAGACAGCCCCAGCATCCAGCCAGCCATTCTCTCCTGTTTTCTTACCCGTAGCCCTAGCCCAGTTACCTCTCTTCAATCTCTAGGAAAAAAAGAGCCCCAAAGGGGCCTGGCTCTCTCACTCATCTGGTCACGCTGTACAAAGCAAAGGGGAGTCTGAGTTCACAGTGGACCATTGCTCGCCTGACACCGTGCTTACCCCCAGGCCCACATGCTTACTGCTCCCTACATTGGCGTCAGTCACGTCTTCATACCACACAGCGACCGTTTCCATCTTACAGAGGTTTGAAACAGACACCCAGAGAGGACGTGACATCACACAGTTAGAAAGTGCCTGGGACTAAACTCAGCTAGTCTGGCACCCCAAAGACAGGCAGGGGTGAGGGCTGGGGGAAGGGGAGAAGGCCACCCCGATTGGAGTCTCCATCTAGTCCCCAAGTACAGACAAAGTAACAAGAGAGGCTGGCCTCCAGTGTGAGCGTCTCAGTCACCCCTCAGGTGGCTTCTCTGCCTCTCTCCTCTCTACCCATCCAGGTCAAGTCCAAAGTCCTCCTTCTGCTCTTTTGCCCACAAAGCCAGGAGGGAGAAGGAATGCCTGAAACTGTAGGGGGTCTTGGGTCCTTGGGTTCCTGGGTCCCCACAGCGACTGACCCCCCTTCAGAACGTCTCGGGGTTATGACACGTATCTCACGCCCCGAGTCCCAAGCTGTTGCCTGTGTGTTCCATGATCCCAACAACCTCCTGGAGGGAGTTATTATTACCCGTCCCTACTTGGCTGCAGGGAAGGGTGTCCCAGAGACCACCTGCTACCTGTCCAAGATCACACAGCAAAAGCCAACAGAAGCAGCCTGACTGACTCTATACCCTTAACCGAGATGACAACGGCAGAAGCCCTACACCTCAGCACCCCAAAGACGACACATGTTGGTTAGCTGAGAAATTCCTGGGACATGAGGGGAAACTAAGGCACCAGGAAGTTCATATGGGGTCGTCAGGAGACAGACACACAGAAGGCTGGCTAATAGTTAATTAGATAGACAAGACTGGGGCCAGGGGTGGTCTTGAGTCTGATAGAAAGACCCCAAGACAGGGGGCTGGGTACAGGTTGGGAGACAAAGCAGAAGATGGGTGCTCGGTAGGGCCCCCGAAGCTGGGTTTTGGGGACAGGGGGACTCACCCTCCTTCTGCGCCATGTCAGGGACTCTTGTTAATGATTCCCAGCTTGACCTGTTGGGCTGGGGCGGAACCTGGGGACAGGAACAAGGAGGCACGGCCTGGGGGAGCCTGGTTTGGCTCTGTCCTGGCGCCCCCAGTCCCAGGCTCTCATCCAGGGAGCAGCTGGCCCTGAGCTGGGCACAGAGCATGCAAGGGCAGAGGTTGGGCCGGGGTCAGTGGTGGCCATGTATGACCAGCCACCAGGGGGACACCTGGAGTGGCAAGGCAGAGCCTGGAGGACCGAGGCTGAACTTTCAGGGGACTTGAAGGTTGAAAAACTTTGGGGAGTCCTCGGATGTCTGAACTGGCAGGGAAAGAAGGGTGGAGGTGATCTGGGGTTCCTGGCATCCCATCTATGGGCTGGTGGGCATCAGATTGGTGGGAGGGGGTGGACAAGGGACTCCGTATTCTGTGCCTTACCCTGGGGTCCGCAGGAGATGGTGCAGGTTTGGGGTTAGTCTCCGGGCCTGGGGAGGCGCATGGCGTCCCCACAGCCGCGGGCAGCGCGGGAGGCAGGGGTGGCAGCGGCCGCCAGCAGCTTGGGGCCTGCTGAGCCTGCCGCCTCACCTGAGGAGGAGGGGGCTGGGTGGGAGGCGGAGACGGGGCGGGGAAGGGCGGACCCCAGGACTGGCTGCCACAGAGGCCACCTGGCTAATGGGGCGGGGCCTGCAGGGGTTGAACCGGGTAGGCTCAACCACCAGCCTGTCCTCCCACTTGCAGGGGTATTCAGGTGTGCTCCGAGGCCCAGAGGATGGGATTCCTAACTGGAGGAATGAGCTACAAAGTTCTGGCTTCGCTAGGTCCACCATGCTTGTGGCCATGTAGTCCTCCATTCGCATTTGCTTCCATGCCGATACCCAGCCCTCCTCTGATCCAGTCCATGCCGCCATGGGCCTCTAGTCCTTCCTGTCCCTAGCGGGGCCCAGCCCCTCCCCCGCCACTTTCCTACAAGTCACGGGGGCTGGTTTGTTTTGGCAGCCGCTGTGCTGCCTGCCCAGTGACCTCTGGAGCCCGGAAAGTCCTGATAGGGGGATGGGGGGCTTGGCCCTGAAAAGGCAACACTGATTGCCCAGGCGCAGGCCAAGTGACCGGAAGTGGCTAGCCGCAAGTGCATCCAGTCCCACCATCCGCCAAGTGCCATTCAGGTCAGACCCCAGATCCAGATAAACACCAGACTGCCCAGGAGGCCCTCTACACCTGCCCAATGGCCCGGGCTGGCATTTGAGTCACAACAGCTGTCCCCACACAGCAGGCCACCTACTTGCCCTCTCTTGCACCTCCTCCAGCCACAGGCCTGACACCTCTCTCATGCAGGGGCCACACTGGTTCTGCCTGACTGATGGGCCTGACTGATGGGCCTGACTCTCTCTTGTCTTCCTTGCGTCCTTCTCTGTTGGGTCTCTGCCGCTACCGCAATCTCTCTCTCTCTCTCTCTCTCTCTCTCTCTCTCTCTCTCTCTCTCTCTCTCTCTCTGCCTCTGTCCATCCTTCTTGCTGTCTTACTGTACTGCCCTCTCCCTCTCCCTCTCCCCAAAACTTTTACTCAGAATTCTCAGAGCATAGCAAGCTCCACAAAACCCCAACGTTCAGTCGCCTGTCCCTGCAGATCACAAAGCCGCCTTCTGGACTCCGGCCCTGACTCCTACCCACGGAAATAACGACTCCCAGAGTCACACTGTTAACCAAGCTCTAAGCCCTTCTTCAGTGCCTCCAATGTGGCCAGGGCCCTGCTGCTTGTTGGGAAGTAGGATTCCCAAAAGACACTCCAAGGCCTTGGGACAGGGACCGGGGGAGCTGGGGATGCTAATGAGAGACTGGAGACTCGAGTCCAAGAATCTTTATTTCATGAACAAAACTACTTCTGTAAAGAGAGGAGGCCGAAGAGGCCCTTCCCGAGAGACCACAATTGAAGGCTGGTGAGAGAGGGGGGGCGGACCAGGTCTAGGAGGTGTCACGGAGAGGGAACCCCAGGTCCAGCCGGAGGAAGCGGAAGGGAGATGAAACCCAGAACCCCCTGGCCACGACTGTCCCTGTCCCAGCTCCTCTTGACCCCATCGAGCAGGGCTGGAGCCGGCTGGCCTGGCAGTGCGTGTGGGAAGTGGTCTATGTGCAAATCAGCAAAAAGAAGGGGGCGGGGCTTGCCCCCCTCGCCTCACCGCCCCCTCCCCCAAACAGGCAGCAAAAGCAGGGTGGGGCGGCCATATTGCTTCACCCGTCATGCATGGCGGTGGGAGGGTGGGCGGGAGGCGGTGGGTGAGGTGGGATCAGTCCCTGCCCGCTCCCACCCAGGTGGCTCCTCTGCAGGATTGTGAGGCTGGGGAGACCGATGGGCTGACTCCCATTGCTGGGGGAGGGTCCCCGTCAGGGGCTGACCCCCCACAGGCGGGGGAGGGTACCCATCAGGGGCTGATCCCCACTGCGGGGGAGGATACCCATCAGGGCTGGCTCTTCCTTGAGGTGAAGCCCAGGGCCTGCAGGGTAAGAAGTAGAGACTTGGAGACCCAGTCCCTGAACCCTCCTTCTGGCTGGCGGTGCCCAGAGCGGTTCATCAGCCTTACCAGCGCTATTCAGCCACCTGGACGCCTGTACAGTTCTCTTTGCTCTCGGATGTAATGGCCAGGTATTCCGAGCTGTTCCGGGAAAAGCAAGGCAGACAGTGACCCCTGGGCCCAACCCTGAGCAGAATGGGGTCCCTGACTCAGGCATGCAGGGCTACTAAGACTGGAGAGGACTAGGGGGGAAGCCCTGAATCTGAGAGGCCTCTGTAACTACAGGACACCTCTGTGGCATTCAGGAATCTGTAGCGGCAACCGAAAGACTTGGGTTCGAATCCTGGCTCTGCTGCCTGGCAGCGGTGCCGTCCTCTTCTCCTCATCTGCAAGCAGCTACGCTATTCGTCTCTGCCGCAGATGCTGGGGTGCCAGATGGCACTGGGGTGGCCTCAGCCCGCCTCGCCAGCCCCACTCACGCATTTTCTTGTGCAGCAGCTTCCGTGGCAGCGGCGATCTTCTTGTAGCAGTACACCATCTCCGCCACGAGCCATATGGTCAACACCACAATGAGCACGTACATCATGATCTCCGACACGATGGACGCCATGTCTCTGTTGGCTGCAGGGACCGGACATGGTTTAAGGAGGGGGCAGCGGCTCCAGCTCAAGGAGACACAACAGCCCCAGAGTGTAATATGTTTGCTGTGTGAACTCAGGCAAGTGGTTCAACCTCTCTGAGCCCGGGCCGCAAACAAGGTAATTGTGCTGGTTTCCATGGGAAATTACAGGGACTCTGATCAAGTGACAAGGTGCTTGGGATGGGCCTAGGGGTTGCTGTCATCCTGCCTCCCTGTGGCATTTGTGACATTTAGGAGGGTGCACCTGCCGCACTTGATAGTCTGACTCTGCAAATCAAATGTGTGGGGTTCAAATCTCAACTCCGCCAGCTGTGTGACCTTGAAAAAGTGACTAAGCCTCTCTAGGGCCTAGGTTACCTCCAACAGCAAAAACAAACAAACAAACAAGAAGAGTTTCTCAGGACAGTAGTGTTCATCCTGTCATGACCCTCAAGGGGTGTTCTTATTACTGTTGTAATTGAGGCCACTCTGTGTCTACTGGGTTTTTCTGTGTAGCCCTGGCTGTCCTGGAACTCGCTCTGTAGACCAGGCTGGCTTTGAACTCACACCGCCTGCCTCTGGAGTGCTAGGATTAAAAGTGTGTGCCACCACCACCTGGCTCTCTGGCTTTGCTTTTTATTAGCTGTGCAACTTCAGGCAAAAGACTCCCCCTCTCTGAGGCTCAGTGCCCCTCTGTCAGATGAGGACAAACGCTCAGATTGCTGCGCAGAGGCGACAGAACAGGGAGCATGGTGGCCAGCGCTGCTCAGCACGGGCGGCTTTCGGGAAAGCCTCCCTGCTCTCTGCATTGCCGGCTTGCCTCTCCAGCTTCCTTTCATGGGGTCTAAATTTAAACTGTAAAGGGAACGTGTCCAGTCAGGGGACTGGAGGGGAAGGACGCTTTGGCACAACTCCTCAGCCAGATTTGGCTGGTGTCCACCCTACATCCCTGGCCCCCTTGGTAGCCCGGATCTCATTCCCCCCACCTCCGCTCCACCCCTGCTGGCCAGTGAGTCTTCCTCTCCTGCGAGCCTGTGCCAAGACAATGCTGGTGTTTCTGGGTCAGAGGGAGGAGGGCAGTGTACAGGGCTGGATGTTCCCCCATCTGCTCACTCATTCATTCATTCATCAGGGATCACCCATGCCATGAGTGACCCCTCTACACGACTCTGCTAAAGTCTCTTTCTTTGCCTTAGACAGGGACTCTCTATATAGCCTAAGCTGGCCTCGAACTCACAGCCCTCCTGCCTCTGCCTTCCAAATGCTGAGAGTTAAGCATGCTACAACCACATTCCATTCTGTTGTCTTTTCTATCTACAGCCCATTTTCCAGACAAGGACTCCAAGGACCAGAGATAGTTTGGTGCTGAGCCAATGACGCACAGCCGAGATGGGCTCAGAGCTGGGGCTGGACCCCAAGCATAATTGTTCAGAGTGTATGGTCGCCGTCCTGTGGCCAAGGTGAACCCTGTAACAGCTGATTAATACCCAGGTCGTCTTCGCCAAGCCATTGGGCGTCTCAGGAGGAAGAACTGCAGGGGCCCTCACTTTACAGATGAGACCAAGGGAGAGCCCACCGGGTCACATGGAGGGGCTCCCAGGCGTGCTCTTTGAATACCCCATCTTTCCTGAGGACTGGACCCAGACAGAGTACTACCACTGAGCCACAACCCTTTTTCCATTTTGTCATGGGGTCTTGCCATGTTCCCCAGACTAGCCTTGAATTCTCCCTACGGCCCGGCTTCTATCTTAGCCTCAGGAAAGATCCCCATTGGGCCTTTGCCTACTTAAGGCCCCTAGAATCCTCTAAGACTGCCTTTGGGTCCACACAGCAGCCCTTCTGTGGGCCAGAGTCCTCGTCAGCCTCAGACGCTGTGAGGTGCAGATCCTCTGAGTGTGTAACTGTGTCCCCTGTCGAGCCCAGCTGCATGGCCACCTTCCATGCCTTCATCCATCACTTGGCTTTGGGATGTAACTTCATGCGTGTTTAGGGGCTACAATGGGTGATGCCAGGAACACAGCAAGAAGGCGGGTGAGAACAAGAACCAGACCTGGTAGGAACCAGGTGAGATGGCTCACACCTCTGAGCCCAGCACCTGGGAGGCTGAGGCAGGAGTCTCACACCAGCCTGGGCTACAGAGGGAGTGCTTGCCTAGCATGCACGGAGCCCTGGGCTTGTGTACCAGCACTCAAGAGAACGGGCAAAGTGACACATACATTTAATCCTGGCATGTGGAAGGTACGGGAAGGAGAGTCAGGTGTTCAAGGTTAGAAAGCAAGTTGACCATTAGCCTGGGTAACATTAGACCTTGTCTTTTCTTTAAAGCCCTCAAAAGAACATAAATCAAAAATAGAACATAGAAAAAAAAACCAGCTATGGACAGCTGGGGGTAGTGGCACACACCTTTAATCCCAGCACTCAGGAGGCAGAGGTGGGTGGAGCTCAGAGTTCGAGGCCAGCCTGGTCTATAGAGATAGTTCCAGAACAGCCGGGGCTATGAGAGAAACTCTATGTCTGAGAAAGTGAAACAACACACATTAGTTTTTCAGGTGTGGTGACTCACACCTATAATCCCAGTACTCAGGAAGCTGAGGCAGGAGAATTTGTTTGAGTAGGAATATGGATCTGATGTTAGCCTGGGCTACGTAGTGGACAGCTTGTCTCAAAATAAACATGCAAGTAAATAATTAAATACCAAAAAGTAATACAATAAACTATGGCTACTGAGATGGCCTAGCGGGTCGAGGCATTTGCCACCAAGTTTGATAACCTGCGTTTGATCCTCAGGGTCCAAGTGGTGGAATGAGACCTCTGACCTCCACGTGTGCCCCACAACATGTGCATGTCATACGCCTCGCACACCAAAGAAAAATATTGTCGAAAAGAAAATTAAAGCAACAGTACTGTGGTATGGCAGGTAGAACATGCTACCTAGATTCTTCTGGAAACATGAGCTCAGCAGAAAGGGCTCTGTGTTCTGAACACAGTCACCTCTGCAGGCCTGAGAGTTATGTATGGCTGGGCCGAGAATGTGGATAAAAGTCAAGCTTTACGATGGGCGTGGCCTGAGCAAGGGCCCACAGGAGGCGAGGCGGAGACTGAGGGCGCTCACCAGCTTCCCCTCAGAAGCTGGGGTTTGTGATGCCCGGGTTTGGAGGGGCCTTCGCTCCCCTGGACCCCGACCTCGCAGGCAAAACTCCACTTTCTGTGCCCACCGCCCACCACACACCCAGCGTGGTGACGTCCCCGTGCCTCCCTCGGATGCGCCTCTCACTTGCCTTCTGTACCATTTTGATGAGAAACATAAAAAAAGCTAATTATAACAAGAATCCTGCAGACTCTGGCTGAGGGAACACGGATGCACGCGAGAAACCGCCTGGGGCTGGGGGTTGTTAACCCAAGCAAGGCTGGATTCAGATCCACGACCCAGTCAGGTGACTTGGTTGCAGGATCTCACCTCCCTGAGCCTGGACTTTTGGGTCAACAATACGGAGTGGTGAAGCCCCTCCCTCAGATGCTGGTGGGAGGGTCCAACAGGGACGTTTTAAAGGAGTCGGAATATCAAGGGACCAGGTCGGGAGGATGGGAAGTGCTACTGGCCCCCAGGGATTCACTTCCCAGAGTCCTTCACTGCCTCCAGGCTTGGAATAGCTCCCTGACTTTCTAAGACAAGAGGACACACGAACTCTGGAAAATTCCGACTGATGCTGATCAGAAGAAGCTCTGTCTCCAAGTGGTGGCGCACGCCTTTAGTCCCAGCACTCGGAAGGCAGAGACAGTTGGATCTCTGTGAGTTCAAGGCCAGCCTGGTTTACAGAAGGATTTCCAGGACAGCCAGGGCTACACAGAGAAATCCTGCCTTGAAAAACAAACAAACAAACACACGGAGTTGGAGAGTAGCCTGAGCTACAAAGCAAAACCTTACCTCAAAACTAAAAACTATGATCTGAGAAAGCAGTCCAAAGACGCTAAAAGCAAAATGCTGGCTCCACTCAGAAATACCCCAGGCCTCTGTGGTCCCCAGTAAGGCCCCAGCTCACCACTGTGTGCCCTCACCTAAGAGACACTCCAAGCCATATACGATATTCTCTCTGGTCCCTGGGGACAATCCTGGGGCTCAGAGAACGGAAGACACCTGTCCGAGGTCACACAGCTTGAGTACAACTTAGTACACACGATTTATGGGGGAAAGACCTACTCTGACCTCCCGTGGGCTGAAGCGCCAAAGACTCCAGAACCAGAAAGGGGTGTCATTCCCCCTGTGGCTGTGGGCTGTTGGCTGGTCTCTGTGTGGCACCAGCCTGTCCCCTTCTTCCCATCTGTCCCTCCATCTGGCTTGCCGGAGGGTCACAAGACTTGACTCACCCTTGTCCACCACCTCCAGGTGGATCTTCTTGACGACGCTGGTGTTGTGCTCGTAATTATCGAAGAAGAGGAGACGGTAGACGTGACACTCGTAGTCGCCAGAGTGGTTGTAGGTGACGTTGGTGATGAAGATGGACAGGTCCTGCAGGTCCTTGGTGCCCCGGCTCCCGTTCCACACCACGCGGCCCTCAAAGCGCTCATCTTCCTCCAGCTGCAGCACCTCGTTCTCATAGCGTAGGATCTTGTTGTGGTTAGTGATGAGTGGGTATGTAAGTCACTGGGTCTGTCTTCCACAAGTGTGGCCCCCATACTGTCCCCCATCCTGACCCTTCCAAGTACAGATGATGTATATATGGTAGCAGCATCTTTTGTTGTGTGGTTCTGACATTGTAACCTATGCATATGCTAGTCAGGGCTCTACCACTGAGCCATGCCTCAGCCCCTCACTGTTGAATTTCTGGCAAGGATTCTATTGCCAAGCCCCACCCTCAGTTCCTTTCTGATGGGTTTCAGGCAAGTGCTCTCTCATTGAGCTATGTCCCCAGCCCAAGCTCAGGCATCTTGACTTGGGCAGTGAGGGGTCAAGGAGGTTGAGATCTCAGCTGGGACCATGGCAGCCCCCGACTGTCCTAGCCATGAGATACATACACACACACACACAATCCCACAGTCCGAAGCTCCACCTGGCTTCTGTATTCCCCTTCTCCACACTTCTTTCCCAGCCACTGGTCACCCTCAGACACAGGCTCCCTGTCCTACCACACGCACATTTCAGAATACACACAGAGAAAACTTTGCTCTTTGATATTGCTCTAAGGCTGCCCAAGACATTTTTGCTGGTGCATTCTAATTCAAGTGACAGGCTTTCACTGCCCACCATATGCCAGCTGCATCAACTCATTCAACCCTCGTGCAGACCTAAGGGGCTGAAGCCAGTGAGGTGGTTTAGCAGGCTAAGGTACTTGCCACCACACTGGTAGCCTGAGTTCGACCCTTAGGACCCATGTGGTAGAATGAGAAAATGGACTCCTGCAAGTTATGCTCTGACCTCCACACACATGCTATGCCATGTACATACATACACACATACAATAAATGTAATTAAAAAAAAATATGGGGCAGAGACCACGACCCCTCACAGTTACAGGACCCATGCGCAGTGACTTGCCTAAGGTGATCGGTAGTCTGTGGTGAGTGGGGGTTTAAACCCAGGTCACTCGTCACATCCACATCTTCATCATTAGCAAAGCACTCACACCAGCCAAATGCCTGCCTGTAATCCCAGTACTTGAGAAACTGAGGCAGGAGGATTGCCAAGAGTTAGAACCCAGACTGAGCTACTTAGCGACACCCTGTCTCCACAGCACTAAAAGCAACATTGAAAAGCAAGCAAGCAGCCTTAAGATCTAGCACAGCTGGCTCCATCCTCTGGATGCTAACCCAGCCCAGGCACCCACACAAACCTTGACAAATTCCTCTGTCCCCTTCTGGCGGAAGGTCCACTCCGTGAAAGTCTCGGCGCTGGTCTCGCTGCGACGCTTACAGGAGATGCACAGGATTTTGAAGGTCATCCCGTAGACAGCCTCTGTCTCGGAGTCCACCTCCACGCAACCCCCCCAAGCTGAGGACACTGTGGACACAGTGGGCTCAACTCAGCGAGGCACCTGCCACTCTAGGCAGCACCGGGCTTGCTGCCCCACAAAAGCCATCTGTTTCCTTTTCACCATTTATGAACAGAGTGGATGCCAAACCTATCCCTGATTCTCGCTCGCTGTGTGACCTTGACAAGCCCCCCATCTTCTGGGAGCCTCAGTTTCTCTCCCCCCTACCCACTCTTCCCTTCCCCTGCCTATTAGGTAGTCGCCAGGTAGAATATGCACTGTGGAGGATATCCTTGGGGTGAGTAACTCCACTGAAGCACCCTGGCCTCAAAAGGCCGACAGCCTTCTAGGCAGGGGTTCTAGCGGTCCATGTCAATCCCACCAAACTGGTGTGCAGAACCAGTCACGGCTTGAGAGACGGGAAGGTTGGCTGAGCGGGGCTCACTCCAGCCCCACTCCTCCTCCCTCTAGCCTCTCTGTAACCCCCCCCCCCCCCCAACTTCACCACCCTGCTCTGTCCCCTTTTTCACAGACTTTCTCACTTCAAGACATTCACCCTAAGTTAAAAGTTCTTTCCTGCCTCGGGGTCTTTGCTCAGCCTCAGGTCCCTCCTTCACCCTCTTACCTGTCACCTCTTGCCTCCACCACTCACTAGCTGACGAAGTCCTGTCTTCTATTGGAGCTCTGGGTCCCTTCTTTGTCCCCCAGCCTCCTGATCTCTTAGTCTTCAGGGCTTCTGGTTCACCTTCCCTGTTGCCTCAGTGTCCCCTATATTTATTCCTCCTAGGGGTGTCTGAGGTCCTAGATCCGCTGTGTTCCTCGCTCTGTCTTCCCATCCTTGTATGTCTCACCATTACTATTACTGTTATTGATTTTATTTTTTTTTTAAACTCCCATCTGGCTGGCATTCTCCATCCCCTCTCGGTCTCTCCAGATCTTTCCACGTTTCTCAAGTTTCTCTGTCCCTGGCTCCGGCTCTCAACTCTCTCGCTCCAATGTCCCTGTCGTCCGCCTCAGTCTCTTGGTTTATTCCCACTCCCTGGACATGTTTGATGTCTTCCCTCGGTATCCATCCCTCCGGGTTTGTCTCTCCGGGCCCCAGTCCCCAGGCGACGCCTTCCCCCAACCCCTCACGCGGCTGTGGGTGTCACATTGCAGCCTGCGGGGCTCTGCAAGCAGCTGACTCCGCGTCTCCTCGCCCCCGGCCCGGCGCCCGCAGACCAATCTCCGTGCCAAGTGCTCCCCCCCACCCCCGAGAATCTCCTGTATCTCCAGGATCTTCTTCTCGTGTCGTCTGGGGTCCCGCGACCCCAGTGACCTCGCACCGCGCACAACTTCCCAGGCAGGGAATTGGCGAGCTTGAGCCACGCGGGCGGGGGGCGTCCCGAGCGCCAATGGCGCGTGTCCCCCAGCAACACTCACCCAGCGCCGCGCCCACCACTAGGGCCAGCAGCGTCCCCATGGCCGAGCAGGGCAGCGGGTGCGCAGAGCGCGGCGACAGGCGATGGGGCCCGGAGGCGACTGGCCCGGGCGCCGGGCGCGGGCGCGGCAGCTGCGGCTGGGGGGGCGCGCCCCCCCGCTCCGGTTACCGCCGGGGGCCCAGCCCCGGGGCCGGGAGAGCGGGCATTCCCGCCGCGCGGCGGGAGGCTAGGGATGCTGCGTGCGCTCGCGCCACAGGGCGCATCCAGGCTGCGGCGACCCCTGCCTGGCTCCGGACGCAGCTTAGGAGCTCGCTGTCGGGCTCCCGGCGCTGGGGCGCGGACCAAGGGCTCCTGCGCACTGCAGCGTCGGCCCGGGAGGGAGGAGGGAGCCAAAAGAGGGAGGAGGAAACGGGAGGGGGCGGGATGAATCACCGCGGGGGGAGGGCGCGGCCGCCCAGCCTTTGCCGCAGCGGCCCGGGAGGCGCCGGGGCACCGGCCTCTCTGGTGGCTCCCCGGGCTTCTGCGCACCCGAGGAGTGGCCTGGGTCACTCCGACTTCGCCAGACTCTTTGGGATGGAGGGACCCTTTCCTCTTCTTCTTCTTCCGAGGAAGGACATCTCCAGACACCCAAGAGGACTTGGAGGACAGTTCGAGGGACCAGTTTCTGTTTTCCTAATTATGGAGGTCAACCTTATCGAGTTCACGAGGAGATGGGGCTGGGACATCCGAGGGATCTACTTTTGATATCTGAGATCCCTCGGACTGGAGGTCACTGAGCCAGAACCTAAGAGGGCTCGAAGGGGTGAAGGGGTCAGGCTAGGGCTGTATAGAAACCTCCAAACCATATACAAGCCGAAAGGGTACCTTGACATCCCACCACTCTGGGGTAGGAGGTGCCAGGTTTCAAAAGAGACATTCCCGCGATCTCCTCCCCCCCCCTCTTGCGCGCCCCACGACTCTGACGTCATCTTCCCAGCTCTCCTCCCACTCTACCGTCCACCGATTCTCCCCACCCCCAGCACACCAGCTTATCACTGCTTGGGGCCTTTGCCCTACTTCCTGCCTGGACACCCCTCACCCCATCCCCGCCCACTGTCCCCAGGTGATGGAAGGACTGACTCTCTGTTCTAAAACCCAGGGCTCCAATGTCACCTTCACCGTATTTACTGTGCGCATTTTGAATCATCTGCCTCTCTCCATACTTACTGGGCCATCTTGGTTCTTATTTACTTTGTCGGAATAATTAGTTGTTGGTTAGGTACCAACAAGGGATTGTTTCAGTGTTTATTATATTGTATTTACTCTGTGCGTGTGAGACCACTCATCCATATCAAGGCATACATATGAAGGTCAGAGGACAACTTGGAAGACATCTTCACTATATGGGTCTTATGGGTTGAACTTAGGTCATTAGGCCTGGAGGCCAGTACCCTTAACTGCTAAGCCATATCTCTCCAGGCCCTTTTGTTTTCTTAGAGACAGGCTCTCACTATGTAGCCCAGGCTAGCTTCTACCTGGTGGTCCTCCTGTTTCAGTGTGCACCACCACACCATGCTTGTAGTCTTGGTCTGTCTGCTGCCTGCACCTTCCCCAGGGTGAGAATACTGTCCTGTGTCCCAACAGGTCCCCAGCACCTTGACCTCTTCTTGGCCCATTATAGGGTTCTAGGTCACCAGGACCAAGGTGGGAGACTCTTAGCAAGGGGTGGCTGGCCCCATACTAGCTACCAGTTCTGCTTGGAATAAGGTCCTGGAGAAGCCACAGTGTGGGGCAGGTCCAGGACACAGTGGCCAATAGCCAGGGACACCAGACACCTTTGTGGTCTGGGCTTTTGAGCCAGCACCTCCTGAGCAGTGAAATTCCTTGTGCAGAAAATAACCCTTTCACAGTTCCAGTGGCCCCGGTGGGGGCTGGGAGGAGGTGGCTCAGGGAGTTCAGGCCCCAGCGGTGGACAGGAGACACATCCTTACAGCCCTACAAGACTGGTGTCCAAGGAGGCTCTCTGGTGGAGGAAAAGCAGCCTTTTACTCTAATGAACTTAATTCTTACTTCAAGGAGTTGTCCTTCCGCCCAGTTTGCAGGTGTGAGAAGAGAGCCTCGGCATGGGGAACAGGCAGATGGCACACTGCAGCGGAGGAGTGTGTGTGTGTGCAAGTGAGCTCGTGTGCGCGGCTTTGCCCTTTGCTTGTTACTGCTTCCATCCAATCCTTCCACCCCACAACTTGGCATGTGACTTTCCAAAAGTCCTGCCAGACTGACAGACTCTTCCTTCCCTTTGGCCTCAGCCCAGGGTTTGGAGGGCATAGCTGGGTTCGACCTGCACCACCGATGACTGATGGGGAGGTGGTTGGTTTTAGGAGAGACAGTAACTTGTGTATAAACTTGAAGATCTGGAGCTGGAAAGGTGGCTCAGCACTTAAAAGCATTTGTTGCTCTTGCAGAGGACCCAGGTTCGGTTCCCGGCACCCACATGATGGCTCACAACCACCCAAAGTTCTAGGGGATTCGGTGCCCTGTTGTGATCTGAGGACACAATGCACATCCATACAGACAGGCAAGACACTCATTCATACAGAAAACAAAAGATAAATCTAAAAAATTAACATGTGGAGATGTCATGGGGGATGCCTAGAATCTGCCTCAGGGTAGCCTTGGGACCAAGAGTGTGTCATAGGATGAAAGAAATAGCAAAGCCTGGTCCCCACTTAATACTCGTGACACGAGTTTCATCTTTCCTTCCAACTCTTCTGTGGTAAATGGAATGAGTTTTTGGCTTATTCTGCCAAGTCCTGTTAGGAGGCATAATCCGAGGCTGGTGGCACTGGCCTGGCATCCCAGCTCCTCGGGGGACTGAGGTGGGAACACACATTCTAGGTCCTACAAGGGCTTTCCTGGGTGAGTTCAAGGCCAGCAGGAGATTTAGTTAGACCCTATATCACAGGAGAAAAGAAACTAGAGATCTAAGTATTAAGTCTGATTAGAGGTGGTCACCCCTTTAATCCTAGCCCCGGAGAGGTAGAGACAGGCAGATCTCGGTGAATTCAAGGTCTGCCTGGTCTATATATCAAGTTCCAGGACAGCCAAGACTTCATAATGGACCCCCATCTCAAAATAAATGAAGATAAAATTAAAAAAAAAAAAGAATGGGAAAAGGCTGGGGACAGAGTTCTGTGGTAGAGTGCTTGCCTAGCAAATGCAGGGGCTGTAGGTTCAATCCCCAATCCCCAAAAGGCCACACATATTGACTTCAAATCTCCTTGATGGCAGGTCTCAACTTTACTCCTCCATGTTGATGTGCCCTCCAACCCCCACCAAATGTCTGCTAATATGTAAGCCACCTGGGGCAGCTGCTTTGCTCTTGAGTAAGGCAGATCTGACATCAGATGACAGTGCCAGGACGCCAGGACCTGTACCATGGACAGCGAATGGGACGTCTGCTTCACTGGCACAGACAGCCATAGCCGTTTCCAACCCTTTATTGAGGTTGCTATCCCCAAATAAATATAATACATTAAACCCAGAGATGAGGGCCTCGTGCACCCCAAAAGGTGCCCCCCCACAACCCCAGCTGGGCAAAATAAGTTAGTTGGGGGGAAAGAGCCTGCCAAAGGCCGGGCCAGCTCCCTGGCTGAGCAGGCAGTGGAAGCTGGACTCGCGCACGCGCGCGCACGCGCACACAGATCTAAAGTGCATCTTGGTTCTATGGTCCCCAGGTCTGTGTGACTCTTGGCGGGGCCACTGAGAGGGGCAGGCGGGAACCTCCCGGCGGTGTTCGCACCGTGCCAGCAGTGGCTGCCAGGGTTCCGTACGTCTTTCTGTCCACTTTGGGGGGGGGGCGGGGGGGACTGCTTTTCGATCAGGAGTTGTCAGGGGAAGCTGTCATCAGGCTGTGGCTGAGTGTCCAGTGGAGGATCCGGGAGGGTGATGCCTTGATGTAACTTCTCCAAGGAGAACTTCATCTGCCGAAGAGGTGGAGGAGGTGGGATGAGCGCACGATCTATGCTGTTTTGCACAGTTCCGCCACCCCACCGACCCACCGCCCCTCAGCCCGATAACTCCTCAAAGTGAAATCCTGGGACCCAGGTGGCCTGGGTTCAAATCCTGACTCTGCTATTCCTAACAGTGGGTGAATCTCTTCACTGCTGTAGGACTACTTTCTTGCCCGAGGAATGAGTGATTAACGTCCCAGCTTTATAGGATCCTATCAGAGATTTGAGGGTGCTAGAGTCTGACCCACAGTAAGTCCTCCAGGTGATTTTGACCAAGTCCTAATCTTGAACCAAAGGATGCCACACCCCTACATCTTGTTCGCTTACAAAAGGGGGACAAGATCTTACTAGTTACGTCTGAACCGGCTCCCACAGGCTGGTGTGCTGAAGGGTCTCCACCAGATGGCGCTGTTGCAGAAGGCTGTGGAGCCTTCAGCAGTAGGGCCTAACTGGTTACTTAGGGGAGGTCTTGGACAGGCAAACCCATCCCCTAATTCCACTTCCTGGTCTGTGCTTCTCATGCTCCCAGGGCACCCACTATGATTGACAGCACATCTTGGGCCTAATAAACATTTCCTCCTCCTATGGTTTGACTGTGAAATGTCCCCTCCTCCCCCACCACGGGGCTCAAGTCCCTGAACACTTACTTAATCCTCAGCAGTCTGGAGGCTAGCTGGTAGACCTAGGCCACTAGGGAGGGGCCTTGTGGATTACAGCCTGGCCTTTCTTCTGGTCTCTACCTCTACTTCCTAATCCCAATATAACCTGAGCAAGAACCAAGCCACTAAAAACATGGCAGGAGCCTCCCCAGACACTGTGACAGACCACATCTATAAGCCATGGGACAAAATTAGCCTTCCCTCAGCTGCTAAGTGTTGCCACGGTGGGGGGAGAAAAATCAACCAGTTCACCTTGTATCTGCCACATACATTGGTCACAGAGAGTAACTTCCTGCTGCAAGGCTTGCTAGAGGACAGGTCACTTTAGGTTAGTGGCAGGACAGCCCAGCTATGCTAAGGGCTCTTAATCTCATTAAGGTGTGACAGCGACTTGGTCTCGGTACCCTTGGGAATTTGGGGAAAGTAATCAAGCTTGAACTCAGGACTGGTGAGTCCTGCTGGCTTTCTGTGAGTGAGGCACCCCACTCTCATTTCCCTCCCTACCCTGTCTTGCATTCCCTTTCCACTAAAGCATCTCTCTGGGAGCTTGGTTTTGGGGTGCAACAGTGTCCCTAAAAATTGAGAGTTTTGTTTTTAACGTGTGCTAGTGGATAGAATATTTTTAGTTTTATTTTGGGTTTCTGCTCTACCCCACCCCATACTAAGGATATCACCCATGTGCTATGCATGCTAGCCAAGTGCCCTGCCACTGAGCCACACCCCAGCCCCTCACTGGGGGATTCTAGGCAGGGGCTCTACCACTGAGCCACACCCCAGCCCCTCACTGGGGGATTCTAGGCAGGGGCTCCACCACTGAGCCACACCCCCATCCCCTCACTGGGGGACTCTACCACTGAGCAGCTATGCCCCCAGCCCCACTAAACAGTATTTCTATCAATCCCTTCAGTTCAGCCCTGAAGCCCTCAGAGACCAAAGCCAGTCTTCTCATTTCTCATCTTCCTCCTGTCATAGGTACCCACCTCAGTACCTCACATTTTCCTTAGTCTTCCGCAGCTGCTGGCTGCAGTTTCCTTGGGCCTAAAGGCATCAATATATGGTGACAGTATATTCACGGAGCACCTGCTGGACGCCTGGGTGAGGCTCACCAATAGCAAGACCATGCAGCGTTTATAGTGTGCTTGGCACTACTCCAAACGCCTGTGCATTCCCAGCTCATCAAGGATGGCCTTACTCTCTGACGTTCAGAAGATGCACACAAGGCTCAAATGACAGTCACTTACATCAAGTCACACAACAGAGTCTGACCTTGGCTGTCCCCTGAACTACACAGGGTGGCTTCGTCAACCCCATTTTGGAGATGGGACCCAAATGCCCTTGCGAGAGTCACTCCCCTATAAGCAGACCTAAGCCCTAGGCAGGCAGAGGACCCAGCCCAGTCCTCCCTGGCTGAGGGACGGATGCACATGTGTCCCCAGCAGCTAATAACAGAGAGTGCTGTCCTCTGCATGTCCCCCACACCCAGCCTGCCACCAGCAGAACAGAAAGATGGGATTCCTACTACAGCCACGTGGTTGGACCCAGCCAAGCCTGAAGGACATCTTTTCCAGATATGATAGTTTTTTTTTTTCTTCTGCTCCATGTACCTCCCTAGCAAGCTAAGAGGTCTGTATCAGGACTTTTTTTCCTCCCTTGTTTTATGAAAAGAGAAACAAAGGCCCCAGAGGGGCGCCATCTTGACCCAAGGCCCCACTGCCCCACGTGACCACCTCGCACCTCATCCAGGAGCTCCACGGATGCTCTGAGGATCTGCCTCCACTTGTGCACCTCAACACTGTGGAAGTGCTTCTGCAGAGCCAAGATCTCGGCCCACTCCGTGGCGGTCTGGGGGAATTTGCTGCAGAGATGCAGAATCCGAATGAACGGTCGTGGATGCTCCCGTCGGCGTGAGCTCCGCCCCCCACCTTACAACCTCAGGCTCTCCACCTACCCCTTGGCCAGTGCCAGGCTGTGCCAGGACTCAAAGGTGTGGGCAGTTCTCTCCAGAGCCCAGAGACGGTAAAAGAGGAGGGCATTGAGGGCGATGAGGATGATGAGGCTGCAGACAGAGCCAGAGATCAGGGATCCTGGGATTGGGAGGCTCCCTCTAGTCTGGCAGGGAGCTCTGCCCTGCCCCCAACACACCAGCATAGCCATACCTTAAAGGGTACCATGATTACCCACCCTTTTCAGAGAAGGAAAGAGGCTCAGAGGGGCAACCGATAGGCCTAGGGTCACACAGCCCATAAGCAGAAAACACAGGGTTCACACCCTGACCTATGTCATGCCTACATGCTTGCCGGCCACACTAAACCATCCTCCCTGGAGGAGCCAGGGACATTGAACAGGAAGAGAATGCTGCAGGGGGATGAACTGCGATAGGGGGGTGGGGTGGATATCAGGGGGGAGAATTCAGGGCCCTACCTCACACAGATCCTGCGGAGGCAGCGAGGGGAAGACAGAGATGTGAGAACTGACCAGGGCAGTACTGGTACCTAGCCCTCCTCCACCCAGGGTAGCTAGCTAGCTCTGAGCCCGGCAGCCCACAGGGTTCCTCCTGGGTGACCTGAGGAAACTGGGGCCTCCAGAGGCTGAGTGTGCGACCTGGGTCAGCTTGAAGCTGGGGGGATCTTTCTTGCTTTTCCTCAGTGTCCTGCCCTCCCATACCTGCTGTCCTTTAAACGCCTGGTGTCCCTGCCCAAGCCCCACTGAGTCGCAGCTCAGCCATCCTCAGCTACTCTGAATCTGATGTCTTCCCATCTTTTGCTGCAGTGGACCTCCCATATCAGCCCACTCCTTCCTTCTGGTCTGACGACAGTTCTCCAACTTCTCCACCACTCCCATGGGTTTCTGGGTCCTCACCCAGCTCAGGACTGGGTACAGGAAAACCAAGCAGCGCATTCATGACCTGACTTCTTTTGAGTGGCTAACTCCACATATTCTGTCTCTTCTTCTAAAATTGTCTCCCCTTTCCTCTCCCAGGATCTCCAGGGTGGCTGTTGTCCCACAAGAAAGACTTCTCCAAGATAAATCAAGCAGCCCATGGGGACCCTGCTGGCCACATCCCAAACACCATCCCATGCAATTTTTCTGAGCTGAGTCCACACCCCAACAAAAGCAGAGGCCCAGAGAGGCCAAGCACTGGGTCCCCATCATACAGCCAGGCTGCAGATCCACACACGCCCCTCACTTACACAATGCTGATGAGAACCAAGGCGCTGGGGATGCCTGCCCCGGGGCCCTGATCTAGGGGTGGTTCCGAGAAGCGAGAGCTGAGGGAACCTGTGAAACAGCAGTTTGGGGTGAGCCAGGCACACCTCAGGGACCACCTCCTCCAGCTGCCCGCCTCAAGGCAACGCACCTGAGGTGTGCATGCTGGTCCGGGTGCAGGGGTCCGGGTCCGGGTGCTGAGGTCCATCTCCGTGCCCCCTCCAGCTCAGGGGCCGCTTCCGCCTCCTCAGGCCTGACAGAAGTCCGCGAGTGTCCTTCCCTCCTTCCTCCAGGGACAGCTTCTCTGCCTTGGCGAGTTCTCGCTCTGAGGGACAAGAGCTGGCTCAGGACGTCTGTACCTGGCTGAGCCACAGCCCACGCCCCACCAGCCTTCAGTCCCCTACCCAGATGGTGGAAGTAATCCTCAATGCCACTCCACGAGTTCTTCTCAATAAGAGACTTCACAAGGCTCCACGGCTGCTTTCGGTAGCGGATCTCTGAGGACACACTAGGACGGGGACAAGAGGAGAGCCTAGGTCAGTTCTTGGGGAGGGCAATGTGTGTGTGTGTGTGTGCCCCAAACTTCTGATTCAGAGGAAGGGCTTTGTCACTGACAAACAGCCCCTCCCATGGCTCAGGCTAAACACCTCAGACTTAGACCTAGGCCTCTTCAGCTTTTTCCATTCACACTTAAACCTAAATCACAGTCTTTAGTTTTGGGGTGTTCTGGGGACTGAGCCTCCTACCGCTAAACAGGAGCTCAACGGCTGAGCCACGCCCCCAGCCCAGGACAGCCTTGATCTTGGCAATCTCTGGTGCCAGCCTTCTCAGTGTTGAGATTACAGGCCCTGCTGTCCACCTACACAACCTATTCAGAATCCCCCTACTGTCCTTCACGCTACTCCTAACTAGCCCTGGCCCTTATCTCTACAGACACACAACAGAGTAGGAGGCCTCTTTCTGGTCTCCCTGCCCGCATCTGGAGCCAAAAGGAGCCTGTGTGTGGACTCAACTCAGGGTCCTCTGGGCTCAGAGCCCTGCCCTGGGTGCATCAGCTGATGGTCAAGCTCACCATGAAACCTTGCAAAGCTTCATGAACTCTCATGAACTTTGGCTCTCCCCTCCTACTTCCCTACTCCAGCTGCTCCCAAGCTTCTGCCTCAGGGCCTTTGTACCGGTCATTCCAAATGGAAAGCCCCCACCCCATTATTGTGAACTATTTTCCCAGAGGCCCTCCTGGGTCATTAGAGTCAGGAAACTGTCCCCTGCCCCTCACTCCAGCCTCCGGTGAGGAGGTGAACTGAAGATCTTTCTGCAATACTTCATTCACTGGAATTTCTCCCGTAGAGTCTGGGGTCCCTAACAGGAGGATTTTTGTCCCTCAGGCCTAGAATAGATGTTCAATAAGCGACTGAGCACATCAACTATTCCCTTCACTTATATACACTTCTCAGTACTCCAATGACCTCTGGGGTCCCCGGGGTTCCCCTCTGACCTCCGCCAGGGTGGGAGGCAGCCCTGAGACGGAGCACGGATAAGGCACACTCGGGCTCACCGAAGCCGGGCCTTGTTCCGGGCCAAACCCAGGATGCAGTAGCGGTGGGCAGTGTAGAAATAGTCCTGGTAAGGGATGCCCTGGGTGAGCACCTCGGAATCCACCACGCACCCGCCCGCCTGCGGGCCACGCCGGAACAGCGTCTGTGGGGAGCAGGGGCAGGAGGGAGGTCAGGCCTGCCTCCCACATCCGCCCCACCCAGCTGGCCACCTCACCCGGCCCACCTGCGTCTCCACCACAGAGGCGCTCTTGGGGCCCAGCGGGTTGCTGATGGGGATAGTATAGGTCAGGACTCTACGCTGGTGGCACTTGCTGTCGCTGCTCCAGGGGCTCAAGGTCACATCTAGGAAAGGGAGGAGGAGAGTAAGGATGGTGTTTTCTTTTCTTGACTACCAGGCTATAGGAGATGCAGACTTGCCAGAGGTTTTCCATTCTCTGGGGGTTTGTCCCCAACTGCACCACCCAAGCCATGTCACTTTGAGTTTAGAAACTGGAAGATTTAAACTACAGTGGTAGTGACAGCTGGGGCACTTCCGGCCCAGTGTTCTGACCCTTCTGGAACCGCCACATCCACTGCTGGACCCTCAGTTTCTTTCTGTGCCATGTGTGGTTTCTCCAAAGCATCAAATGAGAAAACCTCAACCTCAGGGACAGCACGTTCTGGAAGTCTCCTGAAACTTCACACCTACCAGGGCCTACACCGAACTTAGTTCCCCTCCAAATTCTTCCAACTGGGTCCCTGTTCCACCATCCTTCATGCTCCCAGTGCGGTCCCAGGCCTTGGTTTCCCTAACATGTTACCTCTGTTGTCTGGGCGGAGGGGGAGGACATGACACGTATCTGCATGTGTGTCCATGCCTGTGCGTGTGCATAAGTGCAGCTCCACACGTGTGTGGGTACACAAGGGAGCCAGAGCACAGCACAACCTTGAGTGTCATTTCTCTCCGGGCACACCCACCTTGTTTTCCAGAGATGGGGTCTGTCAATGGCCCGATGTTCACCAACAGAGACAGGTTAGCCATCCAGGGATCAAGCCCACTAGTGATGGGGCCGGAAGTGTGTACCACAGTGCCCGACTTCTAGAGCTAGTTTATTTGTGGTGTTTGCTGCTGTTGTTGTGTGTGTGTGTCCATCCATGTCCATGTGAGTTCAGTGCCTAGATATTGGATCCTACTGGAGCTGGAGTTACAGGCCGTTGTGAGCAGACCTGCAGGGTTACTGCGAGTTGAACTTGGGTCCTCTGTAAAATAGTACACGCTGTGGACCTCTGAGTCATCTCTCTAGCCCTTTTAAGACACTTTTTTTTACTACATTTGTTTATTTATGGGGCGAGCATGTGTACCAGGGCACCTATGTGTCAGAGGACAACTTGAGCAGTTGGTTCTCTCCTTCCACCGTGAGAGTTTTGGGCATGCACTGAGCCATCTTGCTGGTCCAATACCTGGCTTTTTATGTGGGTTCTGGGTATCAAGCTTAGGTCCTCATGCTTGCACAGAGAGCACGTTAGGGACTGAGTCATCTCCACAGCCCAGCTCTACTATCTTCCAGTCTCACGAGGACTGTGCCTGGTTGTACCTACCTCTGCCTGCTCAGGGTTCTACCCAGGAATAAGAGCTGACTAAAACCAAGCCTAAACATATGCTATCCACCTCATATAGAGGACGGCTCGCCAGTCCTCTAGGAGTCTGAGAGAGTGGACACCACATGCCTGACCCCTACTTGCACTGGTTAGATTTAGTGTGGCTACTGCTGGAGAGCCTGACCTTACTGCGACTCGTCGAGGTCTCACGGTGGCGCAGGTACAACAAGCACACCCAGTGTGTGGACGAAACTGAGGCGTGGAGAGGCTGGAAAGCCTCTCGAAGGCCACTCAGCCAACACAAGGCACACGCGGTCTGCTCCTGCAGATGCTACCCAAGGAAGCCACCGTTCCCACGCCCCTGACCTGTGAACTTGCACTGCTGCAGGAAACCCTGCAGGAAGGACGAGTCCGAGAAGAGCATCTGCTGCAGCCGCTCAGCACCCATGTGGAAGACGGAGTTGATGAGGAGGCGGCCAGAGAGGTCGGGAAGCAGGGCGGCCAGGTCACCTGGGAGACAAAAGGGGCCTCGTCACATGGATACACCTTCCCCTTCCCCTGGGCCAATTGTTCCTCCTCACTCCTGGGCCTCTCAGTGTGGAAGGGCAACTCATCTTCCTGAACAAGAGATACTTCAGAACCTGGAAGAGTACTCAACCCTTCCTAACCTCATACGAGTAGCTCAAGGTGGGCACAACAAAAGTCACCACAATGGTACCCATGGACACAGACCCCTCTGGTCAATTGGAGTCATTTGTCATGTCAAACCAGTGGAAGCCAAGCCTGAAATTTCTGCTATGGTTACTGTGCCATACATTGTCGTGTAGCCAGGCCTAGGGCTCCGTGCTCACAAGAGTAAAGTCTACTTGAAATTCAGTACAGAGAAAATGAATGTGGCCAACTTTACAGCCTATGTTTTCTGGTCACATGACCTTTAATGCAGGGCGCAGGGCTCAGGGCACACCGTTTAAGTGAAATCCCTGGCCACATGCATGGCTTACCCTGTGTACCAATGCCTCCCGTCCACATGCACGGCTACCAATGCCTCCCGTCTCACTAACTCCCACTTGGGTATAACCGAAGGGAATGAACTGGGGCCATCGGTCTCACCTTCCTCCCCAGTGGATGAAGATGAGTTACTCGTGTCTGTCAATAGTTCCTCTCTGGACAGCAGATCCAAGGGGCCCAGGGATGTGGGTCCATCTGGTGGGGCTGGCTCAGTACTCGGAGGTTCTGTTACTGGGGTCGCTGTCTGGCTGGAGGAGGCATCCAGCTGGCTGGCTGTCGGCTCCTCCTTGTCCTCCTCGGCCTGCAGAGAAGGGCTCCATCCAGCCTTCTCACACCTCGACTCCAGCCCAAGGATTCCCACGGGTCAGTGAGCTTCATAGACAGCTGAAGTTGTAGTGACCAACCCTGGGGACGTGACGCCTGGACCTGGGGGCTCCTGGCTAGTTTGACAGAGGTCTCAGAGCCATCCAGTGATGAGGGCCTATGCTGATGCTTGGCCTACAAGCTTTACCGCCTACCCGTCTGCTGTCCATCTATCGCTCCCTGTGTCCTCCCTTTCCTTCTACTCTGCTGTATTTCCCCCTGCAAACAAGCAGTTTCCACCCATCCCCCCATTCCTCTGCCGAATGTCTGCCCCTCTATTGATCTTCCATGCTCCCTCCTCCATTCCCAACCTCTCCATCTCTCCCCATAAGCACCCACTTACTCACCCCGTGGTCTGCATCACTGCTGGCTCGAGAGAGGTTCGGGGTAACCCGGCCACGCCTGGAGCCCACAGGGCTTGGCTCCTGGCTGCGGTCAGCCACCCCTGAGGGGGTGATGTCACTGAGGGCAATCACATCTCCTACCTCTTTGGGACTCCTGCAAGGGAAAGGAGGAAGTGGGAGACGGCTGGATCCTCAAGCCTCCACATGCTATGTGCATGGAGTTCTCCTCCCCTACCCTATCCCTGGCTTTGCACAGTAACCTCTGGCCACGGAGCACTTAGGAGATCTAGCAAAAGGTATGTTACTCATGGCTGTCAACAGCAGATCTGACAGCAGATCCAAGGGACCCAGGGAGGTCCCTCAGAGACTCCCAACATCCCTTGGCGCCACCTTCCACCTCCAACTCACCCAAGACCATTCAGTTGTAAGGGGCAGACATAGTCTTCATCTTCACTGGTAAGGCCCAGTTCCGAGCCATAGCACTGATGGACAAGGTGCCAAAGCTCGCGGGGACTCAGTGTCTAGACACAAGGGATGCAAGGTTGGCATCTTGTTCCCATGGCCGGGTCCCAGGAGTTCCCTTGGCTTCCACAAGGGAGCAGCATGGTTACCCACCCCAGAGCCCACTCCATCTTGCATCCAGCACTGGTCAACCTGTTTCTGCAAAGTCTGGGCCCTGACCTACAAGCCACACCTCAGACCTCCTAAGTCCATGATGCACTGGCCAGGGAAGCTCCCCATTTTTTACTGAGAGGGATCTGGAGACTCCGGAAGGGGAAGTCACATGCTCAAGGTCACGCAAGTGACCCACGAAGATTGAAACACAGCCAGATCCCAGAAGAGCCCAAGCTCTCACCCCTAGGCTGCCCTGTCTCCTTCTTCTCTCTGCATCCTCCACAGCCTTGGCCTTCCCGCTGCCCATGGATCAGCTGGGCCACAATGACAATGAAATAATAGCGACTAATGATAACAGCCAGGGCCATGGCAGCTGCTGGCATTCTTATAGGCTCTGCGTAAGTGCTAACTCATGTAGATATTAGTACAACTATCAGGACTTCAGGACAAGTTGTGCCCAGTAGCCCTTTCAAGGTCACCAGCCGAGATATAATAGCACAGAGATCAGATTCCCAACAATGCCTGATCTACCCCCCCTGAGCCCAGCTCCCACCCATGGTCCAGGCTGGGTCCAGGCCAGGCCACACACAGCTGCTTTGTGATGAGGCTAGAATTGCAGGACCTGAATTTTAGGCTTCCTCTGCCTTTGTTCTCTTTGGGGGCACTGCCCACATCAGGCTCCTGAGTGGAGACTTCTGGTAATCTTGTTTATAAGGATGTTCAGTTTGGAGCTGCCCTGGGGGATGAGTATCCGGGAGAGAGCAAGGCATACAGCCAAGGGAGACTGAGGGGTGTCAGCAATTTTGGTGGACAGGTGTGATGGCTGCTCACTTTCTATGCCCCTCCCTCTCGGCTAGTAGAACCTCACATGGAGGCTTCCCTGGGAACAGGTATAGCCCAGTCTATACCAATTCCTTGCTTCATCAGGGACTTGGCTTCAACACTAGAGGTGGGAACTCTTGGCCTACCCCCGACAAGAGCCTGGGAGAAGCCACAGATGCACAAGGCTTGGTGTCCACAAAAGAACCAGGAGTTTCCCAAGGTTTGGGGGTCCTCTCTGGTGAACCCCAGCCTCCACCCTGAGCATCATCCATGCCCACCTTTTCAAGCAGCGCGTTCTGCCAGAGGCGGAAGATGAGGAGGAAGCAGCGGTCACGGGCCCCAAAGGAAGTGAAGAAATGCTGGAAAGAGAGGACGGGAGCAGTGTTACCGGTCTCTCCCGACACCCCATTGAGTCACCTCTCCCAGGCCTGGAGCTGAGAGAGCCAAGCCCAGTGCTCTCTTAGCCCTCTCTGCTGTCAAGGATATCAAACTCCCCCAGTCTTGGGCCAACAAAACACAGAGGGATGCCTGCTGCAGATTTTGTCTGGTTCTTCCTGTTTCCGTTAGGACCCCAGAATGACATAGCTATCTTTCAACCAAATGGACAAATGCCAGGTGTGCTGCTGTCCCAGCACCAGGGAGGCAGAGGAAAGATTTGGAATTTGAAGTCAGCCTGAGCAACACAAGCAGATGCCATCTCAAAAGCAAGCAAACAAACAAGGTCTAGGGGATGAAGAGATGGCTCCATGGTTAAGAGTGCTCTCTGTTCTTGCAAAGCCCTTGGCTGGGTTCCCAGCACCCAGTGAGCTCACAACCATCTCTGACTCTAGTCCCAGGAGATCTGGTGCCCTCTTTTGGCTTCCATGGGCACTGCAGGCATGTGGTACACATATGCATGACAAACACCCATAAGCACAAAATAAAAATAAATATTTTTAAACAAACAAGCCTTTAATCCCAGCACTTGGGAGGCAGAGACAGGTGGATCTCTGTGAGCTCAAGGCCAGCCTGACTACTGAGCAGGTTCAAGGACGGCCAGGGCTATGTAGAGAGACCCTGCCCCTCAAAAGAAAAAGCCAACAAAAATGATCTAGAGAGATGGCTCAGTGGTGGAGTGTTGGTCTGGCAGGCGTAAAGGCCTGGGTTCCAATCCCAGCTTTGGCTGGGTGGGGGCATCTGAATTGTAGGATTCATGGCAAACTGCAGGATCACTGTGTTGTTGGACATCTATGTGAGGAGACATCGTATAGGAAGGAGAAACCCCAGTCAAAATCAGGGGTGCAAGGGCTGGGAATAAACAGGCCAGGAGTAATACAAACGGGGCTCTGCTCTGACAGGCATGTCTGGGTGAGCTGGGGGATCCCTGCGGTAACCCTAATGCTCCCCATATCAGGTCCACCACTCACCTTCTCACTCTCCGTACAGATCTGAATGGCATTGGGGATGAGCTTAGCGGTCTTTTCCTTCTTCAGACAGGTCACTTCCTTCAACTGGATGGAAATCTAAAGACAGCACGGGACCGTGAGAACGAGCCGGAGGCCCCGCCCATCTGGACGCCCCTCTGTATCCACCTGCGGCTCAACTCACTGTGGTCTCCCAGCGGAAGATGTTGCTGTAGAAACATATCCAGTTCTCGGAGAGGTAGAGGCGGCCCTGGAGGAGGATCTCCCGCTGCAGGGCGCAGGAGTAATCTGAGAGTAGCCAAGGGAGAGACAGGCAGACATCTGAGTCACACATGCTGTGGCTGGCAACCCACGGGCCTGCAGGGAGGCCCGAAGGAGGACAGAGGCAGAGATCCAGGTCAGAGACGGGGGCTGGGGGCACGGAGACTCACCCACGATGAGGCGCTCTGCCTCAGGGAGCTTGCTGAACAGTTTTCGGAAGTCCTCATTGCGTTGTTTATACGTCGGACTCAGCATCTGCCAAGAGATTTGGGACATGGGAACCTGAGTGCAGATTCCAAGCCCCTATTTGGGACCCAAAAGATTTCAATCCCTCTTTTTCTCAGCCCTTGGGAACTCTTTGTTCCTAATACACATGTCACCATAAGGTCACCTGCCATTTACTGACTTAAAAATTATTTATGTGTATGAGTGTTTTCCCTACATGTATATGTGCCCAGTGCAGGTGGGGGTCAGAAAAGGGCATCTGATTTCCCTCGAACTGGAGTTACAGACAGTTGTGAGCTGCCATACACGGGTGCTGGGAATCAAACCTGGGTCCTCTGCAAGAGCAGCCAGTACTCTAAATCGTGGAGCCATATTACTGACATATATGAGCCAGCTTCTGTGTAAGGTACCACCACTGGCATTAGTGAATCCTACTTAATTCCCCAAATCCCTCTGGCCTTGCAAGATTGGGCTGCTGTTTCTTAAGGAAGGGAAAGGAAGTCTCAGCGAGGTTAAGTGACTCGCCCAAGGCCACTCAGAGAGCATCATAGCAGCATGCGATCCAGTGTGTAAACAGAAGCGTCTCACGTGTGGGTCTCTAAGTATCACCCACTCCCTGGAGGCTCCCGGCAGGCAGACCGTCCCTCCCATACCTTTATCAAGCCCCATGTGCAGATACTCACACTGTACCAGCTCTGCATCTTCTGCAAGAGAATGAGATGAGTCAGGAGGAGTTGGGTTTTTATAAAATCTTTTAGTCTTTGGGGGGCCACCACCCAGCTCCCAAATAAATACATGGATTCTTATTCTTTCTTATGAATACTCAGCCTTAGCTTGGCTTGTTTCTAGCCAGCTTTTCTTAAATTATCCCATCTACCCTTTGCCTCTGGACTTTACCTTTTTCTATTCTAGATGTCTTTCATTACTTCTTACTAAGTGTCTCTGTGTGTGGCTGACTCCTGGCTTCCTCCTCTCCTTTTGTCACCCCTTCCCTCTTTCTGTTTCTCCTACTATTTATTCTATCTGCCTGGCAGCCCCGCTTACCCCTCTCCTGCCTCGCTATTGGCCATTCAGCTCTTTATTAGACCAATTGAGAATTTCAGGCAGGAAAAGTAACATAGCTTCACAGAGTTAAACAAATAAAAACAAAAGAAGGCAACACATCCTTGCATCATTAAAGCCACTCCACAGCATCAACGAATGCAACCCATCTTCAGCTAACGTTCCACAACAGAACCCTTGTGTTCTCCGCCCTGGCCACCCTCTACCAAACCCACCTGAGCTCACACATACCTTACTGTTACGGATGAAGTTCCGGCTGCCCAGGCTCTGGGTGCTGGGGGTCCCAGGCACACCACTCTTCTCTGAGGAGCTATCAGACCCCTTCTCCACCATGGTGCCTGGTTCTGGCTCAGGAGCAGGAGGAGGTCGGCTTGGGGGCAAGAGCTGCAGCCGTTTCCGAAGAGACGGGGAGCTGCTTGGTGAGCTCCGGCCAGAATGGGGTGTGGTGCTAGGAAGAGAGAGGAAGAGGAGTGGGTAGGTGAAAACAGGCCAGGGCACAGATAAACCTGATTTTGAAAGTGTGTCCATTATCTAGTGGCTCTGTCTGCCCATCCATCCATCCATCCATCCATCCATCCATCCAACTATATTTATCCATCCATTCATCCGCCAATCTAGCCATCTACCTATCAGTCCTTCCATCCACTCATCCATTTGCCAAACCAGTCATCCACTAATTTATGCATCCTCTACCCAGCTATACCCCATCCAGCCACTCATCCATCTACCACCCCTATACTTACTCATCTACCAGCCTATCCATCCCTCAATCCATCCATCCGTCTCCTCTCCTCTTCACTCACCCCTTCACCTGCTTCCTGTCTCTCTGACCCTAGAGCCTGTCCCTGAACATTCCCATGTCTCTACTGCTTCATTGTAACCCAGGGAATGGTGATGTCACACCTCGTTGTTTTGGGGTGTAAAGGAACCAAACTGTGAAGTCTCTTTAATGCAGCTAGGCACAGTGAGCTCTCAATGACACCTGCTATTTTGTGACCACAAGTGGAGGTCAGAGGACAGCTTCTGGGTTTAACCCAGGACATCCAGCTTGCATGGCAAATGTGTTTATCTGAAAAAGCCATTTCACTGGCCCAACACCTGGTAATTTTTGAACATTATCTTACTAATTTATTCACAAAGCAAACCTTTATAAACAGTGACACTCGAAATGCAAACCTAAGAACCTTTCTTTTTAAAAAAGTGTCATTTATTTTTATGTATTTGTGCAAGTAGTGTGTGTATGCGTGTTTATGTGCACCACAGGTGTGCAGTGCCCATGGAGACCAGAAGAGGGCGTCAGATCTCCTGGAACTGGAGTTACAGGAAGTGGTGAGTCACCATATGGACGCAGAGACCTGAACCCAGGTTCTCTGAAAGAGCGACATAGGCTCTTAGCCACTCTCCAGCCCCGGTAGCATCTCTCTTAATGTCTTCCCTTGCCTTGCCCTCATCTTTAATTTGTTCACTGTCTCACCACCTCTAACACCTGCTTCCCTTTTACCTTTCATGGCCACTTCTCTTCCTTCCAGCCTCCATTCCTTTCTACACATCTGCCACGGAAGTTTTCTTTTTCGTTTCTGCTCCTGTCCATGCCCCCCACACAGTCTCTTCTCACCCCCAGCCTGGGAAGCTGGTGACCAGCTGAGTTATCTCAGGGTTCTCTAAGCCCTAACTTTAATGTGACCAGGTCCTGTTACTTCCCCAGCCCCATGTCCCCCTTGGCTGTCCCAGTCATTCCTCTTGTTCTTTAAGCTCCCAGGGTCATTCCCGCATCAGGGATTCCACATCTGTGGTTCCCTGCATTGGAAAAGCCCACCCACAACTTGAGTATAATCGACTCCATCTCATTCATTCTTAGCGCTCCTCTTCTACGGTCCCTCGGCTCCTAGGAGGCACCGCTCTCCCTCTTCGCCCGCCCGCTATCTGCACTCACCTTGCTCATTTGTTTATTCAGTGCGTTTATTGCCTGCCCTACACTGTGAACTGGAGGAAGTCTTGGTTGTTATCTCCACCCCTGGCACCTGAACTGAAGACAGGGAATATAATTAATGCTTAATAAACACTGTGGGGCTGAAAGAACTGCCCTGAGCTGGCTGCAACCAGCACTGACAAGGGGCCTGGAATATGGCTTGGTTCTGGTGAGTTTACCTCCTGCCGGAGGCAGACGTTAAGCAAACAGAACATTCTGGTAACTGTGCAAACACTAACTGCAATACTGGCAGTGTGTGTGTGTGTGGGGGGGGGTGAGTGGCAGGGACTTTAAAAGGACACCATTGTTGATTTCTTATCGGGATTATGTCAAGTGAGTGATTGACTTTTTTTTTTCTTTTCTTCCCGAGACAGGGTTTCTCTGTGTAGCTTTGGAGCTAGTCCTGGAACTCACTCTGTAGACCAGGCTGGCCTCGAACTCACAGAGATCCGTTTATCTCAGCCTCCTGAAAGCTGGGAGTAAAGGCGTGTGCTACCACCACTGCTCAAGAACACTGTGTTTGGCCCCATGACCGTCCGGCTTTCCAGTGGAAATTGAGGCTACGAGCATAAGGCGCCGGCAGAGAGAGGCACAACTGCCTTCTGGGAACGATTCTAACTCAGGTGACACAGATCTATTTTGGAATATCAGAGTTTTTCAGAATTTGGTTCTCCCCCTCTACCATGTGGACCCCAGGAATCAAACCTGGCTGGTTGGGTTCAGCAGCAAGCACCTTTGCCCACTAAGCCATCTCGCCACCCCCCAGGATGTTTCTTCAAATGTCTCTCCTGTCTATAATCTTTAGTACATGTCACTTCCTCTTGCTGTCCTTCTCTTGCTCTTCTTCGCCCTGTAATTGTTTGGGTTTTGTGTGTGTGTGTGTGTGTGTGTGTGTATTTGTATGTTTTTCTTCTTTTTTTGCTGAGTTGGGATTTGAACCTAGAACCTTGTATGCTTAGTGGACATTTTACCACTAAGTCAAGACCCCTGCCCCCAGCCCCTCACTGGGGGATTATAAGTAGGGGCTCTACCAATGAGCCACACCCCAGCCCCTCACTGGGGGATTCTAGGCAGGGCTTCATCATAGAGTCATGCCCCTAGACCTCCTTTCCTTTTCATTTTGAGGCATTGTCTCTCATTAAGTTGTACAGGTTGGCTTTGAACTCACTCAGTACTCTAGGCTGGGACTGAATTTTGATTGTCCTGTGTCCACTTCCTGAATAGTAGCAGGGATAACAGGCCTGTGCCACCATGCCTGGCTGATTTTTTTTAAAGCTAAGGTGTGGCTGGCACTGCTTTTGTAATCATACCAAGAAACAGTGAAAAGTTGGTGCTCAATCGGCTTACTGGCTACACGACCATTCTGCGGCCTGGAAAATTCTTATGCACATTTCAAGACTTTGGTGCGCCCCTCCCTTCCACAGGTTCCCATACAGTGCCGGGGCAGCAGTCACCCAGATGTGACTTTTCTGCGGTGATAGGTTCCATGGGCTTCCAGGGACAAGCCTGGGAGCTGTCTTAGTTCCCACTCTGCCCTATCCCTGCTCAGATGGGCTGCAAAAAAAGTCACAGGACTCTTATAAACTAAATTCATTTAATAAATTCTGTGACTAAATAAAAGGACATGAACATTGGCCTGGGCCATTACCTGTCCCCTTGGGCCAGCCCAGTGCCTGTGGTCACCGTGCTTTGGTGTCTGAGATCCATCTGCCCCAACGTACAGGTCAGGAAAGCTTATGCCCACCGGCACCAGGTGCTCCCACCCTGCTTACCCCAGGAAAGCCTACAGCTCTTCCCTGGCCCTCATCATCTGAACTACCTACCGCTCCTCTGGCTCCCGTCTCCGTTCTTCCCTCTGCTCTTCCCCCACTGGATGTGAGGCAGCCCTGGGCTGCACAGACGTATCTCCAAGCTCTATGCCGACCCTCTCAGCTGCTCTGTTCTCAGAGTATCTGCCAGCGACATGCTGCCCCCCCCCGGGTCCCCATCCTTCTCCACATTGCCTAGCAGGTACCCATGAGTAGGCACCGCCATGACCGGAGCGAAGCGATCACGCTTGCTTGTTCCCTTTCAGAGTTGGGACCCACCACACTTGAACTCCAAGGCTTCCTTCCAGTCTCAGAGGCATCAGCCAGCGCCTCCGTGTGGAGCCTTGGGCCAGCATCTGCACCTTCCCCAGCCTTGCTCACACCTGGTGTTCTGACCTCCTAGGGCTACTTGGAGGCGACGTGACGTGTAAGACAAGGGGACAAAGAAGCCATGTGCAACAGCTTTCCCTTCGCACGGCTGCAGAAATGGAGTGAACTGTCCAAGAAGCCATGCTGACCCTGGAGGGACCTCAGCTGGTGTCATAGGCCTTCCTATTGCTGTCTAAACGTATAGGTCTAAACATACAGCTTACCCTGAAGGTGGCAGTAGGAGACGCAGATTCGAACTCTCTGCTGCTGGGACTGGCTGAACTAACCAGGGGGCCAGAACATCACGAAAAAAAGCCACAGAGATCAGGGCAATCACCTGCCATTGCTATAAAGCTCAGCAAAGCCCACAGGGCACCACTGCCAACAGTACCAAGGAATACAGATTCTAGCCAGAGGAGGTAGGAATGCACTCCTGTTAATGCAGTACTCCAGGGCGGAGGCAGGAGGATCACACGTTTGAGACCAGCTTAGACTGATACCAAGATTCAGTTTTAAGAATTCCAGAGTTGCGAGTGTGTAGCTCAAAGGCCTTGAACCTACTGGTGAAGGACCGGGGACATGGCTCAGCAGTAGACTGTCTAGAAGTCAGCAGTGAGAGGCTGGGGGTGTGAGTCAGTCTGTCTACCCAGCAGGAGCTGTGGGGTACAGCTCAGGGTTAAGAGTGTTTGCATAGCATGTACAAAGCCCTGAACTCCATCACCAGGACTACCACAAAACAAAAAAGAAACTTCTAAGTCTCTCTTCTGCCCTGCCCCACCGGAAACCTCAACTTACAATTTGAAACGCATTGAATTTTGACCGAATCAATAGGAGCAGCCAGGGTTACTTAAGTGAGCCAGACTGCAAAGGCTTAGCTGGGCAAGGCTCCCTGAGGCCAAGGGCTGAGGACAAAGAACAGAGCTGGCAAAGGGTGGGAGAAGACAGTGCTAGACTCACTCGGGACAACAGGTTCAGAGCCAGGACTGAGGCCGGCAGGTCTGAGGATAGCGGACCACCAGCAAAGCTGAGGAGGACTCACGGGCTCACAACACACGCCTGAAGACCCTGGGCCACCGTCCTGATTCTAGGGAGAAAGTGACCACCACTCCCTGTGGCCCCTTCTCACCTCTGGCCTTTAACCCAGGCCTGGCCTATTCTGAAGCCCCAGGTCTACTGGGCAGGATGGAGGCACAGACTAGTCAAGCTCATCTTCCAGTTACTGCTCCTGGATGGGACCAAGAGGAAGTTCTCCAGGGCCAGCAGAAGAGCCAGAGGGCGGCCCACGCCAGTCAGCCAGTCCTGGCAGAGTGAAGGGAGGGGTCAGAAGTGGCGAGAGATGGGGCGGGGACTCGGAAGAGAATGGGTTTCCCTTGTGCAAGATGCTCAGGCTTCCTGGGCCTCAGAAACTGCCTCTGGGTAGAGGGGGCAAGAACACGCAGGTGCGCAGGAAAGGGAAACCTGGCTGGGGATACCCTGTCATAGGCAAACTTGCCTGCAGGTATGATAAGCTAATCTCTCCTGTCTCCTGTCTGTCTGTCAAAAGCACAGGAGTGTCACAAACATAAACAACCACAGCACTGTACGTCGTAGTCGTACACAAGTGCCAGGAAATTTATACATTACACACACACACCACAAATAAGCTATAGTCACACAGAGCCCCGGAATTAGTTCCAAATTCAGAGAAACACAGTAAGTTCAAGATAAATTAGCTTCACATATAAAGCCACAGCAAAGTTTTAGAGAAACACTGAAGACAAGAATAGCAGCAAAAGCCACAAGCCTACTCACAGGTCACCTAGTCACATACATCCCGAAGGTAAGTTATTAGGTCAACCTACCCATCCTGACTCTCCCTCTGACTTCAGGGTGAGAGAAAACAAGACAAAGGCCGGTTCTCCAGGAATGTAATTACCAGTGGTCACAGAGACAGCACCCTGACATTCCATAGCCTCGAGCGACTCAGGGATAACACAGCCTCAAGCTGGTGAAGCCTGGGGCTGGCTTTACAGAGTAGTTAAGGTTACACCCAAGGTTCCAGGAGGAGGGTCCTCAGCCAAGAAAGCCACAAGGGGTCTCTCTGTCTCTCTTCACAGTTAAAGCCACAAAGGGTCTGAGAGGCTCACAGAATCTCCCCCACACCCAGGGACAGGCAACGACCGTGTCACAAATGGATACACAGGAACCTTCCTGTGGATGGAACCAGAGGTAAGTTACAGCTACCCACAGCCACACAACAACGTCACAGGTAGACACTTACAGTCTCCTCTTGTCCACTGAGTCAAAAGGCTTTCAAAGGTGGATGTCAGACACACAGCAGCAGAGCCCCGGCCTTCCATGTACACATACTAAAATCACAATGGGGGCTCACACAGTGGCAACTCACAGGGACCCTTCAAAGCACAGGTGTCATTCATGGTAAATTACAGGCACTGCCAGAGGTGGAATTCTGCGACCGCTGTACACCTGGAACCCCCCAAACCGCCTCAAGACACTCCAAAGTCACAATGAGGCACAAGCTCCGAACGTCTAATTTGCACATGGCGCCACAAAGAAAATTAGTTCGACCACGGTGGGTCCAGGCGCCCCAGAGGCACTCAACCGGGTCGCCACCACATCACACACAAGATGATAGATAACACGCAGAGAGCCACACAAACACTGCCCCAAAGGATCCCAGCTGTCCCAGCTGTTTTACACACACACACACACACACACACACACACACACACACACACCCCACTCAGAGTTCAGGCATTTCCAAGACAATCACAAACGGAAACCCGTGGGTACAGGGAACCAGACGGGAATGGGGGTTCAGGTAGGAACACAGACGACCCTCACCCCACCTAGATCTCGGTCTCAAAGAAGCTCCTTCTCCCAGCCGCCACGGCAAACGGGGTCCACCAACCCGAAGGGCTGCGGGGCCTGCCTAGAATTGAAGGGCGTGGGGCGGCTCGAAGTGGTCCCTTCATCTGGGAGCCGGGTTAGGGCTCATCAAGAGGCACGATCTAGGCCTGGGGGAGCGCCCCGCTGCCCGTGCGCGTCCCAGGTCGGCAGTGACGCCCCAAGCTCGGGCCTTACCGCCGGGTTGCAAGCCCCCACGCACCCCGAGACACGTGTCCCAGCTCCCGGTCCCCATCGGTGTCGCTCCAACATGCACGAGTTCTGGGAACCCGCTCCAGCCCCCTGCCCCGGCCGGATCCCGCCGCCTTGCCGGCTCCCCACCCCGAGATCCGCCGCTTACTCGAACATGGATGCGGCGCCCCGGCTTCAGGGCACGACCCGGCCGACTGCGCTGAGCTGGGCCTCCCGGGCCTCGCTTGCCTCGGCCGCCGCCCCCAACGGACCCCGCGGTCCGCACAAAAGGCCGGAGCCGCCGGAGGCCGCCGCGGCGTCAGCAACACCCCCTTCCTGCTCCCGCCCCGCGCGTCACGGCGCCGCCCCCACCGGGAGGGGGACCGAGACACAGAGCGCGGGCCTCGGCCTAGATGGCTGGGGAAAGAGTCCGGCTGGGAGACTTGCACCGACCGATGGACAGAAGAAATTTTTATTAAAACTAAGCAGCCTGGGCGGGGCGTGAGAGAGCACTCCTGACTTCCCAGCATCGGAGAGACTGAGGCAGGAGGATTGTCGTGAGTTCGAGGCCAGCTTGGGCCGCATAATGAAGTGCAGGCCAGACTGGAATACAGAATGAGAACTTGTCTTCGAAACAAGCAAACAAACAAAACGAGTCTCAACACCATGGCTTCTCCCTAAGACTTAGAAGAGGACCAGGGAGGAACCGGAGAGGTGGGGTGGAGATAGTGTCAGGTTGATACCGGGAAGAACAGGTCTGGGGCGGAAGTTTAGGGGGAACCGCAGCTGGGGGGCGGAAGACCTCTTCCTCCTCTCTCCACCCAGTCCCTGAGCCTCTCAGTTCCTGTCTTAGAAGCTCCCACGTTTGTGGGGACTTCCCCAGTCTAGTCCCGCACTCCAGGTCAGACTCCAGCCCACCGGGCTCTCAGCAGTGCTGTGTGAGCCTGTGCAAGTCCTGCAGGCCCCGGGAGTCCAGTGCTCGGAAGCCAGGGGTTTCCCCCAGAACAGTGCAGGGGCAGGGCTCATCAGCGCTTTTGAGACTGGGAAGCCTGCCTAGCCTTAAGACGGGAAATGACCATACATTGCAGTGTAGGACGCGTACTGGTGCCAAGCCAACCCTGCACCCACTCTGCAAGCCAAGGGTGGTTGTCGTCCTTGCTGGAGAACACAGGGTGAAGCCTAGCTAGCTTGGGGACCCAGACGGCCAGCCCAGGGACTTCTCCCTATCCGTCCCCAGCCACTTGTCCAGCTTCAGCAGACCCCGGGCCTGCCTTGGTCTGCTTTCATTCCAGCTCCACTCTGTTGCCGCTAGCAGCCAGAGCGCCTGTGAACAGCCAAGTCCGTCTCTAGGCTCTAAGCCCTATCCTGGCTCCACCTTGTTCCTTGTAAAGACAAAGTGCTCTCCTTGGTGACCCTCCTGATTTCACCTGTCTGACTCCTTGGCCTCCCGGTACTCTTTCCAGGAGTCACCTGCCTCCTGCTCCTCCCATTTGCCTTAGGCAGCAGGACCTTTGCTCAGCTGTCCCTTCTGCACTTGGACACTCTTACTTCCTTGCATGGCTGCCTTCCATCTTTCTGTGACTGTTGCTCTTTTTATACTTCCGTCGCGTGCTTCCTCTTTACAGACATTTACTTTGGTGGTGAGAATGTAGGGGTAGGCTGGAGGGAGGGTCAAGATTCCATTAGATAGCCCAGGCTGGCCTCAAACTCACTACGTAGTTGAGGCTGACCTCAAACTTGTTTTGGTTTGTTTTCTTGAGACAAGGTTTCTCTGTGTAGCCCTGGCTGTCCCGGAACTTTGTAGACCAGACTGGTCTCAGCCCACAGAGATATGCCTGGCTCTGCCTCCCTCCCGCATGCTGGGATTAAAGGCATGCACCACCAAACCCAAAAACTTTTGTACTTTTAAGTAGAGAATATTTTATTATTTCAAATAGAAAATGTTTAATGGCCATCTGTGTCCCTACTACCGTATGCATTAAGTATGCATAAAAGGTTCCATTAATTTGTTTAAAGATGAGGAATTATATCAAAGGAGAATGGAAAGTCATAGAGGGTTTAAGTGGGAGACCACTGTGCTCTGCTTTGCATAACAGAAAGATCACTCCGGACTTCTCCTTTTGGTTTTGGTGGTTGGCGGTTGGCCATTTTAGTTGGATTTTTTTAAAAAAATAAATTGTTAAGCTGTTGTGGTAGAGGCACTTAGGAGGCAGAGGCAGGAGGATTGCTGTGAGCTTTAGTCCAGCTTGCTCTACACAGAGAGCTCAGGCCTGACAAGGTTGTGTAGTAACCCTGTCCAAAAAAAAAATATTGGAGGGAGGGAAGGACTGACTAGATGTTAAGTCTCATACGATGTTGCACACTTGTCATCCCAGCACTCTAAAGGCTGAAGCAGGAGGACCATGAGTTTGAGGTTAGTCAGGGCTATAATGCAAGACCCTGTCTCAAAAACAAAGTCTGAAGAGCTGGCTTGGTGGTTAAGAGCATGAGCTGTTTTTGCTGAGGACCTGAGATAGGTTCTGAGTACTCACAAATGCATGGAACTTTAGGGGATCCAGCGCCCTCTTCTGGCCTCCACAGGCACCCACATGCACATGTAGACACATTTAAAAACAACTGTGCCTGTGGTGGTCCAAGTCTTTAATCCCAGCACTCAGGAGGCAGAGGCAGGTGGATCTCTGTGAGTTCGAGGCCAGTCTGGTATACAAAGTGAGTTCCAGGACAGCCAGAGCTATTACACAGATTAAAAAACAAACAAACAAACAGATAAACTTTAATGGTTACCACCAAAGGCCCAAGTGCCTCTTTTCTCTGCCTGGGCATGCTGGGTACATACTGCCTTGAAGTCAGCCTAGATCCCTCATGTGCAATTTTGCTACAACATCAGCATCAACAAGCCAGCCTCTTAGGTTGTATCTTTGGAAGAGATACACGGCCAACCCCTATTGTATCATTTTGCAGCCTGTTTTTCCCTCTGACTTGGTCACTCTTGTTTCTGAGACTTCTGAGCAGGGCAGAGCTCTGCTCCCTGAACATTTGGCCTTTTTACCCAGAGTCCATGGTAGGGAGAAACCCTGGCACATACTCCCTTCTCTTCAAGGCCAGTCAGTCGGGTTCTTTCCTTTTCTGCCTCTCTGCCCTTGAACTTCTTAGTTTCAGTCTCCTTGAGCTAGAGGTGGTTTTTCTTTGCAGAAGTCTTGTGTCCCGGGTGGTTTTGTGGTCAACCCGACACAAGCTAGAGCTCTCAGAGGAAGCAGCCTCAGCTGAGGAAACGCCTCCTTGAGATGTGTTTTAAGGTGTTTTCTCACTTAGGGATTCATGAGGAAGGGCCCAGCCCATGGTGGGTGGTGCCACCCCTAGGCTGGTGGTCCTGGATTCTGTAAGGAAACAGGCTGAGCAACCTATGGGAAGCCACCTGTAAACAGCTCCCCTCCATGGCCTCTGCATCAGCTCTGCCTCCAGGATCCTGATCTGTTTGGGTTTCTGTCCTGACTTCCTTCAGTGAGGGACAGCAATGCTGAAGTCTAAGCTTAATAAACCCTTTCTTTCCCAACATGCTTTTTGGCCATGGTGTTTCATTGTAGCAATAGAAACTTTAACTAAGACGTTCTGTTTAAAATATTTGCCACCTGTCAGCCACAGCAGGAAATAGCTCCTGTGATGGTTGGTGGCCCATTTAGAAATATATCTTGCTCCTGGAGATGCAGAAACCACACCCACACTTTCCCTTGTACGTGGTGTTATTTTCAATTTTTTAAAAGTAATTTAAAAAATGTTTTGTTTTTTAATACAGTGTGTGTGTGTGTGTGTGTGTGTGTGTGAGAGAGAGAGAGAGAGAGAGAGAGAGAGAGAGAGAGAGAGAGAGATTGCCTGTCCTGTGTTGGAGTCCAGAAGAGGGCATCTCATGCCCTGGTGCTGGAGTTACAGGTGATTGCGAGCTGCCTGACGTGGCTGCTGGAAACCTAACTCAGGTCCTCTGCAGGAGCGGTGCACGCTCCTAACCTCTGAGCCTTCACCCCCACCCATTTTTATTGTCAGCATATTTCCTTATGGAAACAAAATTCTGTTTGCAATTTGCTACCTTTGCTTCCTAGCCCTAATCCGGGTCCTGACTCACAGTCACTAGTCCCGATGCACGTTCCTGAGCCTTGCGGGTTGTGATGGTTACTTTTGCTGACTTCGCTGGATTGATGCATCTCTAGAGCACTAATGAGGAATAACTTCCAGTGTGTCTAGGGGGTGGGGCGAGTAGCCTTGAATGTGTGTAGCTTACTCCTGGGCTGGGGGAGGGGGGATAGAAAGAGAACATAGGACTGGTGTTCCCATCTCTCTGCTTCATGGTCCTGAGAGATGTGAGCAGGCAGACAGCCTCCTGCTCCTGCAGCCACAGCCTCCAGATCCTCCTAGCCCTGTACCTTCCTTACCATGATGGATGGTACCCTCCAATAACGAGCCCAAACAAATCCTTCTGTAATTTCTTCTTCTAAGATATTTGGTTACATGTAAAAGAAACATAATGAATATATATGTCTACTTCACAGCTTCAAATCGAGACTCTGTGGGCTCAGGCTAGAACCTGACTACTCTCCAGCACACCAACCAAAAGGAGCCCACACTTGAGCTGAGGCCATAGGAAGAGACAAAACAAAGACATTTCCCATCCCATCCCCAAGTCTGACCTGTCCTGAGATGGACACTCCAGGTCCGGGGTCTTCATTCTCTGAAAGCGTGGTGGACTTGGGGAGCCTGGAGGTGACTCAACATCGCTGGATGGAGTTATGTGAATAGCAGGCACCCCCAAGAGCCTCCAGGACTTAGGAGATAGGTCCTGGACACTGTCAGCCTGTGTTTGCTGCTCTCCCGGAGAACCAGGTGAGCCCTGGTCACCTCCCTGGGCCTCCTGGGGAGTCCAAGGCAGCAGGGGCAGGAGCTCATCCATGAGGGGGAATGTGGACAGCAGTGTGGTCCCTAGGGGAGAGCAAGAAGTGAAACACAGAGCTCTTGTCCAAGTATAGTTGGGGAGGGGGCTTATGGCAGAGATCTGGGTGAAACCCCCACCCCTGCTGACATCCTGCCTCAGGACTCCGAGCACCCGTTTCTTTCTTGGCTTTCTAAAAGTCCTCTAGAGATAAAATATCCCAGAATGGACATCCGGTGCCGAGACTCAGGCACCCAGAGCCCAGCTCTGATCTCGCAGAGAGCTTGGCAAGCAGCTGTTCATGTGTCCAGGCTGGATGTCTTCCCTTCACCACGGCTGTACTCTGAGGCCCAGACACCATATCACCTTCACACACAAGGCCAGAAAAGAGCCAAGCCTCACTGGGATTCATCATGGCTAGGGACAGAGAAAGGCAGACTCTAGGACTTTCCTTCCCTGGTTTTCTTAAGGTCCCAGCCAACACAAACAAAGGGAAGGCGGCCCTGAGGCTTGCGTAGTCCTGAGGGAAGCAGGGCCTGCACCTGTGCGGTTAGAGCGCTTGGGTCTGGCAATGCTAAACCAGAGCCTGTGTCTGCTCACCGGAGAACACAGCAAAGGCTTCTTGCAATCCAGCTGACCAGGGACAAGGGAAGGGTGACTGGGGAGGGAGGGGGAGGGTGGAACTCAAAAGATGATTTTTCTTAGTTTGAGGAGGACTCCGACTCTCAAGCCCAGCCTGAACCTTGCTAGCACGCTAGAACCCTGAGACCTTACCTTGTGAGTTCTTCCTTCTGTCTCACAGGGTTCAGACTTCTAGAATAAGACAAGACCAGGCCCTTCCTTCTCTCCCTGAGGTGGGCTGGGCCTGAGACTCCTGACCTTCAGGCCGGAACAGCGGAACAGCGTGTCTGACTGGAGTCCTGTTACCCTCTGGCCAGCTGTTCCTGGAAGAAAAGTGTAGAGCGGGGGAGGGGAAGTGGGGGTGCTCGTACTACCGAGGGCACCTAGAAAGGCCTCCTTCCCTTTTGTCCTTCACTGTACTGTCCAGCCCTCTAATAATCACTGCACTGACCAGGCCTGTTTTGGCCTGCTGTGTAGCTTCCGTTCTGTGCTTCCCAGGGCTGCTCCTCCAAGCTCAGGGACCACCCTAACGGCCAGATGGCAGCCCCCACCTGACTGCCGTGCACACCCTCTCCTATACCAGCATTCCTCACAGTTTAAGTGAGGCGTTTTTTTGTCTCCCTTGCCCCTCATGACCCCACCCCCACCCCCCTGTCCCCGTGGTCTCCCACCTGCCACTGTCCTAAACCACCCGCAGTGGCCGCTGCATCCCTCGGGGAACTTCACCACAGTATTTTACCACTACACCCATCCCACTTGGCCTCTCTTCTAGAAGTCTCTGTGACCTTCCATTTGGACGGCAGTATTCAGTTCCTTTTCCAGTAATTTCCCGACATCATTGATGCAGCCAAACCATGTATTTTCAGTTGGTCTTGCTCTTGAGCATTTTTTTTAAAATCAAAGTCATTTTAGTTTATTATTGTTATTAAATTTATTTGTTTATTATGTATACAGTGTTTTGTCTGCAGGTACGCCTGCAGTGCAGGCCAGAAAAGGGCCCCAGGTCTCATTACAGATGGTTGTGAGCGACCATGTGGCTGCTGGGAACTGAACTCAGGATCTCTGGAAGAGCAGGCACTGCTCTCCAACTCTGAGTCATCTCTCCAGCCCCGCTCCCGAGCTTTATAAAATTAAAACATACCATGTGCCATCTTCTGAGACTTGCTTTTCTCATTCAGCATTAAACAGTCCCTCTTATCTTTGGGGAACATGTACCAAGTAACAGAATGAGGCATAACAGATACTTCATGGGACAAAGCTGTGGTTCATATCCTGAGTAGGACAGGCCAGGACTGAACGAAATTTCATTACTACTACTTGAGTGGCACACGATTTACAGCTATGGAGTACTCACTTCTAGAATTTTCCATTTAATACTTCTAGATCACTACTGACTGGGGGCGGTCACTGAAACTTTAAAATGTGAAACCCAGGCAGGAAGAACCAGGGTTTTTCTAAGATCCCTCCATATGGCTGTAGGTTAGCTATGCTTCATCTGTTTTGCCTAGTGCATAATATTCCATTGCAGAAATGCATTACGGTTTATGTATTAATTTTTTTCTATCTGTAGACAGTGCACTCTTTTTTTCTGTGATGAATGGAGTCGGCATAATGTGCCTGGGTAAGTCAGAGGGCTGCTGATTGCCAGCTACCCTGTCTCACCTCTGTAAGCCTGATTCTGAGAGATTACCATTGGCCTACTACATAAACCTGGGCTACAAGAATGGTTCAGTTATGTTATCCCGATAGTCATTCTTGATACAGAATGAAGTTGTCTTTTCCGCTTGCATCAGAGTCAGTGTTAGTCCTAAAAGGGGGGAGGAATATTAATAGTGAAAATCTCACTGCTCTACTTCATTGCTCTTCGACAATGTTTGCCACACAGGCCTTACCCTGGTATGAAAATCTGAAATCCCAGATCTCCAAAATGTTCCCACACTACAATGGTTCACTGTACGCAAACGTTGCTTCATATATAAAATTATTAAAATGTTAAATAAAATTACCTTGGGTTATGCATAGGAGATATATATAAAACACAAATGAATTTTGTGTGGAAACTGAGTTCCATATGTAAATGGTGGTCTCAACCTGTGGGTCACAACTCCTCTGGGGGTCAAAGGACCCTTTCACAGGGGTCACATGGCAGATATCCTGCATAGCAGATATTTACATTACAATTCATAACAACAGCAAAATTACAGTTATGAAGTAGCAATGAAATAATTTTGTCGTTGGGGTCACCATGTCATGAGGAGCTGTACTAAAGGGTCACATTGTTAGGAAGAGTGAGAACCACTGCCCTATGGAATCGCTGTCCCTCATGACATGCATGATCTTTGTTTGTTCATTTGTAGTGAGAAGGCTCAGCCTTTGGTTGAGCAAATGTAGAGCCAGTGGAGAGCTGAAGTAAGAATGTTTTACAGAGAAAGGCTAGGGAGATCACTCAGTGGAGCAAATGCTTGCTACCCAAGTGCAGGGACCTACGTTCAAATCCCCAGACCCCATGTGAAGTCATGCATGGTGGCATGTGTTTGCAATCTCAGTGTTGCTGTGGCCAAGTGGAAGACAGAGACAGGAGAATCCCCAGAAGCCAGTGGGGCCAGTGAGCCTGGTATTCACAGGGACAAACAACAAAAGAGGGACCCAGTCTCAAGGTGGAAGGAAATACCCAATACCCAAGGATGTTCTGTGGCTTCCATACATGTGCTGAAGCACGCACCCACATGCTCACATCATACATGAGCACACTAAAAGATAAAAATGTTTCACAGTGAAATATTGAAAGATCTGTGGAGAAAACTCATTATTGGGACCATGAGAACTCTGAAGGGATGGTCCAGGGGGCACCCGGTGAAATACGGTGACCCTGGGAGTCTATAATGAGTACAGGGTGACCACCCTGACCCATGGCATCTAGCTGTCACACTGTCCCTCACCTCACCCAGCAGTTCATTTCCCATCCTAGCTGGCCTTAGGACCTTCAATTGACTGACTCTTTGGAGAGCTGGACTCTCAGTTGGTGTACATTTGAGACAGAATTGGGGCCCCAGGGAGAAAGAAAAAACAAAACCTAATGACCTTGGGTTTTTGAGCCATTTGAGTCCAATGACCTTGAAAACTGGGAAAGTACTGTGTGGTAGTTCAAATGAGGATGCCCCCGTATGCTCATATATTTGAATGCTTCATCATGGAGGTATGGGATAGGCAGAGGCTGTTTGTTTTCTGACTGCTCAGACCTGAATAATCATACAGAAACTATATTAATTAAAATATTGTTCAGCCAATGATTCAGGCATATTTTTAGCTAGCTCTTACATCTTGAATTAACCCATTTTTATTAATCTATGGATTGTCATGGGGCTGTGTTCTACTTGTAAGGATCCAGCATCTGTCTCCTTCAGCAGCTACATGGTGTCTCCCTGGGTCTGCCTACTCTCTCTACATATCTCTGCTCAAATTTTCTGCCTGGCTACACTCTTCTAAGCCACTGGCTGAAACAGTTTTATTCATTAATCAATAAAAGCAACACATATACAGAAGGATATCCCACATCATCTCCCCTTTCCTGTATAAATAAAAAGGAAGTTTTTAACTTTAACATAGTAAAATTACATATACAAAAACAGTTATCAAGCAACATAATAAAATTACATATCCAAAAACAGTTATCAAGCAAGAATTATAGTTGCAATATTTAGTCTATTTCTTTGTGAGTCGAAAGTTTTATATCTAATTTATCTTTTATCATCATGAAGGAAAACTATAGTTATAACTATCTAGTCTTTAACTCCATTAAAGACACCAGAAGGATAAAATATTACCTAAGTTAATAGAAAGTACATTGTAAGCAACTTCCAAAACTCTAGAATCGACAGAAACATCTCACTGCCTAGACACTATTGTAATGTTGGGGCATTCATCTTCAGCATACAGGCCTATAATATCTGGCAGACTAGTCTACGAAGCTGGAAATTTGAAGATCTGTTTTGCCTTGTCTGTATCCTGTAGAATGTCTGGCAGGTTTTTTTGTGTGTCCTGCATGTCCATTTATACAGCATACAATCAAGTAGTCCAGGCAAGGGCAGTTTCTTGCACAAATGGATAGCCTTGTCACATTAAAGGCAAATTCCATAATAAGCTTCTTCATTGCCCATCAACCTCTCTGAAGTAATTGGTGCTGCCTGCCAGAAGCAGACATGTCTCATTGTCAAGCAAAGTCTGAGTTTTTAAAGCATTTTATATGCCATATTTTGTAGGTATTTGAAGTTTTGAAGATTATCTAACTGAAATATATCTCTATATATCTAGAAAACCTAACTAACATGACTATAGTTTGACTATTATAGATGATTATCTATTAACTTGTATTTTAACTATATATTATTTTTAAGTGAGCTACACAAACGCAATACCTTAAATAAGAGAAGAAATACATATGCACAGTTGGTATAGGAGGTCCTTCTGTTTATGTGTTGCTTTCATTGGCTAATGAATAAAGAAACGGCCTTGGTCTTTTTTTTTTCACTTTTCTTTAAAGTTTATTCCAAACAACAGTCTTCAAGCTCACTGTGGTGGCTGACCACGTCCACGACCAAAGCCTCCTCTAAACTGGAACTCGGTGGCTGAGCCAGCCCCGGCCTCGGCTTTCTTGTCAGCACCAGGGGGCACAGCACTCCTTCTGTAGGTGTCTCTGTCCGCCTCCCCTCTTGTGAATCTTGCCGGGCGCTCACCCTCTGGCCCTTTGGGCCGAGGCCTGCCAGTTTCGGGATGGCTGCGGCTCAGGGTGGCAGGCACGATCTTCGGAGGTAGGTAGAGATAATCGCGGAGATACTGGATGCCCTCATTCGTAAGGTACCAATAGAAGTGTCTCCAGGCAAACTGCTCCTTCACGTAGCCTCGAGACTTCAGAGACTGCATGGCCTTCATGACATGAAGGTTGGGCACGTTCTTGTCTGCCAGCTCGGGGTGTTTGGGCATATGGACATCCTTCTTGGCAACCATCACCCCTTCCTTAAAAAGGAGCTCATAGATGGCAATCGGTTCTTCTTGGGCATCAACATCGCGGCGGCTGCAGGGTCCGGGACGGAGGCACCTTGGTCTTTTGATAAGGAAGAATTTAGGTAGGTGGGGAAAACGGAACTGAATGCTGGGAGAAGGAAGGCAGAGACAAAAAGACGCCATGGATCCTCCGCCTGAGATGGATGCCGGTTAGAATCTTGCCAGTAAGCCACTGTCATGTAGCAATATACAGATTAATAGAAATGGGTTAAACTAAGATGTAAGAGTTAGCCAATAAGAAGTTAGAGCTAATGGGCCAAGCAGTGTTTTAATTAATACAGTTTCTTTTTTTTCTTTTTCTTTTGGTTTTTCGAGACAGGGTTTCTCTGTGGCTTTGGAGCCTGTCCTGGAACTAGCTCTGTAGACCAGGCTGGTCTCGAACTCACAGAGATCCGCCTGCCTGTGTGGTTATTTTGGGTACAAGCTAGCTGGGAGGCCGAAAAGAACAAGTGGCCCTCTCCTTGCAACACAGCGTTACAAATCGACCTTAAATTTGTATCAATAGACCAAAGTCTGTACCAATGAAAAGTATTCATCTCTATATCATATCTCCCCTTTTCTTAGAAAGAGATTGACTGTGATCATTTACCACTGATAATCTACCCTCTTTAAATGAAAATAAACATTTACAAGCAGTCATTTTGGGAATTTGAGCATTGTTTATTTTAAACTGTTTTTTGTTGTTTCTTTTATCAAACCATACTAGCCTGGAAGAAACTCATAGGTTTTTATCTTCTGTGGAAACAGAAACAGAACCTCTTTTTTTTTTTAAATAACATATCTTTAAACCCAAATTTTGAAGTTAAGATATCGTTATGGTGGTTTAACTTAGCAGCCCCCAGAATCAAATGTCTCTTTGTAGTCAAAAATTTAAAGAAAACATAATAATATCATAATCCAGACTCTCTGTATATTTTATTTTTACATGGCTTATTTTGTTATTTTAAACATTTATTATATTATTTTTACTTCTTTAATTTATGACTGTCGGTGCTCTTTTTTTTTATTACTTTTACTGTTTTATAACTGTCTATACTCTTTTTCTCTCCCAAGCCTATGTACATTTTTTAAAACACACTGTGTCTTGTTTAGAGGTCTTTTATGTCTGATTCTGTCCTATTGTGTATTTGAAATTCTTTTTGACAAGGAACATTTTAAAATGGTAAGCAATGTGGTTGCTGCAGTCCTGGATGCTGGCTCCACCTCTCTTGGCCTTTTACTACAGCAAAAGTACATTTCCTGCCAGCTCTGGGACTGTTGGGTGGGAGCAGTGCTCTCCACCTTAACTCTGGGAAGCCCTGGGCAGCACATAAACCTTTCTTGGCTCAGTAAAAGCTAAATCTGCCATGCAGCGTGCTGTGTAGCCTGGAAAATGTCTCTGTGCAGGGCATCAGGAATCCTCCATGGCTTTCTGCTTCTGAATGCCTAGCAGAACCAACCAAGCTGCTTGCCCCAGCAGGAGTGCTGATTGGCAGGCATGTTCTCAGCTACTTTTCTCCTAACCCCATGAGGGCATACAAGCACCTGGACCTGAAGTGTGTGGCTGGCCACGTGGGTTAGCCCCACATTGGGCACCATTTTGTAGGCGGAGATTGTTTGTTCGTTTTCTGACTGCTCATACCCAAATAATCATGCAGAAACTGTATTAATTGCAACATTGTTTGGCCAATGATTCAGGCATATTTTTAGCTAACTCTTACATCTTGAATTAACCTATTTTTTATTAATCTATGAATTGGCACTAGGCTGTGGTTTACTGGTAAAGGCCCGGTATCTATCTCCTTTAGTAACTGCATGGCCGCTACCTGACTACACCTACTCTCTCTAAATATCTCAGTTTGGATTTCCCCCCTGGCTGCACTCCGCTAAGTCATTGCCTGAAACAGCTTTATTCATTAACCAATAAAAACAACACATATACAAAAGGCTACGTCAGTGTGGCGTTGATGGAGGAAGTGTGTAGCTGGAGGTGTGCTCTGAGGTTTCTTCACAGTGACAGAAGGTTGAGCAAGGCAGCACCTGTGTGGGAGTGGAGCCATGGCTTGTGGTTTAGGACTCTGACTACTCTTGTTCCTAGCACGCACAAGGCAGCTCACAGCTGCCTGTAACTCCAGTTCCCACAGCTCCTGTTTGCCTTTCTGTCCTCCCAGGGCACATGGTACACAGGTGGACAGACATACAGGCAAACACCCATATACACAAATTAATAAATATTTTTAAAAGAAAAAGTGAATACGTATAGAAATAAAATCTGAGGCACAGCAGGATAAGACACCCCTCTATTTTCCCAATACATAAGTTCTGTGAGTTGAATGCTGCCCCTCTCACTATGGTGGTTTGAATGAAAATGACCCCCATAGGCCCGTAGAGAGTGGCACTATTAGGAGGTGTGGTCTCGTTTGAGTAGGTGTGGATTTGTTGGAGGAAGAGTGTTATTAGGGTGTGGGCTCTGAAGTCTCAGATGCTCAAGTCAGAGAGTTTGGCACTCTCTCTTCCTGCTGCCTGACAGTCTGGATGTAGAAGTCTCAGCTACCCCTCCAGCACCATGTCTGCTTACATGCAGCCATGCTTCCCGCCATGACGATACTGGATTCAGTGTCTGAACTGTAAGCAGGCTCCAGTGAATGTTTTCCTTGTAAGAGCTGCGACAGTCATTGTGTCTTTTCACAGCCATAGAAACCCCAACTAAGACAGTTTCTGTTACTGTTACAAAGACCCCCAGTGATAATGTATAAAGAGGAAAGGTTTGGGACCATCTTCTGTACTGCTGTGGGCCTGTGATGAACCAGCACTTTCTGGTGGAGGTAGTGGGGAAGCTGGTCACATTGGGACTCAGCTGTGAAATAAAAGAGGAAGAGGAGGGGCCTGGGTCCCTCCTTCATTGCCTCGATGACATGACTTTAGGCTGCTCATAGGCCCCACCACTTCCTGATAACATCAAGCTGAAAAGTAGGCTTTGAGCACTAGGCCTTTTGGGGAATGTTTCGGTTGTAAACAGTGGCGCCCCCTCCGCATTTTGTCTTCCTCCCCACATTCAGAGGAGTGACAGACAGGGTCATGAGACTGCCCACCAGAGTCCCAAATGAGTTGGGGTAGGGGAAGAAATGTCCAGAGCCTGTGTCCTTTCTAGAATTGCCCACATGAGGACCCCTGTGCAGACGTTGTCCCCTGACAAGTTCATCTTCACTCCAGTGTGGGGCTCAACCCAGCAGGCTTGTGGATTCCTGATAAACAATACGCTGTACTAAGGTGGCTACTGGCCCCTCAGTCACAGCAAGGTTTGTCTGTTTCCAGCGAACTGTGGTCTTGGTTTTATGTTTTTGTTTTGATTTGTTTTATTTTGTTTTTAATCTTTTCCTGAGTACAAGTTTTGACTTCTTGCCACACCTCACCCACATTCTCTGTACTTGAAAGGTTTCTGTATCAAATGTGTCTGGTTTTGGCCAGACCGCACCCCACTCTTTACCACTTAGGAAAGTCTCGAGTTGTTTTTATTTTTAAGAAGGGGGTCTCATTATATAGCCGGGCTGGCCTTAAGCTGCTTGTTCTCCTCCTTGCCTCAGCTCGCCGAGGGTTTGGGATTACAGGCACACACCAGCCGTGACACCAGTCTCAAGTCGCTTTGGTGTTCTACTCTCAGTTCTTGCTCACATCCTAAGAATTATGAAGCAGTTCTGTGTGCTGAACAGGTGTCTAGGGACAAACTGTCAGGTCCTTCTCAACCACGTTCTTGCTGAAATCATGACAAAGCAAATGAAGGCACAAAACATAGATGTTCCGATGAGCGGACGTTTGATTCTGGGCAGAACCTGTGGTAGTGTCTAACCTTCCCTGGCTGTTTTAAGCAGTAAGGTGGGACCACAAGAGACAGACTCTAGCCGTGACCGAAGGACAGGTGAGAAGACTGCAATATGGAAGCTCACTGAGTTGTCTGTGGTCATGAAAGTCCCAAGCTCTGGCTGTGTTCAGCATCAGCGCTCCCACAGAGCTACTCAGAAGGCTTTCAGTCATAATAACGTCCCAGGCTTTCTCTTCTGCCACTGGACTGGTACAATCATTGTCAGCTGCTTGTCCAGACTAGGAATTAACCTGGGCCTGGTGATACAGGCTTGTTAATAGCAGCTGCTCTGGAGACTGGAGCAGGAGAGCTGTAAGGACATGGCCTGGGTGAGTTACAGAGAGGACTCAAGTCCAGCCTGATCAAGGAAGACTTAGGAAGACCCTGTTTCAGAATAAATAGTAAAAGCAGGGATGGGTGCATAGCTTAGTATTTGAGATCTGGCTTAGAGTCCCCCAGTGAGGGGCTGGGGTATAGCTCAGTGGTAGAGACCCTGCCTAGAACCCCCAAGTGAGGGGCCGGGATTGTAGCTCAGTGGTAGAGTCCCAGCCTAGAATTCCCCAATGAGGGGCTGGGGTGTGGCTCAGTGGTAGAGCCCCTGTCTAGAATTCCCCAGTGAGGGGCTGGGGTGTGGTTCAGTGGTAGAGCTCCTGCCTAGAATCCCCCAGTAAGGGGCTGGGGGTATGGCTCACCTACGTTCACATATGGGGCCCTAGATTCAAACTCTAATACTGAAAAAAAGAAAGGCAAGAAAACAGGAATTAAGCCGCAGATAAAGTTCTTGCTGCTGTCTCCAGGCCTCATCTGCTGAGCATGGGCAGTTGTAGGAGATTTTAGGAGACTCTAAGGGGATCCTATAAGCAACAAGCTTTCCTAGGCTGGAGTAACCACCCGAGTGCCCAGCCACTGTTGTAGGAAGCAATTGCTTTGTATTTCCAAAGGAGTGTTAGCATGAACTTCATGGTCACAACTGAACGTGACACCGACATTGTGCAGGATGCCCGGAGCCAGTTGCTGGAGTCAAAGCCAGAACGAGCTTACCCTTTCTAGAATGTTTGTCATTTCCCTAGGTTGGCTAAGTTGAGCTTGGGGTTTTTTTCCACACTGCTTGCCAGGAAAGATCTTAAAAGCGAACTGGTGATGCCTGCATGTTTTCAGGGGAACAAAGCTGGGAGGAGCTGCATGAGGAGCCTGCTTCCTCTGGCTTGACACCACCATCGCCATCATGATGCATAGTTGCCTTGGTAACCTTACCTTGGCCCACAGTCAAGGCAGAAGAATAAACAAATAGTGACAGTCAGGTCTGTGGCAATGGTAGTAAGGCTCTAACAGGCCCTGCTGGGAAGTAAGAGCAAGAACCCTGGAGACAGGAGATTCCAGCCACCATGTCCTTCCTGAGCTGCATGGGGTCTTGGGAGGGTTGAAGCTTATTAGGAAGTGAAAAGTTGACTGGGGTTTGGAACTTCAATTTATCTGCCCCAGAGTTGTTCATGTTCCAGTGTTGTAATAGGAGAGGCGGGGCTGCGTCCCCAGCACCCCGGCCGCCTGGCTAGCTTATGCCCCAAAATAACAACACAGAAACTGTATTCATTTAAGCACTGCTTGGCCCATTATATCTAGCCCCTTCTCGGCTAACTCTCGCACCTGGACCAGCCCATTTCTAATAATGTGTGTAAGCACCCCAAGGTGCGCTTACCGGGAAGATTCTAGCCTACGTCCATCCTGGGTCGGAGCTTCATCGCGTGTGTCTCAGAGAGGAGCTATGGAGTCTCTGTCTGAGGTGTCTGCCCCAGACAGGAGAGCTATCAAGTCTGAGCTCACTTCCTCTTCCTCCCAGCATTCTGTTCTGTTTACTCCACCCACCTATGTTTTAACCTATCAGGGCCAAGCAGTTTCTTTATTGCTTAACCAATGAAATCAACAGATTGATATATGACACTCCCACATCACTGCCTTGGAAATCTTCCATTTATTTATTTATTTATTTATTTATTTATTTATTTATTCTTTATCTATGAATTCATTTATCTCTCTCTCTCTTTCTCTCTCTCTCTCTCTGTGTGTGTATGTGAGTGTGTGTATTCACATGTGCCACAGCACTGACGTGGAAGTCAGTGGACAACTTGCCTGAGTTGGTTCTCTCCTTCCATCATGTGGGTCCCAAGGATCAAACTCAGGTCATCAGGCCTAGCAAATGACACTTCTTACCCACTGAGCCGTCTTGCACACCCTCCAATACTTTGGCCAGGGTGGTGAAGGTAAAACTTACACTGCCGAGCCCTGGGGCCAGGCTGCCCGAAAGAAACCTGGTTGGTCCTGAGACTATACAACCTCATGCCTAAGTTTCCTGTAAAATGATAATAAAAATGGTACCTAGTTCAAATTCTCTTTCAAGTTTTGTACACATTAAAAACAAACACAAATATGTATGACTAAAGTTTTTTAAGTCAAGGACTAACTCATTGTGCAGTCCAGACTGACCTCAAACTCATGGTAATTCCCCTGCCTCAGCAACCCAAGTGCTGAGACTACAGAGAGTCAACTTGCTTTGTTAACATGTTTAAGGTGTCTGTTTCCCTGGGGTCCTGTGACAAATGCCCACAGATATAAGGCCTGAGACAGCAGAAATGTGCCTCCTTGGAGTTCCAGAGCCACTACCAGCAGGTGTGTGTAGGTGTAGGTGTCAGGAGGTCTATCTAGGTGTAGGTGTCAGGCGGTCTGTGTAGGTGTCAGGAGGTCTGTGAAGGTGTAGGTGTCAGGAGGTCTGTGTAGGTGTCAGCAGGTCTGTGTAGGTGTCAGGAGGTCTGTGTAGGTGTAGGTGTCAGGAGGTCTGTGTAGGTGTAGTTGTCAGCAGGTCTGTGTAGGTGTAGGTGTCATGAGGTCTATCTAGGTATAGGTGTCAGGAGGTCTGTGTAGGTGTCAGGAGGTCTGTGTAGGTGTAGGGGTCAGGAGGTCTGTGTAGGTGTCAGGAGGTCTGTGTAGGTGTAGGGGTCAGGAGGTCTGTGTAGGTGTAGGTGTCAGGAGGTCCGCATTCCTGATTGTTCTGTCTCTTCCGGACTCTGCAGACACTAGACACACCTCAGCTTGTAGCTGTGCCATTCTGACTTCTGTCTTGGTCTGTGCAGTGCCCCACCCCACCCCAGGATCTTTCATGAGGACATTGGCTTTTTGTTTCGTTTTTGTTTTTTAAATTTAACCTCTCTGTTGATTCTTTGGGAGTTTCACATCAAGCACCTGTACCCCAATTCTGCTCACCTCCCCATCCCTCCATATCCTCCCCTCACCCCTGCAGCACCCCCCCAAAAGAAAACAAAACAAAGCAATAAGCAAACAAACAAAAGCAAAAAGCCGAAACCAAACAAGAACAAAATCTCTTTACTTCTCCTTTCCTGCCTCTCCAACACCTCTTCGTCCGTCCTGGTGGCATTCGGGTCTCCGCGTGTCACACAGTATTGTCCTATCAGCCTGACCGGCAAATGTCATTGCCATGAGTCACTGGTCTGGTTCAAAGCCTCTGGTTTCTGGTCCACAGTCATCGCTGGATCCTCACCGGAACTCCTCTGGGATATCCTGTGGCCTCCTGGTGTCTTGGAAATCCTGTGAGTATTGTTCCGCAAATCCAGTCTTTTCATGAGCTCCAGCAGGTCCTAGAGAGGGTAGGTGTTAGGTGTTAGGGTGGGCCAGCTGTGCCCTGGGTTGTAGCTGAGCTGGTAAGTCCATATCCTCATGAAGATGTTTGTTTTGTTTTGCTTCGTTTTTTTTTTTTTTTTTTTTTTTTTTTTTTTTTTTTTTTTTTTTTTTTTTTGAGATAGGATTTCTCTTTGGAGCCTGTCCTGGAACTCACTCCGGAGACCAGGCTGGCCTTGAACTCACAGAGATCCACCTGCCTCTGCTTCCTGTGTGCTGAGACTAAAGGCGTGCCTGAATTCATGGGGACATTTGTAATTAGATGTTGTTCTTTTTTATTTGCTTGGTTTGTTGTCTTGTCGGGGGGTGGGGAACAGGGTCTCGTGTGTTGTGCCTTGATCCAAGGGCTCCCAAGAAGACCACCACGGAGCCACACTTCTGAATGCAAAAGCAGGGTTTCCTTTGTTAAGTACGGGCTAACACAGGTCCTCTGCCTCATAGTCTGACACAGCAGATGGTGGAAGGAGGACCCCGTCTATTTGTCTATTTTTGTAAGGGGTTTATAAAGACAAAAACCACAAAGCAGTCATAAGGTTAGTCTCAAAATACAAAATTACTTATCCTATATTGCAATTGGCTAAAGGTGAGGTAAATCTCAGCTGTTAGTTCCCGATAGGCTATTAGTATCTAAAGGGGATAGCAACAGCCCCCTGGTTATGTCCTCCAGATATCTGCTGACCCTGTGCTAACCGCAGGGGCAAAACAGTGGTTAATCAGGTACTTCAAGGACGATTAAACCAAACAAATGTAAACAGGTGTTGTTTGAGTACCTGGTGGGTCACTTTGACCAGGGCAGACACAGTTTCTAGGGAATGTTTATGACTTTGCTGGTCCCGCATTCAGCCCCCTGGTTAGTTCCTGTCTAAAATGGAGTTCTTTTTCAAAATGGAGTCTGCTTTGCTTCTTCCCATCTAGTTCCTGTCGTTGGATTTAGGCCCATAGGGTAATCCAAAACAGCTGCAATTTGGGACCCTGCACTTAATCTCCTCTACAGAGATCTCTTTTCCAAATAAGGTTAGGGCCCCGGTTGCTCATGGTTAGGACACAGACATTTTGGGGACAGAGCAGTTCAACGTGTTACAACACTCAGGCAAAGACTCTAAATGTCCACCAAAAGCTACACATCTTTAAAAATTATATCAGCAGCTGTGTTTATAGTGACCCCAAGCTTGGGAGAGCACACATGCTTATTGCTGACAGGGTGAATAAGCAAATTGTGATATGTTTATCACATAGAATACTGCGTAGTAAGGAAAGCGAGCAAATTTGCCAGTTGCCTCAGTGCGGATGCTTTGCCGGTGACACAGCTCCAGGCAGAACCGGGAGCGGGGAAGGTGGCTCAGCATTTAAGAGCTACAGAGCACCGGGGAGTCTGGTTCCCAGCACTCCCAAGATGTGGCTTGCAGGATGAGCTGACCCCTACAGGAAACAGCATTCATGTGCACAAACCCACACACGTTCACAGAAATACACAGAGTTTACAGGAAATTTTTTAATTCTTTAAATTTTCTTTGCTAATAAAATCGCTGCTATATTCCTTCTGTAGAATTGCACCTGACCGGCGAGGGTGATTCAGAAATGCCCTGCCCACTCACAACTGAGTCGTTGGTATCTGAAAGACCAAACTGTGGCCTAGGAGGACAGGTTGCCAGAACAGAGTCACCAGTCTCTGAGGACAGCTGTGGTGGCATCTGGCCTGTGTTCCCAGCGGAGGAGGTTGAGGCAGCAAGATAAGGCTTTCAAGGCCAGCTTGGGTGATGTGGTGTGACCTCTCCAAAAGGAAAGAAAGAGAAAAGAGAGTCTACGAACCCAGGGAAGAAAGCATGCCCTTGGTGATGGTCTCAGACTCAGCCCACAGAACCCAAGAGGTCGGCCATGCTGGACAGATCAACAGTCACTTGTTTTGATTGTGAAGAGCGAGATTTTGTACTCTGGCAGCTGGAGCACACTGACACTGAGGTCTGGCACTAGAGCAGTCAACACATGCTTGTCTGGGCAGGAAGTGGGCTGTCGGCAGGGATGAGGCTGGGTAAAGGGCAGAGGAAGGTACAGACCCTCTCAGCACACAGTCCTGTAGCTCAGGAATGATACTTGAAGTCACGTGGTTCCTGTCACCAGAGAGTTTCCTGTCAGGAAGCGACCAAAGCTCCCCTCTCCCTCCACAAAGCTCCTAGTCAGCGGGCACAAAGAAAGACGGTCCCCAGCCATGCATGAGTCACAGTAACTTAAAGGCAGGCATAAGAGGTGACCCCAGAGGTAGGAGTCAGTCACCCTGGCACTCAGGAGGCTGAATTGTAAACTCAGGGCCAACCTGGGCTACCTAGTGTTTGGTCTCAAAACAAAATAGGAGTCATGGATGGAGAGTTCTGGCAGAGGAGCCAGGTTCAGTCACCCACATGGTGGCTCACAGTCATCTGTAAGTCCCAGGGGATCCAAAGCCCTCTTCTGATCTTTACAGGACCAGGCGTGTTCTTTGTGCACATAAATACATGCAGGCAAAACACTCTACACATACAAACATAAAATAAACAAGCCCAAGAAGCCCCAACTACAACAGAGCCCATATACATGGTAATAATGGACTGCTACATTTTATAGTCTTTGTGTTGTTCAGTGGGAGTGAAGGTCACTGACAAGGACTGGTGGTAAGATGAAACTCATGTAAAACAATAGAGTGTGGAATCCAAAGACACTAAAAGAAAAAGAAGAAACAGAAAGAAAACGGGATAAAGAGAAAATAAACAAGACACAGGGGATAGAATGTTTTAAAAAGGGACAACTGTAGGGCTGGAAATATGGCTCTGTGCTTAACTGGAAGCACCCACATCAAGTGGCTCACAACTGCTTGTTAACTCCAGCTTTAGGAGGATCCAGCGCCCTCTTCTGGCCTCTATGGGCACTGCACTCACATGCACATCCGCACGTAAATAAAAGTAAATAAATCTTTGAAAAAAGACGAACAATGATAATACAAGAAAATGGACCACTTATGAAAGTTAAAAGAAAAAAAAACCTGTCAAATGAGAAGCAAGGATCTAGTTGTCACAAATCACAGACACGTGGGAAAGAGAAAGGATGAAAAGACAAGGAGGAAACACTAACAGAAAAGGTGATGTGGTTTTAACAGTGGACAAAAGCAAAAGCATTCTTAGAGGACAAACATTAAGGGGTGTGGTGGCACATGTCTGTGATCCCAGCACTCAGGAAGCTGAGGCAGAGGATCCTGAGTGGAGGCCAGTCTGGGCTTCATGAGCCTTTGTTTCAAAATAAAACAGGAAATGGATACATAAGTTCACTTCATTGGGGGAAATAAAAAGATTCTATACTTAGGTGCACTCATGAGCAAATTTTATACAATTGGAAGGACATGTGTATTCTTTTTATTACATATAGAAGACTGATAAATCTTTGGGTACTTTGGTGGGGAAGAAAGGGAAGGAGAGGAGAGAAAGGATGAATGTCAAGGAAGAAGGTACTTATCCACCAAATATAAAGTATATTTGAGTATATTTTAATCAACTTCAAGTCAATATATTTAAAACTTAGACACAATGGATCTCATTCCTAAGAATTACTGAAATGTATTCAAGAAAAAATATCCTAAGGAGTTCCATAAAAAGTCAGTAATTGAGCTACTAATTGAACACACACACACACAACCCTTGCACTCAGCGTCTCTTCGTGTTACATCACGGTTTCCACATAGACACAGACCAAAGATTCTGGCCTGGCTTCTCAAGGGAGCGTCTAATTAAAATGCTCTCCAGAAAGAAAAGTGAGAGCTACTTCCTGGTCGGCCGCACAAGTCGGTTTGACCTCTGACCCGACTCTTGCCTTGCCCTCCCCAGGACTGAAGTAGGCAGTTAAGGGTGAGCAACCAAGGGGAACTTTATTAACGTGAAATTAGCAATTCAAGCAGGGAAGATCGCCCACCACAATTAAATGGAGCCCTGGAAGTTGAACCCTTGGAAGCAGCAGGAGGTTGGCAGAGTTTGCTGGCACATGTTAGAAATGTCACAGTCTTGTAGGTCTCCAGGAGAGTTACAAGGCTCAGTGCAGCAAGCCTCAGGAATGACAGGCACAGGGCGGCAGTGGGTATGGAGCCTCATCTGCAGGGGGAGTATAGAGGTTCAAAGGCTAAGGAAGGAATGGGTTTCCTCAACTGTTGGCCACAGGACGGGGCTTGGAGGGAGGCTGGAGCAGTTGGAGCCTCAGCGAGTTCCCTGTCTGAGGCAAAAACCTTGGGGACCTGAGTCTACAGGAAGGTTGTCTCCTGCTAGGTTTTTTGTTTTGTTTGAGACAAAGTCTCTCTAGGTAGCCCTGGCTGTCCTGGAACTCACTGTGCAGACCTCGCTGTCCTTGAACCCCCAGATTTGCCCACCTCTGCCTTCCAAATGCTGGGATTAAAGGCATGCGCTGTTACTTCCAGCTTCTTACTGGTCTTGAAGGCAGTTTTCCTTCTCCTCCATCTCCTCCTCCAGTGAGGATGAGCTGAGAATAAACAAATGGAAGGGCTCTGCTGATGAGAAGCCTGTGCACCTTCTTATAAAGAGCCAGGTACACCCTGCTCTCCCGGGTAAATGCATATGCAAATCGGTATAGAATGGAACCAATCAGGACAGAGGTTTTTGACAAAACCTGGGATGAGAATGTGGACAGGCAAGCGGGCCAAGAACCTTTCCATCCTGGTTAGTGGCTTGGTTGCTCTTCCCACGGAAGTGATGAAAGTCTAGCTGGCACTCTGCCATGGGAAGGCCACCCCAAAACAGCTCACAGGGGAGCTTGAAATAGTTTGCCCCAGCCATGTTCCAGTCACCTTGCATTCTACTCCTTGGCGCGACTGCTTGCTGAGGCTGTTTTCATCGTTGCAGGCTCCAAGCACAGCTTGTTCCTGGCCCCGATTGTACGCAGGGCTTCGGGGCCTGGTTTTTACTTTGTTGCCAGCTGCCACTTAGGATAACAGCCAGGGCCCCTTTAACCCCTATCAAAAGTACCATGAATCAAAATTTGACCAGTTTGTCAGTTTTCAGTGTGGGAAATATTGAACTCAGAAGCATAGACGCAAACACAATAGATACAAATATTAGTGAGCTGAAGTTCACGGACCTCTTTGTGCCAGGAAGGTAAGGATGACTTGACAAAGCAAGCCAATAAATAACCCAGCTTATTAATAGACAAAAAGATGGGAAAAATCTAGGCAATTCCACATTGATGCATGAATAAAATCACCCAGGAAACTAGAAACAGGAGAGTACATCCTGAAACTGCTAAGAGAGGAGGCTAATTAACACACACACACACACACACACACACACGCACGCACGCACGCTCACACACATTAATTTTACTCTTAAAAAATTTAAGTTAGTTGCCGGGGTGTGGTGGCACAGGCCCTTAATCCCAGCACTCAGGAGGCAGAGGCAGGCAGAACTCTGTGAGTTCGAGACCAGCCTGGTCTAGAGAGCAGGTTCCAGGACAGGCTCCATAGCTACAAGGAAACCCTGTCTCAAAAAAAAAAAAATTTAAGCTGGCAAATGAAACATTATCTACAAATATTACATGACGAAGAAGAGTCTAAAACTCAAGCCTGGAAAAGAATAGAAAAAATAATATTGGAGTATAAATCCAGAATTTCAGGAAAGAGAAAATAGAGTAGCAGGTAAAACATTAAAGACACACTGAAAGGAGCTTCCCACATCTGAACAAGATTAGGGGGGACATGGGGAACACACAGCACAGTTGGTCGATGTAGGAACGAGATTCGAGAGGGGTGGGTTTCTGTTCCAGATGGTAGCTGGAAGGACACTGGAAGGTCTGGGGACGAGAAAGAGAACAGCTGTTTAACTTAACTTCCAGGCAGCAACCAACCAAGTGTAATCAAGAGTAGCCATTTGGGGGCAACAGTGTCTCGAAAAATCAAACAGTATCTGGAAAGATTACCAGTGAGCCTTCTTTGAGGAGGCCTCTGGAAGACATTTCCACCAAAGTGATGGAAGTAATGTGAGCAGAGTCTGCCCTGCCTGAAGAAGACCCACCTGGCTTGGAGGCCGCGCGGGCTGACTGGTTAGACACCTTGTCATTGCAGACAGGCGGAGTGCTGCGGGATGGGCAATCAGCATCGTCTCAGCCTGTCTCCAGTCCCCTTAATAGCCACGCGTTAGCGACCTCTGCGTCTGACCTAGTGTCTTCGAGTCCTAGGACTGCAGTTGCCTAGAAGACCACTGGCTTCCAGGTCCCCAACACTAAGATGTTAAAGACAGGGTCTGGCCCCTGTAGGAGAGGCTAGCCCCTTTCTAGTACCACCTGCTAACTTCAAGGCCCCAGCAACGTGTCTGGTTATAGGCGTTGTTTTGTGGCTGTCTTCCGTGACTCTTGAAGTTCTAAAGGGCAGCGGTCATGTGGGGTAGCCTGAGTCTGTGATCTTGGGCTGTGGCCACTCTTATTTGACTCAGAATAAATTATCTCTTTTTATATTTAAAAAAATTTTTAGACAGTTTGTTTTTACTTATCTGTCTATGCCAAGTGTGTGAAAGTGCCCCCATAGGACAGAGGAGGGTGTTGGATCCCCTGGAAGGGCATTACAGGCAGTTATGGACCACCTAATGTGAGTCCTGACAGCCAACTGGGGTCAGCTGATGGAGCAGCAAGCATCCTTAACCACAGAGCCACCCGTCCAGCCCCTCGTTTTACACTAAAAATAAAATTACCGTTGTGTGCCACAGTGGACATGTGGGGGCCCAGGGGCAGCTATGTGAAGCTGGTTCACATGGGTCCTAGGAATTGAACTCAAACTGCCAGGCTCCCTCAACAATGCTTTTACCTGGGACTCTGAAAAAATTAGCTCCATTCCCTCTGGAGTTGTGTTTTGAGTGGATCCCATGAAACAGAAATGAAGGACAGATACAATATGATAGCGAAGTGACAGCCCAGTGCTCCACATCCCCGTGCTCCACAGCCCAGAGCTCTACAGCCCAGTGCTCCACAGCCCAGTGCTCCACATCTTAGTGCTCCACAGCCCAGTGCTCCACATCCCCGTGCTCCACAGCCCAGAGCTCTACAGCCCAGTGCTCCACAGCCCAGTGCTCCACAGCCCAGTGCTCCACAGCCCAGAGCTCTGGAGTAGGGCAGAAAAACAAAGAAACCAGAGATGACAACCCTCAGATGGAGAAATGGGCACAGCTCCATGCAGAAGGAAGAACAATGAGGGCTGCCCAAGGAGGAACTCTGACGGTGGGACACACATGCCTCACCTTGATGCCTGTGTTCCTAGGCACATGACACAGTCCCTGAAAATTAATTCAATAAGAATTGTAGGATATCAGTTTGGGGAGGGTGGCTGGAGAGGAAAGAAACGCTTGAGAGAGGAATGACGCCGTGGTCTGAATGTCCTCTCCAAAGTCATTGAAAATTGAATTGCTGTTGCAACACTATTAAGAGAAGAGGCCTGTCAGAGGTGATTAGTTCACGGAGGCGCCGTCTTCAGGAATGGACTGATGTCATTACCATAGCGACTGGTTAGCGACCTCCAGAGTGGGTTCCTTAGTTTTTGTCTTACACACATACGCATGTGCACGCGCGCGCGCGCACGCGCACACACACACACACACACACACGACCTGAGTTGTGCCCCCAGCACTCGTGTAGAAAGCTGGCCCTGATGGCCTGGTGATGCCCGTCTGTACACAGTCCTTGGGGATGGAGAATGGCAGACCCCAGGCCTCACTGCTCAGCCAGGCTAGTCAAAATGGCAAACTCCTGCCGGGCCTGGTGGTGCTTGTCTCTAATTTTATCATCTAGAAGGCAGAAGCAGGGATTTCTGTGGGTCCAAGGCCAGCCCAGTGCTAGAGTTACAGGGCTAGACCTCCAAGCTGAGCTTTTGACAAGGATCCCGGGGATCCGAGCTCAGGGTCCTGTGCTTACCCAATAGGCGCTGTGCTGACGGAATCACCTTCCGATGCTAAAACCTGTTTAGGGTTTTCCTTTTTGTTGTTGCTGACATAGAGTTTCTCTGTGTAGTCCTGGTTGACCTGGAACTAATTCTGTAGACCAAGCCGGCCTCAAATTCAGAGATCGACCTGCCTTTGCCTCCCGAGTTCTGAAATTAAAGGCATGTGCCACCATTAGTTGAAACACTCTGTCAATAATAATAATAATAACAACAACAACAACAACAAAAACAACAACAACAAAACAACAAAAAATAATCTCACCACACCCCAGAACAGGAAAAGCCATAGTCTTTGGAGGTGGAGGCCCACGAATCAGGAAATTTTCAATTAATTATTTTTATTTTCTTGAAGTAGGGTTAATACATAGCCCAGGCTGTCCTAAAATTTACTGTGTAGACTAGGCTGACCTGGAGCTCACAGAGATCTGCCTGCCTTTGCCTCCTGAGTGCTGGGATTAAAGGTGTGCGCCACCACACCTGGCTTAGTTGACTTTTAAGGTTAGCATACAACGTGATGGTTTTTATTATTGCATTTTCATACAGACGGTGTATTTGTTCTTAATCACATCTTCCTCCATTGCCCACCTCCATCTCCCCATCCCCTTCTCTGGTTCCTTTTCTCCCCCCAAATCATCCTCTTCTCTGTTCTAGAATGACATGGCCTTAAACAGGACAGGGCTCAGGAGGGGGAAGAGTTGGGAGGGCAGGAGATTGAGACAGGGTTAGCTGTATACTCCAGCTGGTTCTGAACTCACTGCGAGCCTTCTGTTTCATAATGAACCATTATGACCCCAGCATGCATAATCACATCAGGCTTGAAATCAGGAAAAATCGTTTTTTAAAATACATGTATTATATATGCATATATTATATATGTATGTACATAAAAACACATATTTGTGTGTATAAGTTTACGTATGCCGCATGCATACAGGTACTGACAGAGGCCAGAAGAGGGAGTTGGACCCCCCTTGAGGTGGATTTATAGGCGGTTATGAGCTGCCATGTGGGTTCTGGGAACTGAATCCAGGTTTTCTCCAAGAGCAGGAAGCAAACTTTCTTAACTACTAAGACATCTCTCCAATCAGAAACAGGCATTTTTAAAAACTCCAACAGCTCTCGCACATAGTCAAGGATGAAAAACACCGAATTCAGATGCTTTTTCCGTGTGTAGGAAACGCCTGAGAGCATCAACGATGAACAGATCTGTGAGTCTGGAGTTAGAGCCGGAGGTTCTGCTGCTGGCTTTTGGGCCACAGCTGCTGGAAGGAGCAGAAGCCGCCAGTGGAAGGCACAGGGATCGTGGTTCTTGTGCCCTCTAGTGGTCAGAATAGGCCTAGCAGTTCCCGGCCGAGAAGCTAACATAAGCAACCCTCTGCAGTGTTCCTGGAGCCCTTGCGGAGGCCTTCATTCTGTTCCTTCCTCTGCAAGCCCAGTCAGCTTACACCTTGTCTTTGGCCTTCTAATAACTCGAGCAGACTTCATCCAAGTTTTCCAACTTAAAAATATTATTTACATGTATGTGCAGACATGTCTATGTGAGTACATGCTGTGTGTGTGTGTGTGCGCGCGCGCGCGCGCGCACGCTCAAAGAAGCTAAAAGAGGGTATTGATTCCCCCGGAGCTGGAATTACAGGTGATTGTGAGCCACCATATGGGCACAGGGAACCAAACCCAGGTTTACAGGAAGAGCAGCGAGTGCTCTTAGCCACTGAACCATTTCTCCAGCTCCCCTCGTCCAGCCCAATGCCTCATCCCAACCTGTCAGCTTGGTCTGCACTAGTACACTCTGCACCTCCATTTCCTTCCCCTCCCCACCTCACAAACTTCTGTGTGTTCTTCATTTTCTTTCTATGGTTTTGGAGCAATTTAAACTCCTGGTTTATTTAAAAAAAAAAAAAGAAAACAAAATTACAGTGACAAGACCAAAAACAAACAAACAAAAAAGTTAGATGCTAAATGGGTGTTGTTGTTCTGAGATTATCTTCTGAACTGTAGAGGTACATACAGCATGCATCCCCCCACTCTCTCTGTAGGCGGAGCTTTTCGTCAGACTGCCTGCTCCCCAGATAACCACATAAGACTTATTACTAATTATAAACACTCAGCCAATAGCTTGGGCTTGTTAGTAACTAGCTCTTTCAACTTAAATTAACCCATATTTCTTATCTACACTCTACCATATGGCGGGTGCCATTTTTTCAGCATGGCATGATCATCTCCTGTTTCCTCTGCATCTCGCTGGCAATTCTGCCGCCTTCTTCCCTGCACTCTGTTTTTATCTGCAAGTCCCGACTAACCTTTTCCTGTCTAGCTGTTGGTCAGTTGGCTTTTTATTGAGCCAACGAGAGTAATACATATTCAAGTGCACAAAAGGATTATTCCACAGCTCCCCCCCCCCAGGCAAAGATAACAATAAATGCATAAATCAATAAATGGATGCTGTCTTAATCTTCTCTATGTGTGGCAATCTACTACATATCCATAAAAAGGAATGGTTTTATAGGCGTCCCTGTAATAAGCCGGCGGAGAATAGCAAGCACCCCATGGTCGTGGATGGTGACTGTTGTCCACACAGGCGATGTGCTTGCTCCCGGAATCCGGCTTCCACCGGACAAGCCACGGGGATGTAACAAAGACTTCTAAGGATTATTCCTGCTCCTCCCTCCTTCACGGGCACACCTCTCTTTGCCATGTGGTGTTTGCTATCAGGGACTCCCACAAGCTGAGCTGGGGAGGGAGTCAGGAGTGTTCTCGGTCTGTCTCAGGTTGTATTCTCCCAGAGATGAATATCTTATAGGCTATGGAAAGATAGGAATAGGGTACCCCTCTAGATGGAGACACTCTCTTGTCGCCTCCCTTGAGTGTTGGGCCAACCCTAGAAAGGTGGGTTCACCGTAAGATCGTGTACTTTTCCTCCCCCAAAGAAATATGCAATGTACATTTAAAGGGAAAAAAAAACACTAAATTTAATCTCACATTCAAGGCCTGTGCTGGAAGAGATCGGAGATGAGCATGGTTAGGACAGGTCCTGGACATCATGTCAGGTAGCTGCTCACAGCAACCACAGAAGCAGTTAGCATGCGGTCACATAGAGACATGGCTCACGTTTGTCTCAAGGCCTAAGTGATGTATGGTCCAGGAGACGAGGGACCGGCTCATCACCCAGACCTCCCATCCTGTTGCCAGGTCGGAGGTGTTCAGCCATAGATCCAGCTAAGCACTTGTTCCTGTGTTGGGTAAGATTGCATTACAGAGGGCCCGAATTTGGTTCCCAGCACCCCCATCGGAAGGCTCTTGAATGCCTGTAACTCCAGTTCCAAGGGATCAAGCCCTCTTTGTGGCCTCTGTGGGTGCACACACATGTACAATACACACACAGAAACAATTCTTTAAAAAAATAATAAAATAAACTGATGAAATGGCTCATAGGTAAGAACAACAGTCACCAAGTCCAATGGCCTGAGTTACATCCCTAGGACCCACATGGTGGAAAAACCGACTTTTGTAAGTTATTCTCTGACCTCCACACATGTTCTGTTACACACACACACACACACACACACACACACACGCACATGCACGTGCACGTGCACAATAGATAATAATAACAATTGTTTTAAAAATAAAAGGAAATAAGACAAAGATGGTGTGCTTTCATGTGAATGTTTATTCATTGCTAATGGGTTCATTTGCTCAGTTATTGCATTTCCCTTTTGGCTGATTTTTTTGTTTTTGAGACTGGGTCTGTCTTAGTCTTCTGTTGCTGTGGAGAAGTAGCTGAGAGTTCTATATCTGGATCTTCAGGTAGCAGGAAGAAAGAGACACTGGGCCTGGCATGGGCTTTTGAAATCTCAAAGCGCACTTGCAATGCTTCCTCTAACAAAGCCACACCTTCCCATCCTTCTCAAAGAGTTCCACCAACTGGTGAGCAACCATTCAAGCATATGAACCTATAGGCCCATTCTCATTCAAACCACCACACCATGTCCTCATGGGCCCACTGTGTGTGCTCTGAATTCTTTGTATTAGCTTCAGGAGAGGGCAGTCAGATGATCTTCAGTATATATGAGGGCAGCATGAGCCGAGGTCCTTGACTCCATTCCCAGGGTGTTTGTTCTCGGTCTTATATTTGGGGATCAGATGTAAGCTCTCAGCTACTGCTCAGTGCTAAGCCTGCCTGCCACCGTGCTTGCTGTCAAGATGGTCATAGGCTCTAACCCTTTGGAACTGGAGGGATTTTCTTAACTGAGGCTCCCTCTCAGATGACGTCAGCCTGTGTCAAGCTGACATAAAACTCTACAGCACAGGTGGGCGGTGTCCGAGAGTCAGCTGAAATGGAAGCCTACGGCACATTTGAAAAACAACTTGTCATGGGGCTGGAGGACCGTTCAGTCAGTAGAGTGCTTGCATTGCAAGCAATAGTACCTGGGTTCTAGGCCAAGCATCTATTTTAAAAAGCCTGGATTAAGTTACTTTTGAAATTGCAGGCCAAAGTTGGAGTGTATTAACACCTTATGTCTGCCATCAATACAGGATCTAACATTGTAACCAGTGCAGCTTGTACTGCTGTCGGGACAGATAAAAAAAAAAAAATCAGGACAATGTGTGCTGCTGTGAGGACAGATGAACAGACATTGTAACCAGGGCAGTGTGTGCTGCTGTGAGGACAGATGAACAGACATTGTAACCAGGGCAGTGTGTTCTGCTGTGAGGACAGATGGACAGACATTGTAACCAGGGCAGTGTGTTCTGCTGTGAGGACAGATGAACAGATCGATGAGACAGAACGCAGTGTATCAATTGGCTCCTCATACACAGGCAACAAACTCTCTACAAATAGAATTAATAAAGGACAACTTTCCAGATTAAAAAAATAAATAAATAAACAAAAAGCCTGGCTTGATGACATGCACTTGAAATCCCAGTGCTGGGGAGGCAGAGGCAGGAGAATCAGCAGAGCTGACTGACTAGCCAATCAAGCCTAGTTGTTGAGCTCTGGGCCAATGAAAACTTGTTACAAAGGAAGTGGATGGCATTCCTAAGACTAACACCTGGAGGTTTCCTCTCACCCTTGCACATACACACATCTACACGCACAAGCATGCCACACAAGTACACATACACACATCTACACGCACAAGCATGCCACACTCTTACTGGGATTCTAGGTCATGTTTCTCAAATGATGCCTCGTGTAAATGAGGGTTTCAAGCCATGGAGGGCGAAGGGCAGGGCAGGGCACAGGTTTTCTGACCCCTTGGTGGCCCTGCCTGTCCCGCTTTCATCACAATCTGCCCTTCATCCGCTCAGTGTTCACATCACCCTGTCTCAGGAGCCCTGACTTCCGCATTCTGGCCCTGAAGATCCATTTGCCTGCTGACTTGGTCCTCCTGAGCCATTTTTTTGGCGTAACCTCAAACCAAAACTGAATTTAAGAACTTATGTAGCGTCTCTGGAACCGTCCGCTGGGGAACCCTGAACACCCTGCTTTCAGGTACCTCTTGAACTGTGCTAGGGGCTCAGGAGGAGTGCAGGAAACAGGCATGTCCCATGATCTGTGCATTTCACGTCTTCTATTGGCAGGGGCAGGGCGCTGAGCGTGTTAACAGATCCAGCCTACATCTGTTGGACGTGGGCCATGGCCAGGTCATTGTGGACATTGTCTATGCAATACTTGTCACGTCACCAAGTGACTTTTCTTCTCATTGCTCTGGCCTTGGCCATCTTTGGTTGTGGCTACTGGCACCAGAAGAGCCAGATTCACAAGACTGAGCTAATCAGGGCAGTCGTGGCTGAGGGAGAACAGTATTGGCTGCAAGATAAACCATTACCAAAACTGATATATCCCCAGCCAAGTGTACTGAAACCCGCTAGGAGAGATGTCCTTGTGTTGACCAGTTGGCTCGCCCCGATTGTGTGGGAAGGGACATTCAACGTTGACATCTTAAACCAGCAGTTCCAACTCCGGAATGTTACCATTGGGTTGACTGTGTTTGCTTCTCAAAACTACATGGCGTACCTGGAGCAGTTCCTAAGGTCCGCGGAGACATTCTTCATGGCGGGACACAGGGTGAACTACTACATCTTTACTGACCAACCTCATGCGGTTCCTCGGATCCCCCTCCAGAGCGGAAGGAAAGTGATCACCTTCCAGATCCCGAGTTTTGAGCACCAGAAGGACATCTCCAGGCAGCGCCTGGAGTTCATCAGCGTCTATTCCAAACAGCACTTTCACAAGGAGGTGGCTTATCTGGTGTGTTCCGATGTGGACGTCACCTTCCAGCACGACGTGGGTGTGGAGATTCTCTCTCCTCTGTTTGCCACCCTCCATCTGAGCTTCTACATGGCCAACCGGGAGGTATTACCCTACGAACGGCGGCCTAAGTCACAAGCTTACATCCCAAACGATGAGGGGGACTTTTACTACACAGGGTCCTTGTTTGGGGGATCAGTGGCAGAGATCCACAGGCTCACTGCGGCCTGTCACCAGATGATGGTAATGGATCAGTCCAATGACATTGACGCCCTGGGGCACGGCGAGAGTCACCTGAACAAGTATCTGCTTTACCACAAACCCACCAAGATCCTCTCTCTAGAGTACATGTTCAATAAGAAGATGGCTTTTGAGAGGTGGGTGGCTGAACACGTCAATTTGTTCAGCCTCGTCAAGCGTGTTAAAATTCTGGAGTTGCCCAAGGGTTACATGCAGACACATAATAAAGACAACGTCACAAACTATTCAGAGAGAGAGAGAGAGGCTGGTCACCGCTACACTCTAACCGTCCTCTTAGTATGCCCCCCCCTTTAAAGATTTATTTTATGTGTAGGAGTGTCGGAATGAACATACCTGCACCACATGTGTGTAGTGTCCACAGAGACCAGAAGAGGGCGTCTGACCCCACGGAACTGGAGTTAAGGATGTCTGAGCAGCCACGCTAGTGCCTGGGAACAAACTCTGCTTCTTTTCAGGGACTGCGAATGCTCAGACCGCCAAACCATCTCTCCAGCCCCCCACCCTCGGTACACTCTCTTCATTTAAAACCAGCTTGACAGAAAAGGGTAGCCCCACTTTTCCCTGCACGCTGAGAAAAGTTGTCAACAAAGTTCCAAATGTGGCAGAGCACAATAACACACAGACACACACCACCTACACATAGACCACACACCAACACACACACACAGATACACAGGCACACAACACACACAACCACACACAGAGATATAGACTTACAACGCACACACAAACACACACAGACACACGTAGGCACACACCACACATACACATACATCACACACCAACACAGACACATGCACATATACAACACACACCAACACACACAGACACACAGACCACACACACATATACTACACCCACACCAACACACACAGACACACACACCACATACACCACACACCAATACACATACAAAACACCACATACATACACACATATACCACACACATACCACCATACACACACACACACACACACACACACACACATTCAGGGAGGCCAGTCTCCAAGCTCAGGTGTAAGTTCTTGCCCCGCACTCATCAAGTTTCTCTAAACACCCTAAAGAGAGAAGAGTGCCATCTCCGCTTGACGGAAGGTACCAGGCATCAGAGAAGATGTTGCTTAGGGATTAGGGGGCAAGTCTTCTAGACACGGACTCTCGGTTCCTTTGTCCTGTTTTGTGCCACCTCCCTCCCCTCTCGAACAAACAAATGAGCACACTTTTATTTTTAGATTCTGTCTGAAGTGGAAAGATTCTATCAGCATGTGGAAGAGGATGATTCCAAAGGAAGGCTGCTGAGCCCTTGGCTGCCTCCCTGTCCCTGTGCAGTGGCCACAGTGCCAGGAGCCTCTGTCCAGAGTGCAGCCTGTCTCCCTGCCTTCTGCCAGGCTATGTCTGTCACTGTCAATATCGTGATTTGTCTGTTTCCCACCAGCAGGAAAATTGTACTTGTGGCAAATAGGAAGTTTGTATTGCCATGAAAGCATGTCTCTTAGAGTTAAAAATGATTTTTAATGGGGCAGCAGAAGTGGCTCAGGCAGTAAACTGCTGCACAGATGTGAGGACCCAAGCATAAATAAACAGGTGCAAAGGCAGCCAGGTTATTGAGATTTCGTGGGAGTGGCTTCTGGTCATATGTAGAAGGATACATATTCAAAGCAGATGTCCAGGTCTTCTGACTCTTAGAGTTTTTCTGCCTCCTTTTCAGTGATGTTCCCTGGGCATTAAGGTGTTGTCTTGTAGATGTATCAAATGGATCTAACCACAACACCACCATCACCATTACCACCACCATCACCACCACCTCCACCACCACCTCCACCACCATCACCACCACCACCACCTCCACCACCACCTCCACCATAACCTGCACCTCTATGACCTCCACCACCATCACTCTGCACCATGGTGAATTATTTGTAAGTGGAGTCTGCACAGTGGTTTCTCAGCTGCCCAGACCCAAATAATCACACAGAAACTATATTAATTACAACAGTTTGGCTGATCTCAGGCATATTTCTAGCTAGCTATAAGATTCTTATATCTTAAATTAACACATTTCTATTAATTTATGTATCACCACTAGAATGGTTCCAGCATCGTTCTCCTTCGGCAGCTACTCCTCAACTCCACCTACTCTCTCTCTATACATCTCTGTTCAGATTTTCTGCCTGACTTTGCGAAGCCATTGGCCAAACAGCTTTTTTATTAACTAATGGTAATAAAACATATTCCCAGCATACAGAGGGGAATCCCACATCAATTATTCTCTGTAATGGTCTCTATCTGCTGCTTAAAGAAACTACTTTAAGGAGAGGAGAGAGCTGCTCTTGGCAGTGGATATAAAACTAGTATCCAGAACGCAGACTTTCCCTGCTTTAGGAAAGTGGTTCCCCTCTAGGTTCCATGACCTCACTGTCCAGGTAGTTGTAGGCTTGTGGTACCAGGCATGAATTTCCATATTGTGTGTAGGTTGGAAGTCCAATTGGAGAGCTGTTAGGTGCCATCAAGATACAAGGCCACTATTGCTTCTTTGGAGACATCTTTCCAGGACAGAGTAGTTGTGATTTGCTGGTATCACTGGGTAGACTAGGGATTGCTTTTCTCCCATGGTGGCTTGCATAGCATCTGCTGGTACCATGAAAACCCATCCTTAGGGAGGAGGCTTCTGGGCCTAGGTTGATTACTCCAAGTCCTGTGTCCATAGTGTATGGTGTCTTCAGCAATAGGCATTCACCCTCGAGTTCTGGGAGGCCACCAGTGGACTCCACCTGACCAACAACCCAAAAGTGAGTTTCCCATGCCTGGGAGTGGGGTTGTGTTAGTCTGTGCTATTAAAAGGAAGCATTGTAGTGTGACTTCCTTTAAACTCTACACATATACAAACCCATACACCTATATATTACATGTAGCCTTAGGTAAACACAAAGAAATATGACCTGTGGCTTTCCCAAACAGACTTGGTGTTGCTTTTTTCTCTTCTCTCCCTCTCCTTTACTGTTACTTTCCTTCCCCCCACATATAAAGCACCCCCTTGTTTGCACGTTTCAACTTCCACAGCACCCCTGCCCCTCCCTGCCTCCCACCATGGACCTTTCTTTACTTTCCTGGTTTCTGTGGTTCCTCCAGGTTATAGACCCGCATCTGAAGATTTGGAGCTGGGAACCTCAGAAATGACAGAACATGCAGACTTTGTCTTCCTGGGTCTGAGTTACCTCACTCAGTGCCTATGTGAATAGGCAAAACCTTACCAGGCCCCAGATGAGGATGTACAGGCAAATAATGCCTCCTGAGAGAGGGAGAAGCAGTCTTCCACAGGGGTGAGTCCCCTTGTTGCTTGTCCAACACCCCAAGTGACCATCCCTAAAGCAAAACATATAAACAACACTAAATGGACTCAGTAGGTTGAGTTTACATATTAATTCATTT
>NW_026068048.1:3064036-3105544 GCF_014885135.2 Alexandromys fortis
ACACACACACACACACACACACACACACACTTTTATGTAAGCCCCTTGTCATACTGGCTGTACAAAGCCTGCAGAGAAGTCAGTTATTCTCTTAGGTGCTGATACATTTGACAACTCAGGACCCTTTTCAATTTTTTAAAAAATATTTTATACATTGAATGTTTGGTTCCTGCATTATATCTGCATGCCACATGTGTGGCCTCTTGCCTGTGAAGGTCAGAAGAGGGCATCAGAACCGTTGGAACTGGAGTTACAGATGGTTGTGAACCTCCATTTGCGTTCTGGGAATTTGACCTGGGTCCTCTTAACTGCTGAGCTCTGCCTCCCAAGTTCTAGGATTAAAGGCATGCACCCCCCCACCATCCAGTGAGTTAATTTTTCTTAAAAAAAAGTAATATCTGTGACCAATTAAAAAGTTTTAGGCCAGGCAGTGCTGGCATATGCCTTTAACCCCAGCATTTGGGAGACAGAGGCAGATGGATCTCTGTGAGTTTGAGGCCAGCCTGGTCTACAAAGTGAGTCCCAGGACAGCCAGGGCTGTTACACAGAGAAATCCTATCTCAAAACAACAACAACAAAAATTTAGTTTTATATTTTTCTATGTGTATGTCTCTGTATGGGTTTGTGCCCATGAGTGCAATGCCTACAGGGGGCAAATCAGGGCAGAACACCCTGGAGCTGAGGTTCCAGAGGGTTTGAGCCTCCTGACCTTGGTTATGAGAACTACTCAGGTCCTCTGGAAGAACAGCAGGAGCTCTTGACTGCTGGGCACTGCCCCTCCTCCACCTCCATTCTCGATGCCTGCCCACCTCTCTCCTAATGCACACTGTGCTGGCCTCAAAGAACGCTCTGCTTCGCCTTTATCTCTGTGCTTCTGTGCCTGTTCTTTGTGCTTCTTGCTGTTGTTTTTGTATAAGGGTATCCAGTTCTTTTAGCATTACTGTCAAAATTCTGTTTATTATACTTATGGAAGTTCATCCCCAAAGTTTGTATTTTGTTTATTGAGTGCTTTTCTATTATTTCTCCAGTGCCACGCCATTTTGATTAATGTGGCTTTATTGTATATCTTGGATTAGATGGAAAAAATTCTCCAGCTTCCCTTTCAACATTGCAGATATTGTACAAATTTTAGAATTACGGTTGATTGTTTGTTTGAGTCACTGATGGACTAGCCTGAGTCTATTTTGAGATTAGGAACTGTCAGCCAAGTGTGGCGGCCCACACCTTTAATTCCACCACTCAGGAAGTAGGTAGAGGCAGGAGGATCTCAGCACAGTCAAAGTTACACAGAAATATTCTGTCCGCAAACCCCACAAAAATAAAAAGGATTAGAAGCAATCTTGTTATGAGGTCAAGATAAGTTCACTTTCTGTAAGACTTGGATTTGACCACGTCTTGACCAATTTTTGGAATTTGACATGTCCCATATCCTGATAGTATAAGATGTTCTGCCAAATATTTTGAGATGTTCTGCCAAGTTCCTATGTAACCAAAACTTCTTGGGAACCCTCTAGTCTTGCAGTTTGGGGACTGACAGAAACCCTACCTTCTCCTGTGTTCGATACTATTTTTCTCAAATCCCTCTTTAGGGAGATAGCCCTGTCTGGCAGAAAACAAAGTTTGCTTAATTTGACTAAAATAATTTTGGTAATGATCTTTACTATCGTTTGGTGGGATGAGCACCACAAAATGGTTAACATATTCGGACGTCCTGCTGAACTTCAGGACAGCAAATAAGTTTCAATCCAATTTGAGACTAAAGAGTGGATGTATTGCCAGGCGGTGGTGGCACACGCCTTTAATCCCAGCACTCGGGAGGCAGAGGCAGGCGGATCTCTGTGAGTTCGAGGCCAGCCTGGTCTAAAAGAGCTAGTTCCAGGACAGGAACCAAAAAGCTACGGAGAAACCCTGTCTCGAAAATCAAAAAAAAAAAAAAAAAAAAAAAGAAAGAAAGAAAGAAAGAGTGGTTGTATTGTCATATATATTGAGTCAAGGCCAGCTTGGGCTATATAAGACAATGTCTTAATAAATAATAATAAGCAAACAAAAACTATTTTGAGAAACATTCATCAAAACCACATGTGCACACCAGTGCATACTGAGCTGGCCTCTAAGAATACCCAATTATTTTTTTATCATTTTTATTAGAGGAATATGTTTACAGTACCATATTCTACATTTTGAGATGAATACCCTTTGCAGATGCAATTACCAATTTAAAACTTTTAGGTCAGATGTTTCTCTATCAAAGACACTTTGCACATATTAAGCACAGACTACATATAGTTGAGGCAACTGAGCTAATGGTTACTCTGGGTTACAAGCTCACCAGCAATGTCAGCGGGGGCACAATTTTGTTAAGAGTGCACCCAGCTGGGCAGACGCAACGAAAGGCAACCAAAAGCAGGATCTGCAGGTGTACCAGCCCGAGCTGAGGACTGCCAGCAGGGCTTGGGAACGGGAGAGGAAAGGGTGGAGGAGGCGGGATGGAGGTTGGGATGGAGTTGAGTGTAGGAAATGATCATAGGAACGGCGCTGGCGTGGGAGATCTGCCCGAGGAAATGGCCCATGAGGAGCTATTTTTGTGCGCTGGAAGCGCTCAGGTGAGTGGGAATCTCAGAGGGTATTCTGGCCGGGACCTCTTCTACCCGCCATGGTGGGGACACATGACTAGAGGGAGTACCAGGAAATGGAAGGCAAACTGAGGTGCAGCTGCTAAACCCCAGCCTGACTACCCAGAGCTTCTGGCTTCCCAAATATTGTACGTGCAGGGTATGGTCCCCATGTGGTCAAGTGAGCACCACACCACTTGGGGATTATTCTACCCAGGAATGGGAGGCAAACCATGATAATGTTATGCCAATATCTGCGGAGTTCCCCCCAAACCAACAAAGAGACCTAGTTCCATATGTAAAAGCAAAGAGGCTTTATTCTACACAAGTTTTGCAAACTTGGTCTCTCCGTGTGTCCAATGTATTGGAATTATTGGAGAGCCTCGATCTTAGTTAGAATTGGGTTTTTATAGTAATAAATATGGGGGTGAGGGATTTCTAAAGTTCAGGGCCCCTCCCTGGTTATCGGCTGACATTTGTCTATGGGCATGTTGGTGAATGTGTGCTGGCAGGTGATCTCATCTACAATGGTTGGAACATTAGCCATTTCCTTTGGATGGTCTGTGCCTGGGTGGTGCCTGGGCAGTCTTGTGGTCCTTTCTGCAACCAGGTATTGCCTTAGGATAAACCACGGAGACTCAGGCCTCCATCAAGCTTATCAGGGCTGGATCCTATACTGGAAGGTGATACTGGTTGGAATGTTAAGAAATTTCTTTAGACAATCTGTTCCTATTAAGTTTATCATGGTTGGGTCCTACAGTCCAACTGCTAAACCCCAGCCTGACTGCCCAGAGTTACTGGCTTCCCAAATAGTGTAAGTGCAAGGTGTGTGTAATGGTCTGTCCTGTCCCTTTAAGAGACAAGCCCAGACCACTCCCTCCCCCTTAGACAAGGTATACCAGGGAAGGGAGGGATGGAGGGAAAGGACGTCAAAGAGCAAAAGAGTGAGAGCCCAGGCACTCAGCTGCAGGATTGCCTAATGCTTATTTATAGCCCTGTTGCTCTTTGCAGGAGGGTGGCACTTGGGAACAGTTCAAGATGGCAGATTCCAGGGGAGCCTGAATTACTGTTACCACCAACCCCCATCATCAGGTTCACACTCTCCTCAGCACCTAAACTCACTATTCTAACAGTGAGTTCCAGGCCAGCCAGGACTAGACTTCTACTCTCGTGGCTGGGTAAGCGTTAGCCCTACACGTCCTCCTCCACCTTTGCAGAAGCCACCACGATACTGAGCTATGCGGAGGAGTCAGCCTCCCCAGGAAGTAGCAGACAATGGCAAATGCCACCAGATAGAAAGGTCTTGAGATAAGCTGACCTAGGTCATCTCCAGAACCCCCTGAATTGCGGGATGGCCTGTGGAGAAATAAAAGCCCTTTCCCTGCCTGTGGCCACTCACTGTTCACATTACTTCTACGTTCCGGAACTGGTAAAGTCTGGTTTCACACGTCTGTTATTTAACTCTTGGGCTAGACGTGCAGTTACGTGGAAAGAGTGCTCACCTAGCATGCGCATGACCCTGGGGCTGATCTTCAGCACTGCATAAAACTGCTCTGGTGGCTTCGCCTGAGTAATCAGCCCTAGGGAGGTGGAAATAGGAGGATCGGAAGTTCAAAGTCATTTTCAGACACAAAGCAAGTTTGAGGCCAGCCTGAGCTATTCAGGACCCTGACTCCTAAAAACAATATTCTTAAAAAGCCCACTTTGTGGAGATGGAGAGATGACTGATCTTCCAGAGGACCCAGGTTTGATTCCCAGCACCCACATGGCAGCTCACAAACATCTGTAACTCCAGTTCTGGGGAAAGTGATGCCCTCTTCTGACTTCCAAGGGCACACAACATGCAAAAGGTGCCCAGACATATATGCAGGGAAAAATCCATACACATAAAATAAATAAATTAAAAAATAATAAAGATTAAAATGCAGAAGCCTACTTTACAAATGAGTGAACAACCCTGGACAGTTCCAGCGTGATCTCTAGTTTCACCCTTTCTCCTTCCTACAAATGAGATCATTTTTTCCATGCGGTTATGCGGAATGTATGTATGTATGTATGTATGCCACAGGTTATCAATTCATAAACCAGACTCAGAAAGATAAATGCTGAACGTGCTTGCTCATGCGTAGAACCTTGCTATTATAAACACACTTATATACCACACACATGCACACACACACACACACCACAGAAAGGTAGGAAGACTTGAGGGGATGACTTAGGCTCTGGGGAGTCATGAAAGAAGCAGGTAACAACTATCAAAATATGTGATGTTATTGAATGTAAATACCACGTGACTATTATGTATATCATCATGCTGAGAATCATCCTGGCTTTGACTCCAACCCTATGCTCAGTTCAACCACACAAGCCACCTTTCAGCATCTCCCCAGATCCCTGGATGGACAGTGCACATCCTCTACACAACATACAGACTCTGGATACCAAGGGCTGAGCCACGTCTGCTTTATTAGAATTGCTGTGATAAAGACTAGTTTTAGCTGTAGTTTTTTTGTTATTATTAAAACACAACAAAGCAGGAAGAAGCGTCACTGCAAAGATTCCTCTCCTTCAGCAGTTTGGTTCCAAGTGGACTCAGCATAGCTTATCCCTCATGTTACCTTGGAACCCTGGAAGACAGGAAGATGGGCATTAGAGTTCAGATCCAAAATACCCCACTTTACCCTGACTTATGCCAAGCCAACAAAACTTGTGTGTTGCAGGCTTGGTCTCCAAAGCTGCAATGGTCAAAGGTGGTAAAATATCTGGATTCTGAAGGCGTTGGCACCAGTGACAGATTCACAACAGAGTGGGCTGTTAGAGGGTGGTGTAGATGTCAGGAGGCAGGGCCCAGGGGGAAGAAGAAGGCAGTTGGGGACAAAGTTCCTTTGGAGGATAATTTTGTCTCCATAGCCTTGCCCCCTCTCTCTTGGTCTTTGCTTCCTGTTGGCTAGCATTTGAGAGGCTCTCCCTCCACCATGGGCCACAGGCCTGGAGCAACGAGGCCAAGTAACAATGGGCCAAAATCCCCCACTATGAATCAAAAGAAGTTGGTTTTTCCAGGTATTTTGTCAAAGTGATAGAAAGATAATGAGGATTGGGGTGCCCTCACTATAGGTGCTGGGCTTATGGGAGGACTTCTCCAATCCCCTTAGAAGGGCAGACATAGCTCCTTGACCCACCTCCTAACTCTCCTGTCCCTGAGACTTCAACATGACTTTGGCCTCATAGGCAATGACATACAGAACGTTATCCCAGTGAGAAGCATGATAAAGGTAAGTCACATCTGTACGGGTCACACTCATTTTAAACAGGGAGTGCGCCTTTTTTTTTCTCTCCGTGGTACCAGGAATTGAACACATGCTGGGAAAGTGTTGTAGGAAGGACCTACACTTTCTAGCAGCAAACGGACTGCCCCTGGGAGCCCACCAGGCTTTACAGGCTCACTGCAGGAATGTAACGCCACAGAAGACCCAACACGAGGATCTAGAAATGGAAGGAAGTGCACATCTGTCTTCTTGCAGCTGAACTGTAAGGGCAGAGATGGCTCCTGCTGAGACAGAAGGTGGCACCATCTGAGGAGCCAGTCCTAGGACAGCCATGACGTCATAGCTGAGACTCAAATGATGGGATGGAAAGGGGATGGTTTGAGCCTCAGGGCCTGCTGCTGCTGTGACTGGTCACGGGGCCCTTGGGAACACTACTAGTATATTTTCACTTTCCATTCAGGAGACAACGTTTTGCTGAATTGTTTCATTGTAAAAACAGCTTCTCAGTATTGACATGAAGTGTGTGTGTGTGTGTGTGTGTGTGTGTGTGTATACATATATAATTGTTGGAACACTATCCAATAATAGAGTCATGTAAAGAGATTCCTGAATGTGTGTGTGTGAAAATCCCAAGAAAACAAGATAAAAAATCTTGTGACCTTAGTTTTTTCAAAACATGGAACTGTTCTTGGACTATGCTTTTGTGCTCCTCCCAGGTGTAGTGGACAGGAATGAGTTTCTTCAGATTATTTATTACACCTGGCTACTGTTATTAGTTTTATGCCTCCATGGAAAAACACGTTTTGTCATGTGCAGCTTGCCCTTAAGTTCGTGCCCTTTACTCACGCGAGTCTCCTTGACCCTCAGAGTATAAACTGTCTGATGCTCTGAATAAAGCTGGCTAGTGTATAAGATTTCAGCCCTCCTCATTCATTGGCGCCATTCTCCCAGGTCCCACTGCCTCTAGAACAGTAAACAGCCTACAAGCCTGAACATGGTGGTGTATACCCTTAATCCCAGAGCGCTGTAGGCAGAGGTAAGAGGATCTCTCTGAGTTCAAGGCTCTACATAGCAAGTTCCAGGCCTACACAATGAGACCTTGTATCAAATAACAACAAAACCAAATCTTAAATTTGGAGCCTCAAAAGAGAAGGCTCCAGTAACTAAGACATTTTTCATGCACAGAAGGAAGCCAAAGGCTGCTACGGGGTAACCCTCTGCCCCTCTGCACCGAATAGAGAAAAGAAAGAGAAAGAACCAAAGCAGAACCACGGAAATCTAAGGTTTCTGCAGTAACTACCACTGCCAGAGAGCACAGAAAGGATCTCTAAGTAAAAGAGAGACAAAAGCTTTCTGTTCTCAGGAAATCATCTTCAACTACTTGGTGAATCATGAAGCTAAACTCAGGGGCTACGAGCAATCCATCACTGCTCTCAGTCAAAAACTGACTGTGTTTTGAGATGGACAGAAGCCAGGCATGAGGAAAAGGGGTCCTGGTCTGACATCACATCACCTCTGAGCAGGCATTCAGGGGAACTCACCCACTGACAGGTAGGATTTGGAGAGGGCCGGGCTCTGGTGGCGCTGTCTTTAATCCCAGCACTTGGGACATAGAGGCAATCTGTGAGTTTGAGGCCAGTCTGGTCTACAGAGCCAGTTCTAGGACAGCCAGGGCTACAGAGAAACCCTGTTTGGAAAAAAAAACTGTAAAAACAAAAAACCAAAACCAAAACCAACCAACCAATCAACCAACCAACCAAGCAAAGAATTTGAAGAGGAAGTGATTTGGCTTACAGCTCACCTTGGCCAAAGATCAAAGCAGGCCATGTGTGACAGTTGCCCTGAAAGACAGATGTGTGACTAGACCTCCCGTCTTCTGGAAAGATGTTGTCATGATACTCTGCTCACCAGGACAAGACAATACTAACCGGCCTCGTTCAGCCCGAAGGGCTGTTAAGGAAGAGAAGGCCAAGTGGGTCTAACCTAAGAAATCAGCCTGCCTAAATGTGTGTTGGGGGTAGGGGTACCTTTGTGTCTGATAACGTTGACATTGAGGGTGGTGTCCTAGCTTCAGCCGTCAACTTCCCGTAGGAAGAGAGGACCTCAACCGAGGAACTGTCTCCAGCAGACTTTTATCCACCAGTAAAATTGTCTCGTCAGTTAAGGCTTTTCCTTAACTGATGATTGATGTGGGAGGGCCCAGACCACCGTGGGCGGAGGCACTTGGACAAGTAGTCCTAGGCTATATGAGACAGGAAACCGAACAAGCCAATGGGAGCAATCTCGCAAGCTGCGCTCCTCCATCGTCTCTGCTTGAGTTCCTGCCTCCAGTTTCCTGCCCTGGCTTCTCTCAGTGATGGAGTACTATATCCCGTAAGCTGTACAAACCCTTTCATCCCAACTAGGTTTAGGTCAACATTTTATCACAGCAAGGGAAAGTGAACCACGCCAGGCGGGGTGTAGGTGCAATTATTCCTGAGCATCCTTTTCAACCAATTGGAAATGTGAAGCCTGTGTTCACACTAGGAAAAACTGGTTCTGAGCCGGGCGGTGGTGGCACACACCTTGACTCCTTGCACTCGGGAGGTAGAGGCATGCAGATCTTTGTGAGGTCGAGGCCAGCCTGGTCTGCAAAGTGAGTTCCAGGACAGGAGCCAGGGCTACACAGAGAAGTCCTGTCTTGAAAAACTGAAAAATTAAAAAAGAATTGCTTCTGATCTCAGACTATGTTAGCAGATTGAACATCCTTGTCACTGACCCTGTTCGGGATCTCCCTGGAAGTCTTGGTGAGTGTAAGTCCAGGGGTATTTGCTGATTCTTACAAACATTTCCCCGTTTATCAACTCTTCTTGAAAACGTTGTCTGTTCAGAAGTTCCTTATTCCACATGTACTCAGGAGAGAGGACCTTGGTGGGTTTGTTATAAAGGAGATATTTGTTCAGATAGCTTTCATCAGGCCGCACGACCTGGATGTGAGCGGCTTGGTCCAGCATCATCGCCTGGTAACACAGCTTGGTGAGCCTGTAAACTTCCAGTACCTTTCCCCCAAAGAAGGCCCCCGAGTAGTAAAAATCTCCCTCGTCTTCAGAAATGTAGGCTTGTGACTGAGGTTGCCTTTCATAGGCCAACATTTGTCTTGGCAATCCAAAGAACAGAGGGTGCAGGGTGCCAAACAAGGAGGACAGGATCTCCACGCCAACGCTGTTGCAGAAAACCATGTTCACGTGAGCACAGACCAGGTAATCCACCTCCTTCGCAAAGCGCTGCTGGGAAAAATGGCTGATCACCTCCATCCTGTAGATGTAGGTGTTCAGGGGATGCGCAGAAGCCTGGGCTTCCAGAATTATCATCTGCCTCCCCTTAGAGGTCTTCAGGAGTGGCACGCTAGCTGGCTGATCAGTGAAAATGTAGTACTTCACCCTGTGTCCCTCCATGAAGTATATCTCCGCCGTCTGCAGGAACACTTTTAGGAAGGCTACGTATTCTCCGGTGGCAAACACGACTAACCCAATGGAGACATTCTGGAGCCGGAACTGCTGGTTCAGGATTTTAATATGGAAAGTCCCGTCCCACACGATGGGAGCCAGCCAAGGCGTCTGTATGGCTATGTTTTCACTGCTGGGCACTAGTAGTTTTGACTGATAATACCACATCCTGGACACGTTCACTATTTTCAGGTGGTCCGCTTCTCTAACTGTTAGGCTCTCCTCGGCTAGAATATATTTTGGCTTCTGTTTTCCCAGGACCAGGAAAGCGTAGACAAAGGAGGCCAAAGAGAGGACGAGTAGGAAGACAAAGATCACAGAAAGAAGTGAGTGATGTTTTGATTTCTCAGATTTCGGCAGCAGGCGGGTCACGGCTGTTGGGGTCTCCTCCATGACGTGAGGGCAACTTGTGCTGGGTAGGATGGGCCAAATCCAAGGTGCTCAGATATCCAAGTCTCCCAGGGCACAGCCCACTCATTCAGAAGCCCTCCAAACTCCACATGACTGACCCAAGTGCCAGGAACTGCGTGGGTCAAATGGAGGGAGTCTCGAAATCCCGACAGAACTCCAGCAAAGTCAGTGTCTCTTTATGAGCATCAAAGCAATGGCATGGCAGGATAGGGCAGAACTCAGGATCCCTGACACATGCACAGGAGACTAGCTGAGGACATCACTGAGCAGGCCAAGAGGAGAGATTGTGATGAAATCAGGGCAGGGCAGATACCACTACAAGTGGCCTGACCCTCAGGCCACTCATGCTCCACCTTGCCCTTGGTGATCGCGATGTGGGAAACTGAGCAGAAGCTGTTTCCTTGGAAAATCCACAGCCTTAAGATCAGACTGTCTCTCACATCACTCTAGGTGGGTTGCTGGGGGGGGGGGTCCTGACTTGGAAGGACCCATTGAGTAGCCACGGTAAAGAAGGTGATGTAGGTGAAAAGTTTCTGCACCCAATGAACCTCTCCGCCAACGCAACAATCCAAATCAGACAAAATCAAACTGAATTGGAAAAAGCCCAGGTTTAATGGATACCATTGCTCCCGGGTGGCCATCCATACCCCTAGAGAGGAGTAGGGGAAGGAAAACCTGAAAAACAATGTGTTTGTTCTCTGGGGTACAATTTAAATAGCCCTTGGAGGTGGTCTTGAGGACCTCTGTGGAGGGGTCATTATTTGGTGGGCTTTCTCAGAGGTGGAGTCTGGACTGAGACAATTCCAAGGGGAGGGGACTTGGGATGGATCATCTACCCAAACATTGCAGACTCTGGATGTATGGATGCCAGGGGCTGGGGTGATGTTTCTACCCAAACATCAGGTATCAATGTTTGTTTTCCCCTTATTTTCCTAGTATCACAGAGAACCCATTGAGGATTTGTTCTGAGGTGGCAGGCTTTACATTGTTAGAGCTGGGTTGCTAACTCTAGTTCAACCATCACCCTAAGTGAATGCAGCCCTGTTGGAAAACCTGTCCGTGAAAGGTCCAGGCTCAGTATTGGCTTCAACCTTGAACAACATTAAAAAACAAGAGATTCCAAATTCAGTTGGCAACCCCTTCATCCTGGTTTACTTTCTATTGCAGCGATAAAGACCACAACAAAAAGCAACTTGGGGAGGAAAGGGTTGATTTCACCTTACAGCTGGCTCACAGTCTATCACGAAAGGAGGTCAGGGCAGGAACTAAAGCAGAGACCATGGGCGAGCAGTAGCTTATGGCTTGTTCCCCATAGCTTGCTCAGCCTGCTTTCTTATACACCCTTGGGACCGCCTGCCTCAGGGTGGCATCACCCACAGGGAGCTCGGCCCACCTGCATCAATAATTTATCAAAAAAAAAAATCCCAGTTGAAGAGGCTCTCTTTCTCTAGTGTGCACTTTGGACATCTTTATTAAAGATGCAGTGGCTATAGCCGTGTGAGCTTCTGACCTGTTCTGTCTCGCCACCCTCCATGTCTGTTTCGCCTACAGTACCATGTTGTTGTCACTATGGCTCTGTAGTGGTCACTATGGCTCTGTAGTGGTCACTATGGCTCTGTAGTGGTCACTATGGCTCTGTAGTGGTCACTATGGCTCTGTAGTGGTCACTATGGCTCTGTAGTGGTCACTATGGCTCTGTAGTGGTCACTATGGCTCTGTAGTGGTCACTATGGCTCTGTAGTGTATATTTGAGGTCAGGGATAGTGACACCTCCTGCATTATCACTATTTCTCAGGATTTCTTTGTCTTTTACATTTCCATTTGAATTTTTTTTTTCCAAGATAGGTTTTCTCTGTGTAGGCTGGCTGTTCTGGAACTCATTTTGTTGACCAGGCTGGCCTCAAACTCACAGCGATCCACCTGCCTCTGCCTCCCAAGTGCTGGGATTAAAGTTGTGCACCACCACTGCCTAGCTCCATTTGACTTTTAAGGTGGCCTTTTCTTTGTCTGTGGAGAAGAATACAGGAATCTGGTGATGTGTGCATCAACTCTGCAGATTAGTAAGAGCCTTTTTCACAATATTTGTTCTTTGAATCCCTGAGCATGCTAAGTCTTTTCATTTTCTACTGTCTTCCTCAATTTCCTTCTTCCAGTGTTTTAAAGCTTGTATGCAGACAACTTTCACTTCCTTGGTTAAGTTTACTCCAAGACATTTTATCAGTCTTGAGGCGATTTTGAATATGATCACCTCCTCAGTATGTCATACACACACACACACACACACACGCACGCACGCACGCACGCATGCACGCACGCACACACGCACACACACACACATAACTATGAAAGCTATTGATTTTTGCATGTTGGTTTGTATCCTGCCACTTTTAAAAGTGTTTATCATCTCCAAGAGTTTCCTGGTGGAGTCTTTATGGTCCCTAATGTGTAGAATCACATCACCTGAGAGTAAAGGCTCTTGGGTTTCTTCCTTTCTGTTTGTATCCACTCTATTTTCCTCTCTTGTCCGCTATAGTTAAGACTTCATGTGTGAAGTTGAAGAGGCGGTGAGAGTGGACCTGCTTGTCTTATCTTTGATCTCAGTGGAAATGCTTTGTTTTTCTGCACTGAGTGTGAGGTTGGCTGTATGTTTGTCTCAAATATATAATATATATATTATATTATTGAAATATAGTTGCTCCATTCCTCAGCCTTTCAGAGGTTTTTGTCATGACATTGGATTTTAACAGAAGGCTTTCCTGCATCCTATGCGCATGTGAATTCTGCCTTTGAGTCTGTGATAATGTTCAGTGATTTACATATGTTGATTCACATCTGCATCTCTGGGACAATGTCAACCTGGTGCATTCTTGAATTCAGTCCACAATGACTTAACGAACATCTTTCTGTCTATGTTTATCAGTGAGACCAGCCTATAATTTTCTTTTTATGTTGTGGCATTGTCTGACTTTAATATCAGGGCAATACTGGCTTTACCATGGCCTTGAATGATGGGAAGAGTTGGGTTCTCAGGATCTGAAGCCAATAGGCTGCCCCCCCCATTAATCATTATAGTAATATGATGTTAAGCTCCTTGAACTCTTTTGGGGGGCTCACCACCCAGCTCCCAAATGAATCATACATGGAGGCTTATTCTTGGTTATAAACATCCGGTCTTAGCTTGGCTTGTTTCTTGCCAACTTTCTTTTATATTATCCCATCTATGTTTTGTCTCTGGGATTTTCTTGTTCTTTTACTTCTGTAAATCTTACTCTTACTCCGTGGATTGCTGTGTAGCTGGATAGCTGGCCCCTGATGTCCTCCTCTTTCTTGGACTACGTCTCCAAAATCCCCTTTCAGATTTCTCCTTCTATGTATTCTCTCTACCTGCCAGCCTCACCTATCCTTTCACCTGCATCACTATTGGCAGTTCAGGTCTTTATTAGACCATCGAGTATTCAAGACAGGCAAAGCCTCGAAGCTTCACAGAGGTAAACAGATTCACCATTAACAAAAGTAACACACCTTAGCATATAATTCCCAATAAATCAGTAATTAAGAAAATGCCTTACAGGGGCATTTTCTCCACTGAGGCCCCTCCTTTCCAGTGACTTTAGCTGTGTCAAGCTGGCATAAGACTATCCAACACAGTACTTCAGCTGTACTATGACATGGGTTTCTTTTCTGGTCCTGCCTCTTTGGGGTGTTCTGTGTGCCTCTTGTGCTTGTGCAGGTCCTCTTTCTCTAGATTTGGGAAATTGCCTGCCATGATTTTATTGAAAATATTTTCTATGCTTTTAAAATGTAGTATTTCTCATCTGTCCTCAGAATCCATAGATTTGGTCTTTCCAAGATGTCCCAGAGACCTTGCATGTTATGTTGGTATGTATTAAAATGTATTGTTTTCCTTGACTTGCACCAGCTCCTCTAACTTGTCTTCAGGACCTGGTGTTGTGGTCAACTTTATTCTGACAAAAAAGTTTGCTTTCAATCAGAGGGACAGCCAAAATTAACAATAGAGGTTTTGGAGCACTGAGGATAGATAGAGAGACAGAAAGTAGTAGTTTGGTGCATAGACAAGAAATATGGGTCAATTTTAGTGTAAGAGTTAGTTAGTAATAAGCTTTACCTATCACTTTCAGCCAAGCATTTATACTTTATCTTAAACTTCCCAATCAATTATGTTGGAACATGCAGTTGGGACAGGAAAGTTCTGCCCCCCCCCACGTATGTATGTATATGTATATATATTACCATTCCAAAACGGAGGCAAGGGAGAATAGTGAGGAAATACTGGAACAATCCAAGACCAAACACCAGTTAGGAAAACTCCAAACTCTGCATCCCCATGTCTGACGTCAAAATGCTCTTCAGATTTTCAACTCCCTTCTGCTCTCTTGACTGCATCACACACTTCTTTCTCTCAGGCTGGCTCTACTCCCTGTTAGCAGCTTTCCTCCGCAGGAATCCCACGACTCCGGCATTTCCAATATTTTGGGTTCTCCAGGACACTCCAGACTTCACATTCACAGCATCTTTACATAATGGCCTCAGGTCCTCATGCAAGGACGCTGCCACGTGCCTGGTCTCAGAGGCTTTCCTTATTTGCAAAGCAAGATTCCGTAGCCCTCTCTTGTATCCTTGACTCTAAAGCCAGAACCACATGACCGAAACTGCCATGTTCTGCTACTCACTGGGACTGGACCATGGCCCTCTCATTCAGTTACCTCCTCACCAGCTTTCTGTTTTCCATGGTTTCCTTTACTGCCTAAGCTTGGCTATCCTGACACTCCATCTGTAGAGCAGGCTGACCTCAAACTCAGAGATCTGCCAGCCTTTGCCTTCTGAGTAATGGGATTAAAGGTGTTCACTGCCAAACCTGGATCTAAACTGTTCTTTGATTCCTTTTCACAAATTGGAAGTTTAGCTGGGTAGGTTCTTGCCCTGAGGCCACCATTCCCTTTATTTGATTTCTTAATCTGTTTGCATCTCTTTGAACACAGTTTAGATCCATTCCACTTCCTGGTGTCCCTTTTCTCTTCAATCTGTACATTTTGTAGTTTTACTTGCTTAGTGAACCCCTTTTCATTATTAATCAACAGGAGTAACCACACAGCAGAATCTATACTAGGCTGGTTTGAGATCTCCTCTGCAATGCAATTAATCCAAAACTTTAGCCTCTGGCAGATTTTTTTTTTTAGACAAGGGCAAAAAGCAGCCACATTCTTCAGCAAAATATCACAAGAATGATATCTAGGCAACATACTAAAATTCTCTTCTGAAACATTTTGATCCAGTCCCCCCCCCACACACACAGTTCAAATCACCCTTGATACCACTGCCTTCTGTGCTCCTACTTGTATGAGATTAAGCCTCGCTTAAAGCATTCAACTGTTTTTCTAATCCAAACTCCCAAAGTCTACATTTCTCCAAAGGAAAACATGGTCAGGTCTATCAAAACAATACCCCAGTCCCTGGTACAAACTTCGGTCTTAGGGTTCCTGTAATGGTCTTCTCTGTCCCTTTAAGAGACAAGCAATGCCAATTCCCTCCCCCATCTGCTTCCAGCCTGAGTCCCTTCTCTTTTTCTTCTCTCCCCAAAAGAGGTAGCTTCTGCCTTGCTCCATTCTCCCTACTTTTCCCATTCTCCCTTCTCTGTTTTTCTCTCTGTCTCTCTGCTCTTCCCCCTTTCTCCTTACCCCCATCCTCTTCCCTTCCATAGCCCACTAAATAAATATCCAACCTCACTCTGCATGGTGTACCTATCCATGTCTCTGTCTCTCACCCACCACGTCTCTCTTACTCCGGACCAGATGCCTTTGGAGACCTGCGGCATGGTCTCATGGCATGCCCATCTGTCTGTTTCTTCTTGTGGGACTGGCTGCCCCATTGAAGTCTCTCACCCACCACACAGCTCCATCCCTGCCTGGGACTCATGGCCCACTGCAGCCACTAGGGGGAACTGCGCCATCCCTGCCTGGGACAGGCTGCTCTCAGGCTGTCCACTGCCTGCTGCTGCTCAGGGAACCTGCAGGACCTGCAGTGTGGCCTTGGGACCCTGCCCGCTGCAGCCACTAGGGGATCTGCAGCATTTTTTACTTAATCCATTATAGTTCCTATTGCTGTGAAGAGACACCATGACCTCACCAACTCTTATAAAAGAAAACATTTAATGGGCTGGCTTACAGTTTCAAAGGTTTATTATTATGGCAGAACATGGTGCAAGAGAAGGATCTAAGAGGTCTACATTTCGTTCTATAATTGGTAGAAGCAACTATGTCCCACACTGGGCATAACTTGGGTACATATGACCTCAAAGCTTGCTCCCAAGGTGACATATTTCCTCCAAAAAGGCCACACCTCCTAATAGTGCCACTCCCTATAGGCCAAGCATTCACGCATACAGTCTATGGGGGCACTCCTGTTCAAACCACCTCACGTACCTCAAGATCCTGGGGGGGGGGCGGAAGCCATATACAAAATCAGTAAGTGGAAAGTATTAATGAAACACCCCAAAACAACGAAATCAGTAATACAAAGAATCAGTGCAACAAAGAGTTGATTCTTTGAAAAGATAAAATCAACAGTCTTAGCCAAACTTGTAAGAAAAAGGGCCAAATGAATAAAAGTTAGAGACCAAAAGGAGATGTTACAACTGATACCAATAAAAAATTAGGGAATGCTTTGTAAAATCATGCTAAATTAAATAAGCCAGGGCTTTGCCCACCCACGCCTTCACTGGACCCCTACAAGGCTTTTGGTGAAGTGCCAGGCTTGGCTGATCCCTCACATAACCACATCAGCTCCTAGGACGTGGGAACGTGGCTCTTGCAGAGGATCTTGGGCCTGGTGGATCCCGCAGGACTGAGTGTGGCTCAACCAACCCATGCCTCGTGATGGAAACAAAGAGGGGCAGTGCCAACGCCAGATGATAGCAGCCACCCTGCCACCCTTACCCCAGACCCTTCTGAAATGCTGGCCGCTTGGGAAACTGACCCTGGAGCACTTCTCCTGGGGCCTTAAAGTATTCCTAATAATATTTGTACTGTAGGAGCCAGCCATGATGAGCTAAATAGAAACAGACTAACCAAAAGAAGTTCTTTACATCCAACCATTATCACCTGCCAGTGTAGGACTCAGCCATTGATAAGTTTAATGGAGGCCTGAGTCTCAGTAGTTTACCCTGAGGTTGCAGGAAGGACCACAAACTGAGACTGCCCAGGCACCACCCAGAAACAGACCAACCAAAGGAAATGCCTAAAGTTCCAACCATTGTAGATAGGATCGCCTCCTAGCACACTCACCAGAACACCCCTAGACAAATGTCAGCCAACCAGGGGTCCTGAATCTTAGAAATCACGCACCCCTACCTTTACTACTATAAAAACCCAACTCTAATTGAGCTCGGGGTTCTCTGATTATTCCAATACGTTGGACATGTGGAGAGACCGAGCTTGCAAACTTGCATAAAATAAAGGCTCTTTGCTTTTACATAGGGGATTTGGTCTCTTTGTTGGTTTTTGGGGAACTTGGTGGATGTGGACATAACAGTACTATTGGGGGAGGAGGCTGATCACACAATTGAAATTACTTGGCACAAGAGAGAAGGAAGCACAAAACATGCAACAAAACCACTTAGGAGTTTATTAGAGGAGATGTGTAAGGCCTGGTAAAGTCTGTGTGCAGAAAGAGAGGGCTGAAGATGGTGCGTCCAGCTTTTACATGCTGGCTAGTGCATGCACACAGGGGGGTGATGTAGCTACGTCATAAGCAGATGACAGAGCTCATGCATGCCTGCAAGGGCTTACATAGCTGTGTCATAGTAGGTGATGCAACCATGCTGCACACGGGTCACACAGGGCCTTTTAAGGTCCCCCAGGTGGCTAAGTATTCTGTCTGACGGCTTGTCTGCACATGTGTGGCCCTGGAAACCAGAAGTGCCAGCCATGCTGGTTGGCTAGAATGATAACAACTGTTGGCCAAAAAGACCCAAAATGGATAAAATAGTGGAACCAGGCATATTCTGGCAAACTTGTGTGTAACCAAATAGCCATGTTTAACCTTACCAGAGGGAGTAATCAAAGGTGTTCGGTGTTAAACTACGTTCCTCTAAGATGTTTCCTATGATGTTGAAATCAACACTGAGCAGAAGGTGGTCATTTTTTTGTGGATGGTCTTTACAGAGAGTATTCAAGCTTAAATGAGGTCATTGGGTTTTGACCAAAAGGGGAGAGGGGTGTCTTAAGACATGAAGACAGAGAAGGAGACAATTTAAAGACATTAGGAGAAAAGACTACCTGGGATTACCGGGCACGAGCAAGAACAGATCAGGAGACACACAAGGAAACCCACTTTAAGAGTTTATTAAGCGAGAAAAACACACGTATGCAGGTCTGAGTAAGTTCGTGCACGAAGAGAGCGTGGACGGGGGCGCGTCCAGCTCGGCGTCCAGACTGTGTAGAGGGATGCACAGTGGGAAGCGTAGATCACGTGACCATGCTGCCTGTAGGTCACATAGGGCTTGGGTGGCTATGTAATTTGCCTGAGCGCTTGATGGCGCCTGCACAGCCCTGGAACCCGGAAGTGCCAAAGCACTGGGTGATGGTAACGATAACACTACCAAGTGTCAGGAATGGCCCTTCTACACAAGTGCTTCCTTCATAAAGCATACTGTTTTACAGCGCACAGGAAGTGCGTTCCAAGTGCCGCTGGGGGGTGGGGTGGGAGGGAGTGAAGGTTGAAGAAAGACTACATTTCCCAGAAGGCAGAGCCGCGGTCTGGGAAATGACGCACTGAGTAATGGGCGTTTCTGGCAACCGCAGCGGCGGGACTTCCGATGTTTGGTCCCTTGGTTCCCGTCCCGCCTCCGTAGCGGTTCACTGCTTTGGGCAGAAGCGGGCTCCATTGAATTGAGAAGAGCGCAGGAGAAGGAGCCCGAAGACAGAGGATCCACTTCTACATTCCGCACGGAGCGCGTCCTCCTTCGCGGCGGAATAGCACTCCCCGCCGCACGCTTTTCGGGTCCTCAGTACAAGTGGTCCCCATGGCGACGCCCGCACAGGTGAGTGAGGTGCCCTGCTCTCGGGCCATCTGCTTGGGTGGGTACTTGATCCTGGAACTTCCGACCCTTCTCGCGTTAGTGCTCTGGATCTGGAAGCAGCGGGGGTGCTCAGGAGGCTCCCGTGTCGGGCTCTAGTCTTGAGCCTTGCTCTTCCGCGCCCTTGGCGTCCGTCTCCTGGGTCTGTAATGGAATGTCCGTAATAATTCCGTCCTGAGAGAACTGGAGCCAGTACGCGTGTGGGGTTGGGTCTTGTACTCAGCAGGACCAGGCAGCATCACTCTGTGGGTGTGGCTTCGGGAGCATCCGTGTTGCCGGCAAGGTGGTCTGCTGGCAGGCAAAGAGACTGGGTTTATCTTCATAGCGAATTTGGCTTGCCCCCTAACAGCACTGAATCCGTACTGCAAAGGAAATCCGTTAAAATATTCGTTAATGACGGTGCTTTGGGGATTCACATGCCCAGCGGACCCACAGTTATTTTCCAGCATGCCACACTGTTCTCTGTCAGCATGGTTTCTTGGTGTCTCCATCAGGGATTATTACATAAGAAATATAGTCCTTCTCATCACTGTCAGTCAGTCATTGTCCCACAGCCCCACAGATAGGGGGACCAGCTCAGCAGGGTTGAGTGAGATGTCTTCACAGTCTAGCAAGCAGGGCCCACCAGGATGGGACCCAAAAGGGTCCTCTCCCTCTCCCCCTCCCCTTCTGAGTGTGTGTGTGTGTGTGTGTGTGTGTGTGTGTGTGTGTATGAATAAGTGATGCCTTAGGCTGATGTCTGGCATCAGCTGCTCTACACCTGATCTCTTGAGGCCGTGTCTACCAGTTGGATACGGAGCTGACTTTCCGGCTCATCAAGCTAGCCATCTTGCTCTGGAGATCCTTCGCCACCCGGCATATCCATGGGCGCTGGAATCTGAAATCCTGTCTTTATGCCACAAACACTTCCCCACAGCCATCTTCCCAGCCTGTTGGAACACGGCCCAAGAATGGAGTCATGCGAAGAGGATTCTGAGTGTTCGCGAAGAAACTCCAAGAAGACAAGATCTTGTGACCTCAGTTTGTTCAAAACACAGACTTGTCCTAGGACTGTGTTTTTGTGCTTCTTCCAGGTGCAGTGGATAGGAGAGTTTACTTCAGCTGTTATTCATTAGCCTCTGTGGAAAACATGTTTTTGCTGTGTGCAGCTTGTCCTTGGAATTATACACATTACTCAGGTGACGCTTCTTAACCCTCGGGGTAAAAATTGTCTGATGCTCTGAATAAAGTTGGCTGTCACGTGAGTTTTAGGCCCTGCTCTCCCAGGTCTACGCCACCAACTAGAGCAATAAACACATGCCTATGCCCTGGCTTCAGGTCCTTTTTTTTTTTTTTTTTTTTTTTTTTATAGGGTTTTTTTGTATGTAGCCTGACTTCCTGGTTACTAGTCTATGCTGGGCAGACCAGTGAGGTTCAGCAGCTGAGGTGGTGATCATTGTTTGAATTACAGTGTCCTCATTCCCTCCCTAAGCCCGTGGTGATATTTTGTTTATTTTGTTTGTGCTTTAACAAACAAAGCTTTCCTGAAGATGAGTGCGGAGCTAGCCACACTAGATAGCCATAGAGGCCAGGCAGTGATGGCACACGCCTTTAATCCCAGCACGAGAGAGAGAGAGAGAGAGAGAGAGAGAGAGAGAGAGAGAGAGAGAGAGAGAGAGAGATATCTCTGTGAATTCAAGGCCACCCTGGGCTAAACGAGGCTGAATCAGTCTAAAAGAGAAACAGAGCTAAGTGGTGGTGGTTCACACCTTTAATCCCAGCACTACAGAGTTGGAGACCGGAAGTGATATGGCTGGGATGGCTGGGCAGAGAGAGGAATACAAGGCTGGAGGAGTCAGGATCTCAGATTTCAGTCTGAGGTTTTATAGAGATGACATTTAGTCTGGGGACTTGTAGAGACGGGATACCCCAGTCTGAGGATTTCATAGAGGTAAGAACTAGTGACTGGCTGCTCTGCTTCTCTGATCTGTCAGCTTTTACCCCCTAATATCTGACTCTGGGTTTTTATTATTAAGACCAATTAGAATCAGTGCTACATTTGGTGACTAACATGGGGCTTGAACCCACGACCATTAGATTAAGAGTCTTATGCTCTACTGACTGAGCTAGCCAGGCTGGGCTCTTCTAACATCACAGGTCCTTAAGAGAAGATCTGGGCCAGGTCCTTAAGAGAAGGTCTGCAGTCAGACTTTGTTCCTGCATTCTTGCCCAGAACCACGGAACAGGGTCCAGTTTTGCATGTGGTCTACACAGCCACCCAACTACCTCTGTTTATATTCCCAGGCCTTGGTTTCTTTTGAAGATGTGGTCGTAACCTTCACTGTGGAGGAATGGGGACAGCTGGACCTGGCTCAGAGAGCACTGTACCAGGAGGTGATGATGGAGACCTGTGGGCTTCTGGTCTCCCTGGGTAAGGACCCATTTCTCTTCTGGGTGCAGAACTTAAGGCTGCCTTCATTGCACCCTATATAGGCATTGCTGGTTGAGGTCACCACTTATGTTCCTGCAGCCTCAGCTTACTGTGATATGACAGCTTCCTGCTCAGTTTCTCAGTGTCTACAGCAGGGATCATACTGTCAGTCAGGTAGTCAGATGTCATTGTTCCACGTCCCCACATAAGGGCTGAGTGAGGTGGCCTCACAGCCCAGCCAGCAGGGCCCACCAGGATGGGGCTCTCTAGGAGGTTGATCCCGCTATGATGCAGACAAATGAGAGGCCAAGGTGCAAGGATCGAAAGCTCAAGGGCAGCTTGGGGACAGATAATAAGGTGTTTTGTTCCCCATGCTGCTGGTGTCTCACAGCAGCACAGCCTTAGCCAAGTGACTTCTTTAGCTCCTGCCACCTCCTAAGGCCTGTGCCAAGTAGCAACTTAGTGTTGAGTCCTCTGCTCTTGTTGGCTAGCCTCTGCAGAAAAGAAATCACCTCGCAGGCCCAACCTTGAGTGGGACTTATGAGCTTGCTGACCTCATTATCCAGATGGTTTCATGTTTAGTGCAGCCCTTTAGTAACACCTGCAAAGCAAGTGAGCCAATATCCAGAGTGCCTAGAGCAGAACGTGGGGCACCTCAGGGCTGCAGTAGTCTACATAACAGACAGACTCACGTGTCTTCCACGGAAGCCACTTTACCTTCAGTGTGAAGTTGGAACTGAGGGGAAGCCCAAGTCTCCCTTCCCCCAGATACTCAAATGGTTTGGGGTTCTGCCAGCCTTGTGTCCACAGTGGACTAAACCTGTTGGTTTGTGCATTAGTGTTGGGCTTGTTCCAGGACTAGCATTCTGGATGTGGGAACCAGACAAGCAGAGTCCCCGAGAGCAGGGAGCTCAATGAAGGGAGGTTCAGTGCTCTGCCCCCACCAAGCTCAGTGCCAGGCATGTGGCAGCTGTCAGTGAGCCTTTGCCCAGCAAATCCTGACTCTTTTGTCTGCCATGTGGGATTTTCAGTGATTTTCCTATGGCTGCCTCAGCCTGATTTCTGTCCATAAGCCTTCGTGTTTGACTGAAAGTAAAGGAGTTTTGCCATACTAGATTCATCCTGCAAGCCGGGCGTGTGATTCCATCTGCGTAGACGCCAGAGGTGTGGTTGGCTCCTGCTAGACAGCAGCCAGCGCCGTTCTCCTATCACCTTCCTCCTGCTCTAAGTCCTCAGGCTGTCCCTGGTAGGGATGCAGGATGATGCAGCAGCTGGAGCAGTAGGCCTGCCTCAAACAGCTGTCGGTAGACGCCCGTCCTCAGTTCGAGGGTCCCCTGTTTCTCAGTCATCCTTAAACACCACAGTTACTTGGGAGCTCTGAAACCCACATGCTGGGTGCTTATGGCCAGAAATGTACTCTGCTTTCATTTGGGTTTGAAACAGGCACTGCTAGGGAACTGTGCTCTCCAAGCAGGTCGGATGCTTCCTACTCAAACTGACAGAGAATGCCTTCCAAGGCCAGACCTCCCCCGCCCCCAGTCCGGCTGTGGTTTCCTGGCAATGTGCCAATACATGCACACTGTAAACATGAGGTTGTAATTCTGTCCTTACCTATAAATGCTGTTTTCTGTATTTCTCATGCCAGGGTATCATGTTCCTATGCCAGAGCTGATCTACCTCCAGGAGCATCGGCAGGGAGTATGGACAGTGAAGAGAGGTCTCTTCCAAAGCTCCTGCACAGGTAGGCAGCTGAGAGTGGCCGTGGGCACCAAGGGGCAGCTGTGCTGAGATTCCTCAGCCTGGTAGATCTCAACTGCTCAGAACATGGAGCCCTCACCTCTGGTCCCCTGACGTCATACCCCACCCTACACTCTGCCCTTACTCAGACAACTTAGCTGTGTGAATAGTGCTCCAGACATGGCTATGCAGGTGTCTACCTCTGTGCTGTGTGGACTTAGACAACTTTGGGTAAAGCCAGGAGTGGTGTAGCTGGATCATATGTCAATCCTGTTCTTATTGGTTTTGAGAAACCTCTGGTATGATTTCCATCTGGACCAGCAGTGTGTTGACTTGCTAGTTGATAGCTATTCTGGGGAGGGGAGAGAGAATTAATATTGCATTTGTAGATGAATTTTGGGAGAGTTAGCATTGTATTTTTAACTTCTTTTCCTATAGATCCTTACTGTTGTTCCTAATGTTGATTTGCCTGTGTTATGTCACTGATCTTATGTAAGTGCTATTGGCTTTGCGTGTGTTCTGTTCCCTTAGTCCTTACTCATGGCAGCAGACCCAGTATGTCTGAGCTTCTCACCCTCCTTCACTCCTGCACGTCCAGTATCCTGACAATGTGTGTTCTCTGTCCCTACCTGTCTCCTTATTTCCACAGTTCTCGCCTTCTTCACCTTTTGCTTGGTATTCAGGATTCTGTGAAACCTTTGTACTCTGTTCTCACTACAGTGTCTGTCTCCCCGACCACACCCCTCATTTCTTCTGCTTGGTAACTCTTACTCTTCCTGAGAAATAGGAAGACATACCAGTGTTTCTGCATATCCTCTGCTGATCTCTTTTGGCCTTCCATCCAGGCCAAATTAGGCCCAACTTCTCTCTTGTTTTAGCATCACATACTTCCTTACACACACTGACTGCACACATTATACCCGTTGCTCTGCCCGCCACCCCTATTCTGGAGTTTGGAGTGACCTCTCTGCTCTTGGTTCTCTCTCCCCATCCATCCCACCTTTCCCTCTTCTGTTTCCACTGAAAGATGTTAAGAGTCCAACCATGAGTGAATGAAAAAGAACATGCAAACATGGTTTTAGGACAGACATGAATGCAGTAGTAGCCTTCAGAGGCAATATTTCATCTTCTGCTTCATTGGTGCTTGATTCTGTTACTAGTAAACAGATACCTGTTCTTGTTGGATTTCCTTTAGGTGAAGAAGCAAAGTCCACTGACTCCTCAAAACCCACTGCTTCTCCACAGACTTTCTATTTCCAAGAACAACTGTCACAGAGATCCTCAGAGGACTTCAAGGTAGGGCAGACCAAGGATAAAGAAACATGGTCAGAAATGCCAGGTGGGACCACAGGGACAACTGATTCTTCCAAGGAGACATGCTCTGGAGAGCTGGCTTATAATCATGAGGCTTTGGAGACAGATGATGGTCTCTGTTTACAAGTCTTACAGGAGCAAGCTACTCCACGAGATTCTTACCATGAACATGATTCTCAAGGACCAGAAAAAGAGCCTGTGGTTGATGTAGGGAGCCTTTATCAGTGTAAAGACTGTGGGAAAGTGTTTAGGAACAATCGGACCTTAGTATGGCATCAGCAGATTCATGTTGGAGCAAAGCCTTATGAATGCAGTGAGTGCGGGAAAATGTGTCGTTCCACAGCTGGCTTTGTTCAGCATATGAGGATTCACGCTGGGGAGAAGCTACATCAGTGCATCGAGTGCGGGAAGGCCTTCAAGCGCAGTTCTCACCTCACTGAGCACCAGCGGCTGCACACTGGAGACAAACCTTATGAGTGCACCCAATGTGGGAAGACCTTCTCCCATCGCTCCACTTTCCTCCAGCACAAGGAGACGCACTCTGCAGAGAAGCCTTTCCTGTGCAAAGAATGTGGGAAAGCTTTTTGCTACAGCTCTTCGTTTGTTCAGCATATGAAGATTCACACCGGAAAGAAGCTGTACGAGTGCGGCCAGTGCGGGAAGTCCTTTATTCACTCCTCCACATTGGTGAAACACAAGAGGACCCATACTGGAGAGAAGCCCTATGCGTGCAAGGACTGTGGCAAAACCTTCACTCACCACTCCACGTTTCTCCACCACAGCATGACCCACACCGGGGAAAAGCCCTTTGTGTGCAAAGAATGTGGGAAAGCTTTTTGTGTCAGCTCATCCTTCATGCAGCACATGAGGATCCACACTGGAGAGAAGCCATACGAGTGCAGTGAGTGTGGAAAGGCCTTTACCCAGAGCTCCACCTTTATCAGGCATAAGAGGACCCACACTGGAGTGAAACCATTTGAGTGCAAAGACTGTGGAAGGGCCTTTTGTGACAACTCTTCTCTGATTCAACACACGAGGCTTCACACTGGCGAGAAGCCCTATGAATGCGATGAATGTGGCAAGACCTTTACCCACCACTCGGTTTTCATCCGACACACCAGAACCCACAGTGGAGTAAAACCCTTGGAATGCAAAGAATGTGCGAAAGCCTTTTACTATAGCTCCTCCTTCATCCGACACATACGGATCCACACTGGAGAGAAGCCTTATGTTTGCAGAGAATGTGGGAAAGCCTTCACTCAACCTGAAAATTTTCTCCGGCAAAGTAGGATCCAAACTGGAGAGAAACCCTTCGAATGCACAGTGTGTGAGAAGGCTTTCTATGACAACTTTTCCTTGATTAGGCACATGAGAACTCACACTGGAGAGAAGCCCTTTGAGTGCAGTGAATGTGGGAAGACCTTCAGCCATAATTCATCCTTTATTCAACACCAAAAGATTCATACCAGGGTTTAAAAGATAGGGGCAGTGTTTCCCTCCATCCATTTGAACAAGCACATGCTAGAAAAATACTTTTCAATGTCGGTATCAGGGAAAATCCTATGGCCAGAGAAATAATTTAGTTTCTGGAAAATTATACTGAAGAGACACTTGATTGTCATTCCTATAACAAGTTCTTGTCACAGTTCATCACTTGCCATCTAAAGAATCATATATTAAAAAACAAGCCAGCCTAAGCTCTGCACAGTATCCGAGAATTATCTGGCGTAAAACCCAGTTTTGCTAGCATTTGGTTAAATGCCATTTACTTATTCATCAAATCTAACGAGTATTTTAAAGCAACAAGGAACAATAGAGGGGGAGATAGATAAGCAAAGATGAAAAAGAAATGTTTGAATGACCTCTCTGATTTTCCTAGGAAGCAATGGAATTGTCATGGTAACACAAGAGATCTAAAAGACCTCACTCCCATGTGTTTTCACACTGCCAAAAGAATTGCACTATTAAGGGCTTTGTGTCAACATTTCCTTTTATTTTTAATTTTTTTTTCAAGACAGGGTTTCTCTGTTTAACAGTGCCCTGGCTGTCCTGGAACTCACTTTTTAGATCAAGTTGACCTCAAACTAACAAATATCCACCTGGCTCTGCATCCCAGGTGCTGGGATTAAAGGTGTGCACCACCACTGCCTGGCTCTTTTTCTTTTTTAGTTGAAAATTTTTTATACAATATATTTCAATCATATTCTTAACCCCCCAAACACTTTTTTCTTCAATGGTTTGGATTATAGGGGTGTAAGACCCTCACCCTCGGGTCTTAGTTCCAGGGAGAAGCCCCGCAACTCAATTAACCAGTCCAGCAGATGCAACAAGCAAGAGGATTTAGTAACAATTGAGCAACCAGGTGCTTCTGGTCTCCGAGGAGGCAGAGCACCCTGAACAATAATTCCAGCAAGCTTTTATAGGCAAAACCCACAACATTAGCTTATCAGATATGGGTTACAACCTGATTGGACATCACGTTTTTATTTTTACCACATTAGCATAAGGGTCAACCTTAGGACATAGTTTGTTCCAACCGGTTCTCGGGAAAACCCCAAGATGTTTTTTGAGCCAGGCAGGACATGCATGGGTGGGGGAATGAGGAACCTGTCCAGGTGCTTGGGGCTCAAGGGAAATTCTCCTTTTCCCAATTTATTTTCTTCATTCCCTCCTTTTCTTATGTCCCTAGTTTTAATCTTAAAACTTAGGGTTCTGACTCCTGCTGTTTCAACATCTGATATTGTTGTGTAAGCCCTAAAGTCTGAACTATAGACAAGCGATCTTTAATGAATTGCAGCAAGCGATTTAAAATACAAGGCCTAAAAGTAAACAGAAGTAAAAGTATTAATAAAGGCCCCATGACAGTGGAGATTAGGGTAGTCATCCAGGGTGACCTACTGTACCAGCCTTCAAACCAGTTCTGTTGTGCTGCCCTATCCTTTTGACGTTGGTTCAGCCTCTCTCTTAATTTTGTCATGGAGTCTGTTATTACTCCAGCATGGTCAGCATAAAAACAACATTCTTCCCCCAGTGCAGCGCAAAGGCCTTTCTCCTTTAAAAATAAATCTAAACCCCTTCTATTTTGGAGCACGACTTCAGACAAGGAGGCGAGGGATTTCTCTAGCAAGGATATGGAGTTCTCAATTGCCAGGAGATCTGTGTCTATAGCGAGTTGTAACTGGGTTAATTGTTGGTTCCCTTGTATAAGGGCAGTTGTTCCTGTTCCTATCCCCGCCGCTGCCCCTCCCAGTCCCAGCAGAACAGCCAGGGTTAGGGACAAGGGTTCTCTTTTCTGTCTATGCCTCCCCTTGAGGGTTTCTAGCAGGTCATCCTCCAAATGGTAGAGGATATGAGGCATTACCTGGGTTAACACACAGAAGTCCTTAGGTTCATGACTGTAGCTGACACACAGGGAGTAAGCCCGGTATTCCATGCCCACCATGTGTCATTAGGAGGAACCAGATAGTAGTTCCTGGGACTTACTGAAATGGTTTGGTTGCATAGAGGCTGGTGACTACTTGGAACTGTCCCTATAATAACCCTTGGCCTCCTACCTGTGGTAAAGTGAGCTTGTGTAAGCTGGGGTTTTTACATATCTCTGGGAGAGTGGTCGAATTAGTAATCTCTCCAGATGTGGCTGGTCCTTCATAATAAGGGGGACTAGAGGCTAGGCATAGCCAACAAGCCTGAGTAGCTTCTGGGTTAGTCCCATTGAGGGCCGTGAAAGCTCCCTCTACCAGATGCATTAGCCTGTCTCCCCAACCAGGGGGTCAGTAGGGGTAAGTGAGGATGACGCAGGTGCTAGAGGGATTTGCCTGGACGCCTGGGGGGCCTTGTTCTGGATTTTTGTTGGTCCTTTTAAATTGAGCAGGACTGGGTTGGGGCCAATGGCTTGGGCACTAATGGTGGCTATATTAAGTCTTATCTGGAAGGTAAATCCTTTATCCCATCCTGTCATGTAAAATCAAAGCCCCCATGTCCGACCTGTGGGCCAATTTGCAAACTTTCATCCTTGTTGGGTAAAAGTTATGTTAAAGGAATCTTCTCCCTTGTTTCCTCTAGTTAAAGTGATTAGGCCCCATGAGGATGAAGGACATCAATAGGTGTCCCCAGTAGTTTCACAGGACCATTGTTTGCAATAGAGACTCTCTGGTCCTCCACAACGATATGCCTGATTTTTGTTTCTCTCATCTCGGGGACATACATAGAAAGATGTCTGTTGTAGTTTCCTTTTGGCCGGTTTGTCTTTACAGCCAGGATCTGCTCTAACATATTGGCCTTGGGAGGTGACGCCCTGATCTGGGGAGCATTTCATGACATGTAATGCATCATCTGAGGTTGGCCTGTCGTTATGTTAGACTGGGAATGTCCCATGTCTCTAATCCTGTCATCAGGTCACAAATTTTGGGGTATAGGTGAGGCCACCAAGTGTTAGGAGGGTATGAGCCTGTAATGGACCAGACGATATCTCCCGTTTGGGAGAGGACCTGCCAGGTAAGTTGTTTAGGGGTGTGTGGGCTATTTCCCTTGGTCTTACAGATCAAAGGCATCAAGAATAAAAGTATGAATATAAGGTTTACACGATTCGCATGAGTCTTAGCTTTAGGGGGTTTTGAGTGCGTTGAAGTCTCCATATCTGCTCTGGTGTCTCTCCGTGTTCTGGGCTAGGTACAGCCTTCACATTGGAACCATGTATCCATACAGCAACCCTGTCCACCTTCAACGCGGTTGGAGTCATCAGGAGTACGGTGTAGGGTCCTTTCCAGCGAGGTTAGAGAGTCTTGGTCTGGTATCTTAGCACCAGGACTGAGTAGCCAATCTTGAAGGGATAGGGGCAAGAAGGAAGGTTGTTCTCGCAATAAGCGTCAGAAAGGGGCTTTGAAATTTCCTGTTGGACCAGCTACAGAGCTTGCAGATGGGCCTGCATGGTAGAGGAGGTGGCATAAACAGAAACATCAGAATCAAAGAAGGATATGGCTGGCGGAGGACTTCCATAAATGATTTCGAAGGGGGTGAGCCCATGTGAGTCAGGGGAATTTCTGGCTCTGTACAGGGCCAATGGTAGGAGTTGAACCCAGTCTCTAGTGCCAATCTCCAGCATTAATTTGGTAAAGGTCTCTTTAATTGTTCTATTCATCCTTTCCACCTGACCTGAACTTTGGGGTCTGTAAGGACAATGTAATCTCCAATTAATCCCCAGTAACTTGGCCACCAACTGACTTACCTGGGAGATAAAGGCTGGGCCGTTATCTGACCCAAATACCTTAGGTAGACTGAACCAGGGAAAGACTTCTTCCAAAAGTTTCTTGACCACAACTTGAGCAGTCTCTTTCTTGGTGGGAAAGGTGTCTATGAATACTAGCAGATATTTGTTATTGTATGATGTAGGTGGGTCTTCTATCTATCTATTGTTTCATTGGTTAATTAATAAAGAAAACTGCTTGGCCTAATAGGTCAGAATATAGGTTGGCGGGGAAGACAGAACAGGATTCTGGGAGAAAGAAAGCTGAGTCAAGCAGACAGATATAGCTCTCCTCTCCAAGATGGACGCAGGTTAAGATCCTTCCTGGTAAGCCACCACCTCATGGTGCTACACTCATTAATAGAAATGGGTTAATCAAGATGTGAGAGTTAGCCAATAAGAGGCTACAGATAACGGGCCAGGCAGTGTTTAAAAGAATATGGTTTCCGTGTAGTTATTTGGGGTAAAGCTAGCTGGGTGGCGGGACGCAGCCTGCAGTTCTTCTACACAGAAGAAGAAGCAGACAGATCTCTGTAAGTTCCATGACAGGTAGGAATACATAGAGAGACTCTGTCTCAAAAACAACAAAAAGAAAATATTGCCATTCATGAGTGAACTTGGAGGATAGTATGCTAAGAAAAACAAACCAAAAACTAAAAGTACTACGTCAGCCAAACATGGCCATGGACCACAGAAAATTGAGAATTAGAGGCCAGCCTAAGTTTCACAGCAAGAATCTAAAAGAAAATACTAAAATCAAAATTAAAATACTTCACCATCTTTGGTGTATAGTGTTGGTTGGCTGACTGATTGGGGTGGTGCTGGGGAGTCAACCCAGGGCCTGTGCGTGCTAAGCAAACACTCTGCCACTGAGCAGCTCCACTTCCTGGCAGAAACCCTTAAAATTCCAATACATAGGGAATACAAAAGTCGATAGCAGGGGCTGGAGCTACCTGTGGCACACCGGTTAAGAGTACTTACTGCTCTTCCAGAGGACCTGGGTTTGATTTCCAGAACCCACATGACAACTCACAACCATCTGTAATTCTGATTCCAGGGGATCCGACACGTATACAAAAAAACAATTACAGAGGTCTCAGGGGTAGCCTCTTGGAAGGGCCAGGTTGGCCAACTAAGCTGACATCTGGGTACAGACCCAGCAATCAGACCCAGTCCACCTCAACATCTACTCTATCTATGAACTACTGGAGCGCAGGGAGGAGCTGGTCCTCAGAATCCGATCAGGGAGCCTGTTATTGCCATTAACATGAAAACCTGAAGCAACAGCCGCTGACACCCACCGTGTGGCTCAGCACTGAGAAACCTGAGAGACCCTTGGAGGCTCCAAGGGAAGACAAGGAGGAAGTCTGCAGAGCCCGCAGTGTCCCCAGAACAAGTAGAGAAGGGCAGGTCCTATGGGAAGATGCTTTCCGAAAGCGGATTCACAGTGTTGGAGGAAAGAAGGGGGAACAGAGCCACGTGTGCAGCAGAGAATGGCGGAACTACAGACGCAATGACGAGTATGGGAGTGATATGGGAGCATGGCCACCGCAGACACGATGGTGTCCATGATCCATGCTGTGAGCAGAGGCCACGTGGATGTCTATAGTCTGTGCTCCCCCTGGAGGCCATGCTGATGTCCGAGGTCCCTGTTGCCACTGCCGACCATGACTGTTGTTCTCAGTCTGTGCTGCTGCCAGAGGCCATGTTTCTTTTCTCTATCCAAAAATGTCCCTTGTGTCTCTCTTGGTTCCTTCTAACTCTCTTAATGTTTTTTTCGACTCTCTCATCCTTGATGATTTCTTTCTAGATCTATCTTTATTCTTCCTTACTCTCTGTCTTTATTTTTCCTCTACAGATTATATAACTCGACAAGTCAGGCAATATAGAAATTCCACTGTGGTTACATTCTGCTTTTCAAGTGAATGATTATAATGATTACATTATAAAAATTATTTTCATCTTTTACATGATTAAAACAATAACATCCTAAGAACCCACATACATTTACATGTAAGTAACTTGTTACAGATTAACATAAGCAAGATATTCTTCTCAGGTCTTTTACTGGCAGGCTGTGTTTTTGCCGTTACAAAGAAAGGACCCAATCACTTTCTTACTTACCTTGAAAGGTAATCTTACAAGGACTCACAACCTAAACTTTTATACATGAAAAATAATCAGTCAGCTCTACTTTAAATCTTTAGTGTGTATACCCACTCATGAACAGTTTTTGTATCTTGAGATTGAGGGCAGAAATGGGTATAAGGAATTAATAATCACCTTTGGTCATCAACCAATCTTAGCAAGAAAGGTGTGTCAGACAGTGATAATTGGACTGCTTTTTTCTTGTTCCCCGACCTTAAAGAGTTCCTCGCTCTGTGCCTCTCTATAACTTTAGAATGTCTTCTTGGACATTGCACCTCAATGCTACTTAACAAAACATCTTAGTCTAACCTTAAGTTATTTTCAAAGCATTGTTTCAGCTATGATGCATCCTTAAACCTGTGAACACATCTTCCAACACTAAGGTTAAAAGGATTTAAGCTAGCTGAACTACTAAAACTTAGTTGTTTTTCTTAATTATTAACCTAAGCCACGGTAGATATGGTTCCTCAGCAGAAACTCATGTGTTCTAGCTATGTGATACTCCCTTGTTCCCCCCTTTCTTTCTTTTTAGTTTTTTTGAGACAGGGTTTCTCTGTGTAGTTTTTGGCTGTCCCAGAAATTGCTCTGTAGACTGAGCTGGCCTCAAACTCACAGACATCTTCATGCTTCTGCCTCTTGAGTGCTGGGATTAAAGGTTTGCACCACTACCACCCAGTTCCTTGTTCTTATTTTCAATCATTAAAACTCTATGTACACTAACACTATTATTATCAATTAGACAGTGCAACTAAGAAGAAATCATCTTTATAACAATCCACAGGTAAAAATGCCCAGTAGAACGGGATATTTCCATGAGATAAACACTACCTTACAGGTAGTAGGATCTCCCCACACCCATTCATACCATGGCACATACCAGAGAAAGTTGGTAGCAGCAAACATGTAAAGGCACAGAAGAAGCAAAAATCATTCTGGAGTCTGTGGTCTCTGGGCATTTCCCATCCGAGATTCACCCATCAGGGATTCCCCTACTGGTGGGCTGAAACCTGGCACTTCAGTTGCCACCTGCTGCTCCTCTGACATGCCTATGGCACGTTTCCATGCACTTTTGCATGTACATATTCTATGTATCTCAGCTTGCTTCATAAGAGCAAATGGCTGCCATGAAGGAACAAGTATCTCTCAGGCCTAAGATTGGAACTCAGAACTGACTTTCTAGAATACCACTTAGAATAAGTTGTCATAGCTATGACCGTGCTATCAGATTTAATACTGATTTGGAATTCTATGAAGATTGATTTTGGAGATAATTGCAAAAACTAACCAAGGAACTGAGTCATCAAACATATGAATTCATTTGATCTGGCCCTGGGAAGAAAGATGATTTTCCTTTTAACCCAAAACTCCTAAAATAAACTCAAAAGTTCTTTTTTATTTAAAGATTTGTTTTACTATTAATTTCATCTATATGGAGCGGAGGGGTTATGCACCTGAGCAGATCTACTGTGAGCCCAGAAGGGGGCATTAAATCCTTGTAGCTGTAGTTTAGGCAATTGGAAGCTGCCCAAGGTGGATGCTGGGAACTAAACTCTGGTCTTTTGCAAGAGCACTAAACTCTTAATAATGGAACTATTTCTTCATCCCCAGTCCAAGTTTCTTCCTTTTCACACATATTACTATATACAACATGTAATGCATGTTACTATTTACCTCATACATATGTACTCTGTTTTCTCTCAGTTCAAATACAACAGAGGAAATGACATTTATTTTATTAGATCTTCATTTAGCCATGATGCAGTAGAAACTCACCAAGCATTCTTTAAGCATGGTTTACATAGTTCTCCACTAATTTTCTATGAATTCTGGCAACTTTGTTGGGATATTCTCTTTTTTGTTTTGTTTTGGAGACAGGGTTTCTCTGTATAACAGCCTTGGCTGTACTGGTACTCTCCTTGCAGACCAGTTTGGTCCCAAACTCACAGAGATCTGCCAGCCTCTGCCTCCCAAGTCCTGTACTACAAGCTGCAACATTTTACGGTAAGTACTCAGCCATCTTTTCATGAAGCAACTCAACAGAGCCAAGGGTTTTGTTTGAAGCTTAACCAAGATGCAAGGCATGTTGGTATTATTGCCTTATGGAATAAAGTGGTTCTTTCTTGCTGTAAGATTTCTTACTATAGCTACTCCCCAGCTCAATCTCTCAATTTTTGTTTTTCTCAAATATTTAAATATCAAAATCTTGAAGGAAGTCAAATTTCTTATTATTCTCTCACTTCCCATATATCAGAGCCCTATGATCAAACTAAGGAGATGATCTCCTTATACATCTCAACAATAATGCTATCTCAGGACTGTATGAAGCATAATTGAATAAATAATTGTACTTATAGTTACTTTGCATTTTATAGTTGATTATTTAAAAAAATATTTTCTCCTGATACAGATTATTTTAACCACACTACCAGTGAATAAAGAGGAACTTTCTAATGAAGAAAGCATCCTGGAATAGAGAGATGGTTCAGTGGTTAAGAGCATTGGTTGCTCTTCCAGAGGGCAGGAGTTCAGTTCCCAATACCCACATGGCAGAGCACAACTGACTATAACTCCAGTTCCAGGGGATCTTGATGGGCTTATTCAGGCCATCAAGCAGGCATATGATTGTGGTTGCTCCTTTGCTTCTATGGTCTTTCAACTTTTACCTCAATATCTGACTCTGGGTTTTTAATTGATGAGATAAATTAGTATCACACTTCATCTGCCACCCAACATTTGGGGCATGAATTCACAAAAAAAGCCACTTGCTTGTGGCTTTTGCAGACACTGGCACAGCCTAGAGTCACACACAGCTAGAGTCATTGCCCTGCCATCCAGGTTTCCCCCCCAAAGCCTCTGAACAAGTCTGTGGTTTATCTGTTGCAGCCTCTCTGTAGTAAACTGCACAGGTGCTCGGGCTCCAAATGCTGCCAGAGTTAGCCCTGCACCACTGGCCAGTTCTGGCTACATGTACTTCTTCCCCATGATGCTCTGTGTGTGTTTTCCAGACAGCAGGTTCCCTCTTCCAGTAGGCTGTGAGTTTTCTCTGGACCCCTCCTGGGGCTGCTGCCAAACTAGGTCGCTGCCTTGGCACCCACTCAGGCTTCTACTGTTCTAGCAGCAGTCAGCCTCACAATGTAGGTGGAAGCTGCTTGTTCATTTCCTGGCTACCCAGACTCGAATAATGACACAGGAACTTTATTAATTACAACACTGTTTGGCCAGTGATTCTATATTCCTAGCTAGCTCTTGCATCTTAATTTAGCTCATTTCTATCAATCTGTGTATTGTCACGAGGCTGTGGCCTGCTGGTAAGGTTCAGGCAATAACATCTTTCTCCTTTGGCAGCTACATGGTGTCTCCTTTACTCTGCCCACTCTCTTTCTTTATCTCTGCTCCAATATCCTGCCTGGGTTCACTTTGCAAAACATTGACCAAAACAGCTTTATTCATCAACCAATAAAGCAACACATATACAGAAGGACATCCCACATCATCTCCCCTGTCCTGTCTAATCAAAAAAGAAAGGCTTTAACTTTATCATAGTAAAATTAGATATACAAAACAGTTATTAAGCAAGGATTATAGTTATGATTTTCTTTGTGAGTCTAAGTTTTATGTTTAATTTATCTTTTATCATAACTAAGGAAAACTGTAGTTATAACTATTTGTCTTTAACTCCATCAAAGACTCCAGAAGGATATAATATAATATTACCTAAGTAAACATGAAGTGTATTGTAAGCAACTTCCAAAACCCTAGAATTGACAGAGACATCTCGCTTCCTAAAGCTCTTTTGTAATGTTAGGGCATTCATCTTCAGCCTATACACCCATAATATCTGGCAGACTTTTCAGTGAAGCAGGGAATTTGAACAACTGTTATGCCTTGTACTGGCAAAGTTCATCAGTTGCTTTCTTCTGTGTCCTGCAGAATGTCTGGCAGTTTCTTCTGTGAAACAGGAAATATGAAGGACCTTTTGGAAAGTTCCACAGTCACTTTTAAATGGGTCCTGTATGTCCAGTTCATACAGCAAACCATAAAACAGTCCAGTCAATAGCAGTTTCTTGCCCAAATAGCTAACAAACTCCATAAGAAGCTTCTTCAGTGCCCATCATGCTCTTGAAGTAATTGGTGCTTCCAGGAGAAGACATATCTCATTGTTGAGAAAAGTCTAAGTTCTTAAAACATTTTAAATAACATATTCTGTAGGTCTTTGAAAAGTGTTGAAGATTATCTATCAAACTGAAATATATCTCTGTATATCTAGAAAACCTAACTCACATGACTACAAGTTTGACTATATAAATGACTATCTATTAATATGTAATTTTAAATTATACATTACATTTTTTTTGGTTTTCTTGAAATATGGTTTCTCTGTAGTTTTGGAGCCCATCCTGGAACTAGCTCTTATAGACCAGGCTGACCTCAAACTCACAGAGATCCACCTGCCTCTGCCTCCCGAGTGCTAAGATTAAAAGTAAGTACCACCACTGCCTGGCTTATACATTACATTTTAAAATGAGCTGCACAAACACAATATCTTAAACAAGAGTTAAAATACATATACACGGTATAATAAAATTGACCTTAAATCTGTATCAATAGACCAAGATCCATACCAATGCAAAGTATTCATCTCTATATCATATCCCCTCTTAAATAAAAACAATTATAAACAACCATTTTGGGAATTTGAGCATTGTTTTCTCCAATGTTTGTTGGGGGATGTGTTTTTTAGGGTTCACAGAGACATTTCAAGAAGTCTTGTTCCATAAAACCACATTAGCCTTGAAGGAATCCATAGGCTCTCATATTCTGTGGAAACAAAAGCAGAATCTCTTTTCCAAAGCAACATATCCTTAGACTCAAATTTGAAGTCAAGATACCTTAAAATATGTATGTTGGTTTATCTTAGCAGCCCATAAGATGAAATGTCTCTCTGTAGTTAGCTCATTCACAGTAAAAAATTCAAAGAAAACAGAGTAGTATATATAATTCAGACTCTCTGTGCATATTCCATTTTTATGTGCCTTATTTTTCCTACTCTATTACTTTTTCTACAAGTTTAATATATATTTTATTATCTTTACTCCTTTAATCTATGACTGTCTGTACTCTTATAACTGTCTATACTCTTTTTGCTCTCTCTCAAGCCTACATACACTTTTAAAACACATTGTGTCACCTTTAGAGGTTTATTTTTGTCAGAATCTATCATTATTGCATATCTGCAATCATTTTCTGGCCAGTTGAACCTTTTTTTAAATGCTAAGCAAGTGTGACTAGGACCAACTCCGTGGCCCTGCCTGTTTGCTTCACGCCATCCAACATGGCAGAGGCATGTTCATCACCTCTGCGAGTCATGTGTCCCCAGCTCCAGGGACACAGCATGTCTATGCTGACATTAAGCAATTAGTAACAATCTTCTCAAAACCCCATTTAAGTGCAGGACCTCCCAAAAGAGCCAGAGTTTGTGCTACCAGCACCAACCAGGAAGCCACAACTTTTTAAAGAATATGCACAATTTTTGCGGCTAATGCTGAGTCAGGAAGACGTTTCATTTTTCTTTTTTTTCTTTTCCTTTTTTTTTAGTTGAGGTAAACATGTTTTTTAATCCAACCTTAATTATTAATATTAATGCCCAGTTCACACATTCCACACCCTGCAGTAAATCTATGTATCTAGATAGATAGATAGATAGATAGATAGATAGATAGATAGATAGATAGATAGATAGATGCTTTTGTATGTAGGCTGCAGAATATCTTCTTTTTTGGTAATTTTTCCTTTTTTTTCTTTAGTAAAAATTTCCACCTCCTTCCCTCCTCTCATTTTTCTCCCTTTCCCCCCACTCCCCCTCCTCCTCCCTCTCCAGTCCTAAGAGAAGTCAAGGTACCCTGCCCTGTGGGAAGTCCAAGGCCCTCCCCCCTCCATCCAGGTCTAGGAAGATGTGCATCCAAACAGACTAGGCAACCAAAAAGCCAGTACATGCAGTAGAATCAAAACCCAGTGCCATTATCATTGGCTTCTCAGTCAGTCCTCATTGTCAGCCACATTCAGAGAGTCCAGATTGATCACATGCTTGCTCAGTCCCAGTCCAGCTGGCCTTGGTGAGCTCCCATTATATCAGTCACACTGTCTCAGTGGGTTGATGCACCCCTCGGGGTCCTGACTTCCTTGCTCATCTTCTCCCTCATTCTGCTCTTCATCTGGACCTTGGGAGCTCAGTCCAGTGCTCCAATGTGGGTCTCTGTATCTATTTCCATCCATTGCCGGATGAAGGTTCTATGGTGATATTCAAGATATTTATCAGTGTGGCTATGGGATAAGGTCAGTTCAGGCACCCTCTCCTCTGCTGCATGAGGACCTAGCTGGGGACATCCCTATGGACACCTGGGATCCCCTCTAGAGCCCAGACTCTTGCCAACCCTAAAATGGCTCCCTTAATTAAGATATCCTCTTCCCTGCTCCCATATCCACCCTTCCTCCATCTCAAACATCCCACTCCCCAAGCCCTCCCCAATCCTTCCCTTCTCCCTTCTCTTTCCCCCTCTCCCCTTCCTCCACCCTACTCCCACCCCCATGCTTCCAACTGTTGCCTGGCTATCTTGTCTATTTCTAATTTCCAAGAGGATAAATATATGTTTTTCTTTGGATCCACCTTATTATTTAGCTTCTCTAGGATCACAAACTATATCCTCAATGCCATTTGTTTATGGCTAGAATCCACTAATGAGTGAGTACATACCATATTCATCTTTTTGGGTCTGGGTTATCTTACTCAGTAAAGTGTTTTCTATTTCCATCCATTTGCATGCAAAATTCAAGATGTCATTGTTTTTTACTGCTGAGTAGAATTCTAATGTGTATGTTGCCACACCTTCTTTATCCATTCTTCTATTGAGGGGCACCTAGGTTGTTTCTAGGTTCTGGCTATTACAAATAGTGCTGCTATGAGCATAGTTAAACAAATGCTATTGTAGTATGATTGGGCATTTCTTCTGTATATTCTCAAGAGTGGAATTGCTGGATCCTGAGGTAGGTTGACTCCCAGTTTCCTGAGAAACCACCACACTGTTTCCAAAATGGTTGCACAAGTTTGCATTCCTACCAGCAATGGATGAGTGTTCCCCTTACTCCACATCCTCTCCAGCAAAGGCTATCATTGGTGTTTTTGATTTTAGCCATTCTGACAGGTGTAAGATGGTATCTCAAAGTTGTTTTGATTTGCATTTTTCTGATTGCTAAGGAAGTTGAACATGACCTTAAGTATCTTTTGGCCTTTTGAACTTCTGTTGAGAATTCTCTGTTCAGTTCAGTACCCCATATTTGGAATTTTAATGTCTAGTCTCTGGAGTTCTTTATATATTTTGGATATCAGGCCTTTATCTGATCCGGGGTTGGTGAAGATCTTCTCCCATTCAGTAGGTTACCTTTTTGTCTTAATGACAGTGTCCTCTGCTTTACGGAAGCTTCTCAGTTTCAGGAGGTCTGATTTATTCATTGAAGCTCTTATTGTCTGTGCTACTGGGGTTATATGTAGGAAGTAGTCTCCTGTGCCCATGTGTTTCAGACTACTTCCCACTTTCTCTTCTATCAGGTTCTGTGTGGTCAGATTTATATTGAGGTCTTCAGTCCATTTGGACTTGAGTTTTGTTCATGGTGATAGATATGGGTCTATTTTCATTCTTCTACAGGTTGATATCCAGTTATGCCAGCACCATTTGTTAAAGATGTGTTCTTTCTTCAATTGTACAATTTTAGCTCCTTTGTCGAAAATCAGGTGTTCATAAGTTTGTGGATTAATATCCAGCTCTTCAATTTGATTCCATTGGTCAACATGTCTGTTTTTATGCCAATACTAAGCTGTTTCATTACTATAGCTCTGTAATAGAGTTTGAAGTCAGGGATGGTAATGCCTCCAGAAGTCCTTTTATTGTAAGGATTGTTTTGGCTTTCCTGTTTTTTTTTCCATATAAAGTTGATTATTGTTGTCTCAAGGTCTATGAAGAATTTTGTTGGGATTTTGATGGGGATTGCATGGAATCTATAGATTGCTTTTGGTAGAATTGACATTTTTACTATGTTGGTCCTACCAATCCAAGAGCATGGGAGATTCTTCCATTTTCTGGTATTCCTCTTCAGTTTCTCTCTTCAAAGCCTTAACGTTCTTGTCAAATAGATCTTTCACTTCTTTGGTTAGAGTTACCCCCAAGATACTTTATGCTATTTGTGGCTATCGTGAAAGGTGATGTTCTCTGATTTACCTCTGTACTTCTTTATTCTTTGTGTATGGGAGGGCTACTGATTTTTTGGAGTTTATCTTGTATCCTGACACATTACTGAAGGTGTTTATCAGCTGTAGGTATTCTTTGGTAGAATTTTGGGGTCGCTTATGTATACTATCATATCATCTGCAAATAATGAAACTTTGACTTCTTCCTTTCCAATTTGAATCACCTTGATCTCCTTATGTTGTTTTATTGCTATTGCTAGAACTTCAAGCACTGTATTGAAGAGGAATGGAGAGGGTGGACAGCCTTGTCGTGTTCAGTGGAATGGCTTTAAGTTTCTCTCCATTTAATTTGATGTTAGCTGTCGGCTTGCTGTATATTGCTTTTATTATATATAGGTATGAACCTTGAATTCCTCATCTCTCCAAGACCTTTATCATAAAGGGGTGTTGAATTTTTTCAAATGCTTTTTCTGCATCTAATGAAATGATCGTATGTTTTTTTTCTTTCAGTTCATTTATATGATGAATTACATTGATAGGTTTTCATATGATGAACTAGCCCTGCATCTCTGGGATAAAGCCTATTTGATCATAATGGATATATATATTTTGATGTGTTCTTGGATTCGGTTTGCCAGTATTTTATTGAGAATTTTTGTGTCGATGTTCCTGAGAGAGATTGGTCTGTAATTCTCTTTCTTGGTTGAGTCTTTGTGTGGCTTTAGTATCAGGGTAATTGTAGCTTCATAAAAGGAGTTTGGCAATGACTCTTCTGTTTCTATTTTGTGAAACATTAAGGAGTATAGGTATTAGCTCTTTGAAGTTCTGGTAGAATTCTGCATTAAAACCTTCTGGTCTTGGGCTTTTTTGGTAGGGAGGTTTTTGATGACAGCTTCTAATTCCTTGTGAATTATAGGTATATTTAAATTGTTCATCTGGTCTTGATTTAATATTGGTATATGGTACTTATCTAAAAAATGTCCATTTCTTTTACATTTTCCAATTTTGTAGCATACAGGCTTTTGTAGTAAGATCTAATGATTCTCTGAATTTTTTCAGTGTCTGTGATTATGTGCACCTTTTCATTTCTGATCTTGTTAATTTGCATGTTCTCTCTCTGCCATTTGATTAGTTTGGATAGGGGTTTGTCAATCTTAGTGATTTTCTCCAAGAATGAGCTTTTTGTTTCATTGATTCTTTGGATTGTTTTCTGTGTTTCTATTTTGTTGATTTTAGCCCTCAGTTTCATTATTTCCAGTCTTCTACTCCTCCTGGGTGAGTCTGATTATTTTTTTCTAGAGCTTTCAGGTGTGCTGTTAAGTCTCTAATGTGAGCTTTCTCTGTTTTCTTTATGTGGGCACTTAGTGCTATGAACTTTCCTCTTAGCACTGCTTTCATAGTGTTCCATAGGTTTGGGTATGTTATGTCTTTATTTTCTTTGAATTTTTCTTTTTTTATTTCTTCCTTGACCCAGAGGTGGTTCAGTAGTTGACTGTTCAGTTTCTATGAGTTTGTAGGCTTTCTGGGGGTAGAATTGTTGTTGAATT
>NW_026068048.1:3106261-3107017 GCF_014885135.2 Alexandromys fortis
TGTTTGTGGCTACATATTGTTTATATCTGTTTTTGTCCTGGAATATCTTGATTTCTCCATCAATGAATGGTGAATGCAAGCTTTGCTGGGTATAGTAGTCTGGGCTTGCATCCATGGTCTCAGTGTCTGCAGCACATCTATCCAAGACCTTCTGGCTTTCATGGTTTCCATTGAGAAGTCAGGTGTAATTCTGATAGATATCCCTTTATATGTTTCTTGACCTTTTTTTCTTTGCAGTTCTTAATATTCTTTCTTTATTCTGTATGTTTTATGTTTTGCTTATTATATGGCGAGGGGATTTTTTTGATCCTGCCTATTTGGTGTTCTGTATGCTTCTTGTACCTTCATAGGAATATTCTTCTTTAATTTGGGAAAGTTTTCTTCTATAATTTTTTTGAATATATTTTCTGGGCCTTTGAACTATAATTCTTCTCCTTCTTCTACCCCTATTATTCTTAGATTTGGTCTTTTCATGTTGTCCCAGATTTCCTGGCTGTTTTGTGTTAAAAATTTGTTGTATTTGTTGTTTTCTTTAATCAATAAATTTATTTACTGTATAGCATCTTCAGCATCTGAGATTCTTTCTTCTATCTCTTGTATTCTGTTGGTTATACTTGTCTCTTTAGCTTCTGTTCATTTACCCAGATTTTCCATATCCAGCATTCCCTTGGTTTGTGTTTTCTTTATTACCTCCATTTCATTTTTCAAGTCTTGAACTGTTTCCATTACCTGTTTGATTGCTTTTTCTTGTTTTTT
>NW_026068048.1:3112144-3115079 GCF_014885135.2 Alexandromys fortis
ATTTCCTGGCTGTTTTGTGTTAAAAATTTGTTGTATTTGTTGTTTTCTTTAATCAATAAATTTATTTACTGTATAGCATCTTCAGCATCTGAGATTCTTTCTTCTATCTCTTGTATTCTGTTGGTTATACTTGTCTCTTTAGCTTCTGTTCATTTACCCAGATTTTCCATATCCAGCCTTCCCTTGGTTTGTGTTTTCTTTATTACCTCCATTTCATTTTTCAAGTCTTGAACTGTTTCCATTACCTGTTTGATTGCTTTTTCTTGTTTTTTTCTTGGGTATCTTTGAGAGATTTATTCATTTCTTTTACTTTTTTGTTTGTCTTCTCCATTTCTTTAAAGGAGTTTTTCACATACTGTTTTGGGCATCTATTATTTTCATAACGTTATGTTTAAAGTCAACGTCTTCTACTTCTTCTGGACTAGGGTGTTCAAGTCTTCTTATTGAGTGATCACTAGATTCTGGTTTTGTCATGTTTCTTTTCAGGTTGTTGGAGGAATTCTTGCATTGGCGCCTGTCCATCTCTTCCTTCAAATGCAGCCAGAAGAGTCTTGGAGTCTTGGTCCAATCTTTGCTGTGACTGACTGTGTACTTGGGGAATTTTCTTGGTCTGGCCTCTCTTAGGGCCCCTTCGCACTGGAGCTGGTCATGCTGCTGGATCTAAAGACCCCCTAGATGGAAAGGAGTGCCCTCTGACTGGATTTCCTCAGTGCAGCAACAGGATCTGTTCTTGGGCCAAGGACCTTGAAGACAATAGGGCAGGCTTAGGGGAAGCAGGGTCATGTGGAACAAAGAAGCCCCTGCAGCTGGAGCTGTAGGGGTCCTTTACTCCCTTCCGGACTGTCTGCCCAGGTGGGCATACACTCATCCTCTGGATGGATCTCCTCAGCACAGGAGCAGGGACTCCTAGTGGGCCAAGGACCCTGCATACAAAAGGGCAAACTTGGGGAGGAGGCAGGGTCATGTGGAACAAAGAAGCCCCTTCAGCAGGAGCTGGAGGTGCCCTGTACTCCTTTCAGGGGACCTTCCGGCCAGGCAGGCACACACTTAACCCTCTGGGTGGATCTTTTCAGTGCAGGAGCAGGAACTGTTCCTGGGCCAAGGACCTCACAGACAATAGGGCAGGCTTGGGGGAGGCAGGGTTGTGTGGAACAAAGAATCCCCTGCAGCAGGAGTTGGAGGGGGCCCTGTGCTCCATTCCCAGACCATCTGCCACAGGTGGGCACATACTCGCCCCCCTGGATGGATCTCCTCAGCACAGGAACAGGAACTCCTGGTGGTCCAAGAACCCCACAGACAAAAGGGCCTGGAAAACTTTTCTTAGAAAAGCTGTTCCTCTGCTCACTGCCAGCAAACAACCTACCTAAAAAAATGTGGCTAACAAGAAGCTGTGCTAAACTCTGTTCCTTTGTGTCTATAATTCCTTCTCAAGCTCTCTCAGTTTTTATTTGGATGAAGTTGCTCTACACTGGTGACATTTGTAGGCAGAGTCTGCTCATTAAATTCCCTGTTGCCCAGACTCAAATAATCACACAGAAATCATATTAATTACAACACTGTTTGGCCAATTACTCTAGCATATTCCTATCTAGCTCTTAAATATTAATTTAACTTATTTCTATCCATTTGTGTATTACTGTGATACTGTGGCCACCTGGTAAGATTCTGGCAGCAGCATTTCTCTCCTTTGTCAGTTACATGGTATCTCTCTTCCACTGCCCACTCTTTCCATTATCTCTGTTTGGGTTTCCTGCCTGCTTTTACTCTGCTAAGTCATTGGCAAAAACAGCTTTATTCATCAACCAATAAAGCAACACATATACAGAAGAATATCCCACATCAACCTAGTATTTACCTTGTCAACTGTAGCAATGAATTTATGGGCATGTGATTTATTACAACAGTGGAGTACCCAGATTCACATTCCTCCAATCTCAGAAACAAACCACAAACCAACAAATATGTTTCTGGGGAAAATATTGACAGATCTTATAAAGAACAGTCACTGAAAATTTAGGTTGTACAAAACAGGGCACAGCAGCTTCTGATCTTTCAAAGATACCAACAGCCCTGCCTTCAAAATGGTTAAGGGAATACTTGTATGGGTTGAGGCAATGGCCTGTAATAACAGAAATTACAGACTTTGGAACATCTCGTATAGTAACAAATAAATGCTCAGTATATTAAAGAATCAACCAGCTCTTGGAATTCTCATGTATTTATCATAAAAAAAACTGGGAAAATTGAGAATGATAATAGATCTAGGAGATGTTTATAAGGTGATTCAGCCAATGGGATCTCTACAGCCTGAAATTCCTTTGCCTTCTGTATTACCTAAAGGATGACCTCTTATCATTATTGATTTAAAAGGTTGTTTCTTCACTATACCTTTATAAGAAAAATATAGAGAAAAATTTGCCTTCATGGTGCCTACTTATAATAATTCTCAGCCTGTTAAGAGATATCAGTGGAAGATTCTCCCACAAGGGATGTTAAACAGCCACATCCTCTGCCATATTTTGTTCAACAGGTGTTGGAAATTATACATAAGCAGTTTCCTCAATCTGTAGTTGACCATTAAATGTATGACATTTTACTAGCTGATTCAAATGTAGATACCTAATCTCTAAGATACCTTAGAGAAACTGCTTGAAGTAGAGAAAATTTTGCCTTGTTAGGGATTATAAATTGCACTTGAAAAATACAAAGAGGAGGTTCTATTAATTACTTAGGATATAAAATAGATCTACAGAAAAATTCATCCTCAAAAGGTACAAATGAAAAGAGATCAATTGCCGACTCTTAATGACTTTCAAAGATTGTTAGGAGACATTTCCTATCTATGGCCTACTATTGGAGTAACAACACAAGTACTGAGTAATTTGTTTCAAGGTTTACAAGATAACAAGGACTTAAAAAGTCAAAAAAAAAAAAA
>NW_026068048.1:3117612-3126366 GCF_014885135.2 Alexandromys fortis
GCTATTCGAGGTCTCTTGGCTTCCCAAATGCTGGGGGACCCTGTCATGACAGAAAATTAATAAAATCCTCATGCTTTTGCATCGGCTGTAATATATGAGATGGCCTCTGGGGGCGACTCCTTCTCGGTGTTTGGACGCCAGAGTCCAACAGCACCAGCCAAAGATCAGCTTTGGACTCCAAACTGCTCAGGACAATTTCAAGTTGGCTAGCTGAGATGGTTCAGTCTCACAGACTGCTCTAGCCAGGATGTGAGGTAAGTCCAACCTTTTCCCATTATGCAGAGCCTGGACAACCAATGATACAGCTAGCTCTCACAGGACTTGATAATGATACCAAGTTTTTTCAATGTCATCACCCCTAAAAATAATTTTAAGAACACAATGCCCACCAGGAAGTAGTGGTGCATGTTTTTAATACCAGCACTTAGGAGGCAGAGGCAGATAGATCTCTGTATACACACACATGAAGACGTAAGTCACAAAACAATCTCATACCAGTTCAGAATTATGGATAATAAAAGGGTTATTTATTTAAGGGGAAAACTTATAGATCACTGTCCTAGACAACAGTCCTCTGAGTGAACAGGAACAGAGTCTAGCAGCTGGAAGCAGGAGCCAAAAGCAAGAGAGTGGACACATGGTTACTGCTGCTTTTTACAGTATAAGAGATTATGACCAAGTGGGCTGATATCTTAAAGGCTATTGGCTGAAGAAGTAGAATGTGCTCCCACAGCACATCCCCCTTTTGTTTAAATGAAAGAGTTCCAAACCCAATAGAAAACTATATACACTAGGAACAGGTATCAAGTATAATTAGAACTACAACCAACATAAACAATATTAAGCAAGGAGCATATGCTAAATGTTTTAATAAACATTTTATCTAAGTCTTGTATAGGAAATGGCTTAGCCAGATCATAAGAGTACAGTAACTACAACTATCTAATCTTCAACCCCATTGAAGGCCTGAGAAGGGAGATAATATTACCTGAGCAGGCAGGAAGTATAATCAAGTATCTTCCAAAGCAAGCAATATATGATGGAGACAATTAGCTACCTGAGCAATCACCCAAAGTCTCATTTTTCAACGTTGAAGCAACAACGTTGCTAGGGACTAGTGTAAATGACAGATCATTTTTGGAGGGAGGAAATTTTTTTAAATCATCTTACCCTGTCTTGACAAGACTTGACAGTCCTGCTTATCCATTTCCGGATATCATGTTGTTGGGAGCAGTGAGCCCAAAGATCCTGAATTTCTTGTGAACAACTTTTTCCCCCCTGATCTGAGTGCCTACAGCTGCTTTGAGCACGAGACCCTCAGGAGTTCCTGATGGCAGGAGAGTGGTTTCTGGTGGTTTTGGCTGTTGTATAGCTATTTCTATATAAGCTGCCCCTGAGAACAATAAAGGGGGCATTCTTGGGGCATTCTGGCTTCAAGGATGACCTGTGTCTCTCTTTGTCTGTCTGTGAGTCTTTGTGTGTTTCATTCTCCAGCCCCTTGCCTGGTTCATGAATGGTATGGTGGCACATAGAGCATGTAGATGGGTGTGGTGAGCTGCAAGTGGAAGTTCTATTGAGATAGGGAACTAGGGAACAATGAGAGGTCATCCTCAGGAAATGATGAGACTGGTTTGGGGAGTGGTGTGAGTTTTCATCCCCAGAGACACTCTGTGAGACGCCCTCCAGAAAACAGGAGGCAGGGGGGTGAATTGAAAGGCCTCTAAAAGGAAAAGATTATATAAAAAGAATGAAAAGAGTACAAAAAAGAGTTTAAAAAAGTAAGTTTAAAAGAGTAAATAAATGCATTTTCATCCCCAGAGACACTCTGAGGGATGCCCTCCAGAAGGATGGCCAATAGGAAAGTAATAAAAGAGGAGGCAGGAGGGTGAAGTGAGGGCCTCAAAAAGATAGAATGTGTACAGATGTATGCTATTGTGTTGATTGTGCTGTCTTTTGCTGGAGAAAGACATTTGATTCTGAGAACTGCTAAGAAAGGTATTTAGACTTTAAAATATGGGCCTAAGGATTTGATGCTTTGGAAAAGAGGTTCTGCTTTTGTCTCCACAGAGGATGAGAACCTGAGGGTTTGTTCCAGATTTATGTCATTGGATTCACCAAGACCTCCTGAAATGTTGCAATAAAATACCCCCAAGAATGCAGCACCCCTGCTCAGCAGGAAGTAGCCAGATAGGTTGACAATGCCCAAATTCCCTAAAAGATTATTTAAATGGGGCACTTGTTGCTCTAAAATTCTCCCTCCCTCTTTAAAAAAAGTACCTCCAAAGTAATTGCTGTCCACTTTCTAGGAATGCTGAGATTAACTGAGACCAATCTTGAGGTATCGCTTTTCTACTGAAAACCCATGTTTTGACCATTTCCCTAACAAATATAGTTCATAAGCTACAATTGTGTGTTTAATTTCTTTTAGATCAGTCATATGTATGGGCTCCCATGTATATTCCTTGACAATCTTAGGGTATTTAGAACAAGATACTTTTTCTGATGTCATTACTGGAAAGGCAGGTAGAACTCTGGGGAAGCTATCCTGGAGATTTTTATGTACCAAAGAGATTAAATTTTGCCTTTTTACCTTTTGTTCCTGGTCATCAAATTCAAAAATTTCCTCAATTTTTTCAAATCTGTTTACCACTGCCTTTTGCAATGTCTGGATTTCCTGTACAGTGTTCTGCTCTAATGCCCTCATTGAGGATTCCAAGGTATGAAGTCTGTACAGTAGAGATAATGTCTCATCCTTTCACATAATATTTATATCATGCATATTACCATCCAGGAGAGATATTCTATCAGTCAATCTGTCATACCCCTTCGATAGAGTCTGATTAATACATCCAACAGTGCGAATTCTCTCAAATAATGTTTCAGCATCCACTGTCATTGATTGGGTTTTATGTGCCAAATTGGCTGTTTCCTTCTCCAGAGTGCTGAATCTTCCTTTAAATCAGTTACTATCAATTTGTAATATTTCCAAAAGTATCCCAGTTGACTGAGTTTTGTTAGTTAAATTGTTTATATCCTACTTCAAATGTACCATCTCTTTTCAAGAAATTTGGTACCAGTCTGTACCATTTCTAAAAGTACCTCAGTTGACTGTGTTTTGTTAGTTAAAGTGGTCGTATCCTTTTTCAGATTCTCAACCTCTTTCTTAAGAAGCCTGGAATCAGTCTGTAAAGACTGTACCATTTCTAAAAATGCCTCATTCTTAGCCCTATTGCCAAACCATATTATTAAGAAAAAATATTGAGGACAAGACTAATCCCCAGAATCAAAAGTAGTGATGTAGAAGGGACATCATATAAGTCTTGTAAAACCTTGCACATGGTGTAAGTAAAGAGGTTATTGAAATTTTGGAAGGTTAGGTTGTCTGACATATTCCCCTTTTGAATTAGCAACTTATAATCTATATTTAGGATATAAAACCTTACCTGTGGTTTAATTAGCTGGATTAGGTAAAATAACCCTAACCTGCCAATAGGTGTTGCGAGCCACCTACAAAATTAACCCAGCTGGGCCCACACACTTGGAGTCACATGACTGGTTTGAATCTTATTTTAGCATGAAATTCTGAAAGAAAAGCTTAGATCAAAAAATTAGTTATTGATAGAAATCACTAGCTGTGTGTACTGCAGTGGACCCTGATTGGTCAGCAGCTGCAGGAGCATAGGAATAACAAGACAACAGCAGGCACTCAGAAAAGCTCATATCTTGTCTGAATTTCCACTCAGTGTGTGGTGGCAGGAGGACTGGAAGCTGCTCTGAAGCAAGTAATGAGATAATATAAAGAACCGTGGCTGACCTGCTGCAAGAAGAGCTGCCGTTTCATGAGAATTCTGTCTCCAAATGAACTGCTGGCTCCATGCACACTCCGAGGCTGGCTAAGGGAGGGCTCACGCCTAGCTGGGCACATTCCATGCTGGCAGCAGGTAGCAGAGCCGGGGCAGTTCTAAAACCAAACATTGGGTGCCAGATAAAGGTGTAAGTTACATAACAATCCCACACCAGTTCAGAATTATGGATAATAAAAGGGTTATTTATTTAAGGGGAAAACTTAAAGATCACTGTCCTAGACAACAGTCTTCTGAGCAAACACGAACAGAGTCTAGCATCTGGAATTGGGAGCAAGAAGCAAGAGAGCAGGTACATGGTTACCAATGCTTTTTTCAGTATAAAAGACCATGCCCAAGTGGGTTGGTATCTTAAAGGCTATAGGCTGAAGAAACAGAATGTGCTCCCACAACACACATGCGTGCAGGCACACACACACACGTGTCTGTCTGTCTTTCTGTCTGTCTGTCTGTATGTATGTATGTATATCTGGTATATAGAGCAAGTTCCAGGGCAGCTAGGGCTGTTCCACAGAGAAACCCTATCTCTAAAAACAAAAACAAATAAACAAAAAACAACAATACCCTCATTCCCAAGAGGTGGGGTGGGTGGTTTTTGGTTGTTCAATGGGATATGAATATTTGTCATTGTGTAGGGGGATTGATTACATGTTGCTATTGGTAATCGTCAGGAAAAAAACTGAACAAAGATTACATTCAGGGCTTTTGTTCTGAAAAGAAAAAGGATGAGCATTGAAGTAGGATAAAAAGTTAGATTATTGAATCTGCTTTTAAACCAAAAAAGCAATTGCCACTTTTAAATATATTATATTGGCTTATGTTTTTGTATATTGATGCAAAATTTTGGGTATTTTGTTATACTGTGTATAGGTTATATGAATGTTGGAATAAAAAGGTAGATTATTGAGTTCACTTTTAAACCAAAAAAGAAACTACTAGTTTTAAATATTTTACACTGATATGGATTTTTGTATGTTGATACAAACTTAAGGTTATTTTTGTAAGAACATACTGTGCAGAAGTTTCTAGTGTTGCTCACTTAAAACCAGAAAGCAAGTTTCTAGTTCCTCAAAGTTACAAACTATTTAGCATAACAAAAGAATGCAGGTTAAGAGTGACTTATTACAATCAAACTTTTAGCTATACTAGGTATGATTTTTATGTCAAACACAAATATAATTTACATAGACAGGTGGTCTCCAAACACTTCAGAGATCTATAGAATATGACATTTAAGATATTTTAATCGTATAAGGTTTGGGGGCTGCTTTTTGCTTTTTGTTTTGATTTTTTGAAACAAGGTTTCTCTGTGTAGATTTGGTGCCTGTCCTGCCGATATTTTTTCTTGCCTAATTTCGGAAATCACTATGTTCTCCCCCTATTTTCTCTCTCTCCAGTACATGCTAGGCAAGTGTTCTACTGCTGAGCTGCATCCCCAGCCCCTAAAGATGCATTCTCATTGCTGGTTTCCTGTTAATGCTCTGTAGGAGCAGGGTCACCTGTGCCGCTACTGTCTACTTTACCTTCATTATCCTCTGAATAGGACCTGTGCCTCCCAGGATTCATGTACTTGTCCAGCTGGAGGAACAAGCCTGGGTGACTGAAGGGGCAGATGTGACCCCAGGTCTAGCAAGGCCACCCTGGGGGAGGGCTAGCTCTGGCAAGAGAAGAGTGAGGGTGGTTGTGTGTCAGGGCTGGCTTGTGATTGGCACTAGAACACCCCCCACACCATTAGTATTTCTTACCAGGATGGAGCCGTGACTCATTTCGTTCTTTCAGCACCCATTTCTTACATTTTGTGGACTTCCCAGATCAATTCTGGCTTTCGGCTTGGGTGTTGTCTCACAACAAACTATCTACTCAGTGTGGTATGGGATGCCTACGTAGTCTGTGGGCCTGTTCTCAGTTGCTGTTTCATTTCCTGGGTTTGATGGACCCTAGCATCTCATCAGTGCTCACACCCCATCAACAGAAAAGCCTTGTTGAAAGCCATCTGCAGAGAAGTGAGTCAAAGACCACCTGACCTTCCTGAAATGCCTACCATCACTGTCTTAGCCCAACTGTGAAGCTCCCTGTGTGTGACATGACCATGGTCAATATAACAGAAGTTTTCTCATGGAAACTTTTGCCGTTATCCATTAAAGAGTGTCATGTACAGATTCTTAGAAGTGCAAGACTCGTATTTTTAGTAGGGCCATTTCCTCCCATGTTTCCATTTCCTTCGATATTTTCTATTCTCAGGTTTCTGATTTCAAGTGGAGACCGAGGCATATTTTCAAAGAGGATCAAAAGTCAAGGTCACCACAGCAGATTATGTCCTCCAGAAATCCTACCCTGTGGGATGTGTGGCATTGTCATGAATCATCTTGCTCTGCAGGCTGAACAGCAAGGTTACATTCCCAACAGACTGCATACGTGTGGGATATGTGGAAGGCAGTTCTCCTTCAGGGTAAACACCTCCCAAACCCAACACAGTAGAAGGAAAGGTTTCAGTGACAGCAAAGACAAGGATCCCTGTGTAAGAACCACACAGTCTGCAGTGCAGAAATCCCTTAGCTATGTGAAGAGGGTAGGGGAAACTCAGGTCTTCTACACCATGAGATCAGAAGAAGCTTACCTGCACAATATGGGTGCTGGGGACCCCTCTCAGTGGAGGTGAACATTGAAGATGCAGTGAACGCAGGAAATATTCAGCCACAAAAATGGGCTTCCTAAGCACCAGAGTATCCAGACTGCAGAACAGCCCTATAAGTGCCCTGAATGTGAGAAACGTTCATCAGACAGTCCCATCGTGTCAGGCATAAGAAAGCTCACACTGGAGAAAGGCTCTCTGCATGTCATGAATGTGGAAAAACCTTCAGCCAATGATATTTCCTTGTTCGGCATGAACAGTTCCACCCTGGGCACAGCCCATATTCCTGCAGCAGATGTGGGTAAGCTTATCACAGCCAATACTTACTTCTTCATCATGAGACAGTGAGTTCACCATGTGTGGCAAGTTCTTCAGCCAACACTCTGGCCTTATTGTGGATCAGAGAGGGGTACACAATGTAGCAGGTGCCAGTGCATGCAATAACTGTGGGGAATGCTTTAGCCAGAATTCTGACCTTGCCATACACTGCACAGTTCACATCACTACACCCCCACCCCAGGCCAAGCTTTATAAATCAGTGAATGTGGGAGAGCCTTCAACTACCAACACAGACTTCATCACCATCTGTAGTGATGAAGAAGGCAGGCCTGCTTTTCATCCTGCTTGGCTCCAGCATGGTTAGCTTTACACCCGAAATAACAACACACAAATTGTACTCTTTTAAACACTGCTTGGCTCAAGTTCTAGCCTCTTATCGGCTAATTCTCACATCTTGATTAACCCATTTCTAATAATGTGTGTAGCACCATGAGGTGGTGGCTTACCCAGAAAGATTCAGCATGTCTGACCTGGTGGCTTTCTCCATGGTGTCTCTGACCCAGAGCGGAGAGGCATGGCGATTGCCTAACTTCTCTTCTTCCCAGCATTCTGTTCTGTTTACTCCACCCACCTATGTTCTGACCTATCAGGCCAAGCAGTTTCTTTATTAATTAATCAATGAAAGCAACAGATAGACAAATGACCTTCCCACATCAAACATCAGCAAGGTCACACTAACAAGGCTTCATGAGTGTACCGGCTGTGGCAAAGCCTTTAGCAGGAAGTGCAGACTTGTTGAGTATCATAAAAATCCACACTACAGGCAGTGTCCATGAATGCAGGGAATGTGGAAAAAGAAATCAGATTCTGTTAAAGATGCCTATGGGTCATGATGTGGTTCCTGGGAACTGAACTCGGACCTTCCGGAAGATCAGCCAGTGCTCTTATCCACTGAGCCATCTCTCTAGCCCCTTCTCCCCCGTTATAATCCCTCCTCTCCTAAAGGCCCATCCCAGTGTTCACTGACTGATTTTACTATAGATTTGTTTTCCTCTTTCAGAAGTTCATGGAAATAAAATAAGTGTCTTTGTTTCCTATGTGACCATAAAGATTTCTCCATTAGAATATGAGTTCTTGACTGATGTATTATAAGACAGCTCTCTCCTGAAACATTGTCCATAGTTTGTTCATTTGTTAAGGGACAATTAGATCATTCGAGTTTGGACTGTTCCAAATGAAGCTGCTATGCACATTTCCCTCTTAGTGTCTTAGTTAACATCCATGCCGCGGACTGACTCTCTTGGAGATGGAAGACCGAGGGAGAACAGGGGTGAAGGCTTAGGAGAACCCAGGATTCGGCGAATGACAGACAGACACAACTCTAATGAGATTTGAATCTGCTGCAACTTTACTAAAATTTAAGCATCACTTTTAAGAGATTACAGAAGGAAGTTGGCAGACATAAAAGTTTCCATAGAAAAATGATTACAGACAATTGATTATTCTTAACAAGTCTTGTGGTCAGGGCCAGGTGGGCAGAGCTTTTCTTAGAAATTCGTCTCACACCATTAACTAACTGTGCTTCCTCATGGCCCTAAATCATATCTGCCCTCAAGGTAACCAAGGTAACCCAAACACCATTCTTCAACTGTGCTTCCTCATGGCCCTAAATCATATCTGCCCTCAAGATAACCAAGGTAACCCAAATACCATTCTTCAGGATTCCACCCCCAGGGTTTGTTCCAATATTGAATGTCTGACTTCATGTTATCAAGAATAGCCTGCCTTTCTTTCCTATCTAAAATGCACCAGGGATTTCTCATTCTGGCTAGCCTTTCCATAAATAGTAACTCATGCCATTCCATACATTTTCCTTCATAATTTGCCCATCTTCTACCAAATCTCCTATCATGAGCTCTTTCTGTTTTAGGGTATCTGTAAATTCCCCCAGAGAGCGAGCCAGAGTCTTTTTTTTTTTTT
>NW_026068048.1:3133158-3143629 GCF_014885135.2 Alexandromys fortis
TAACTTGATACATGCTTTCAGCCTCAGCCCGGCTGCGGTTGGCGATGTCCTCATGCTGGGCATGGATGCTATCCATGTCCAGGGAGCGGCTGTTGTCCATGGACAGCACCACAGATGTGTCTGAGATCTGAGACTGCAGCTCACGGATCTCCTCTTCATGGATCTGCCGAAGGAAGTTGATCTCATCAGTCAGCCCTTCCAGGCAGGACTCCAGTTCCACCTTGTTCATATATGCTTCGTCCACATCCTTCTTGATGAGAACAAATTCATTCTCCATCTCTGAACGCTTGTTGATCTCATCCTCATACTTGTTCTTGAAGTCCTCCACCAGGCCCTGCATGTTGCCAAGCTCCGCCTCCAGCTTCAGCTTCTCCTGGCCCAGGGCTTCCAGCTGCCACCGCAGGTTGTTGATGTAGCTCTCAAACATGCTGTCCATGTTGCTCCTCGACGTCTTCTGCTGCTGCAGCAGGCTCCACTTGGTCTCCAGCATCTTGTTCTGCAGCTCCAAGAAGCGCACCTTGTCAATGAAGAAGGCGAACTTGTTGTTAAGAGATTTAATCTGCTGCTTCTCCTGGGTGCTCACGGCCTGGATGTTAGGGTCCACCTCCAGCTTCAAGAGGCTCAGCAGGCTCTGGTTCACCGTGACTGCTGTGATGCCTCCTCCTACACCAGCCCCGCTGAAGCCGCCCAGACCCATGCTGGTGCCCAGGCCGCCCCGGAAGCTGCTGCCGCTGCCCACCAGGGAAAAGCTGGAAGAGCTGATGCGCGCACCGGGTCCACTCGTGTACGAACGGCTGCTGAAGGCCCGGGGGCCGGAGGTGGACACCTTGTAGGACTTCTGGGTCACCCTGATGGACATGGTGAAGTCTGGAGTGAAGGCGGTGAGCCGAAGACAGAGGTTCAAGAGCAAGCGGAGAGCAGCTGCTAGGCCCGCGAGCCAGAGTCTTAATCATAACATTAATGGCCTGAATCAAGGGAGGGAACTGACGCATCAGTTCCTCCGCATTCAAGGAGCCATTAGGAATGTTTCCTGGTTCCTGGAACAGATTAAGTTTTTGTCAAGAGAAAAATAGAACAGAAGAAAGGATAGCAGAGTCAATGCAAGAAACCATCTCCAGGAACAAAGTGAACGAGGTCGTTGAGGCTAATCAGGCACCTCAACTCTGAGCAGACTGCCAGGGAACCGCCAGGGGCCAAGCTCCAAGAAGCACGAGCCCCTCATTTTGAGTCGGCCACTACCTGAGAGGCATTTTGTCACACAGGCGAGACAGCCATGGATGTGGCACATCCAGGCATCAAAGGCCTGGGTGTCTCATTTTACCCGTGAGGATCTCCCTTAGAGACATGACTGATAGTACAGGAAGGTCGGCAGTGAGAGAACATAGTACTTACATGTTCCATAGCAGGGCCTACGCCATGCCACACGGCCTCATGAGATGCAGGTGTTGATCAGGAGCCCTCATCCTTTGATTGGGATTCCACAGGCAGAGTAAACAGTCCTAGGATTTCCTGCTCNTTTGATTGGGATTCCACAGGCAGAGTAAACAGTCCTAGGATTTCCTGCTCTGAATAATCCCAACAGGTTTCAGTTTATAGCCATGGCGGTCCTGAGGTGTTGGTTTGGAAAAACACTGGCCTCGGTGCTAAAAGGAGAAGCCAGTCTGTGCACGCAGGAGTAGCTGGTTTGCACATGAGAGCTGTGTTCCTGGAGAGGCCCTGTGGTCTTCTAAGACAGACCAGCCTTCCTTAGGAAGCATTCAAGCTGTCACATACGGAAACCGATGCACAGGGCCCTCTGGTCAAAGGCTACGTGCATGTTTATCTTACACACTGACAATCTGTCCTGTCCGTATGACTCAGTCCCTCACATGCTCACCAACATTGCTCTGCTCAATTGCTCTTCTCAATATTTGCCACTCTTGCTAGTTGTGCTATTATTTTGTTTCTGCCTAATCACCAATGATGCTCATGGTTTTTGTTTGTACCTCTTGCCATTCCTCTCCTTTTTGTTGTGTGGATGTTTTGTGTTGAGTGTATGAGAGAGAGCATACATGCACATGCCACAGTGTGCATATGGGGGGATCAAAGGACAATCTGGGGTGTCACTCTTCACCTACCTTGTCTAAGACAGGTCTCTGTGGCTGTCTGGACTACAGAGAGACTTCTGGGATTTCCCCTATCTCCTCTAATCTCTTGACAGAACACTGGAATTATGGATGTATGCTGCCAAGTTTGGCTTTAGATGGGTTCAGGGACTGGAACTCATGTCCCCAGTAAAGCACAGAAGCATGCTACCCATTGAACCTTCCCAGCCTTCTCTCTTCTCCTTAGATGCACATCTACTCAAATTGTTTTCCCCATTAAAGATTTTTGTCTATATCAATTACATTTCCTTTTTGTTTTTCAGGCAGGGATTTTTTTTTGCTACCCTGGCTGTCCTGGACCTTGCTATATAGACCAGGCTATGACAACTGATGGCCTTTCTTGCAGACCAGGAGAGTCTCCCAAGTCATCTTCTGAGTCACGGCACTGTTGTGGACTGACCTATAAGGAGCCAGCTGCCCTGTGATGAACCCAGAGGGAACATATGAGGTGAGGAGCTGTGCACCTCGTTTCTATCCTGGCAGTCTGGGCTGAAGCCTATGGCTGCTTCCATGATCTTTGTCCTCAGACAGCTACTGTCTTACAGACTCACAAAACTGCAGAGAGCCTTGGGTGGTGGGGGCCAATGCTTTGAATCCCAGCACTTGAGAGGCAGAGATGGGTGGATCTCTGTGACTTTGCGGCCAGCCTGGTCTACATAGCAACAAAAAAAGCTGCAATGGCTTTCCCTTGATACCTAGTCAGTCAGTGGGAGTCGCCCTGCTCTGAGTGCCTACCCAACTCCTTTCTCTGTCTCCTAGATCTGAAGACGCCTGCACTACACACAGACATGGTACCCAGAGCAGAGCAGCAGGTGTTTATTGAACCAGCTTTACAAACTGAGCAAGGAGGGTGCAGGTGTCCGGATTCCAACTACAGGACGGAAAGTGGACAGGGCAGCAATGTGCCTCTCACATCAATCATCATGTTCCAAACAAGTTAAGTTTGGAAAGCAATCACTTCGATTTGTTTATAGTATTCTCTACATTCTGGACTGAAGATGATGGCTTCCTGGAAATCAGAGGACAGAAAGATGCAGAAGTGGTTAAGTCAAGGAGCAGAACTCCAGAAGAGCTCCCCAGTCTGCTCCTTCTGCACAGGGAAGAAAATTCCCTGCAGTGATTCAGGGTTCCAGCAGCAGACTGTGATCCAGGGAGCTGCAGCTCATCCACGGCTGTCAGGAAGTCTGAAAAGCCACCCTAGCCAGGCAGGGATGAAGGGAGAAGTTCCCTACGGCATGATGGGGGCTAGGTCTGGAGAGGGGACAAGATGTCTGAGTTCTAGCTTTGATGATGCCTCATAGCTGAGGACATCCATCAGCACGTTGGCTGTATGGCAGGGTTAGACATACATCCCTGAGTGGATGTGCTGGAAGAAATTCATTCTTGGAGAGTGCTGTGGTTTTGCAGGACCTGACACCCAAACTAAAAGTACTTTGGAAACAGAAAGTGAGAGATGCAATATTCAAAACACGTGTCTCAGTAATTCAGCTATGCTTAAATAAGAAACTAAGGGAGACCAGGAGTGGCTGGGGTGAGTAGCCACAAGCACTCTCTGGTGGGAGGGTGGCTTTTAAGCCACGGGGGAGGGGGAGGTTCTGGCTGTGGCACTGCTAAAGCCAGTGGAAGGAGGGCTCCATCTGAGACAGGAGAGAAGAGTTAAGGGAGACTCCAGAGAAGGTGACCCTGGCCAGTAGACAGAAGCTTCAGGCGCCTTAGAGGATAGCTGAGGGTGCCCTCCCTGTGCAGATCCACACCAAGGACTCTCCTGTGTCCCTGCCTGCCCTGCTGTGGTGAGAACCCAGGGGTCATCCATCGTTGGGGAGCGCCCTGCAGGACCTTGCATAGGCAGACAGGATGTGGACCGGCATGCAGCACGGACATGTGCTAGGGTGGGCAAGTGTTGAGTGCTCTGGTGTCCATTCCCTGACACACGTGCCTAGCTGACTGCATCATTTCTACACAACCAGCATTCTACCACATGGTGCATGGGGGCATCAGGGTAGGGAGAGAGTTACCAGAAGTTTGGCATCCAGGATTTTGCCTTCCACTCCTGCATCAGTGAAGCATTCCAGAAGTTTCCCAAAAGCCTTCCTTTCCCTGTCAGTAGAGCCATACTTGGTAAGGACAGCATTCAATATGGCTTTGTTTCCAGAGGAGACTCCTGCATGGACTTCAAAGGGAGGAAGGTATGCTTCTGCTGCAAATATAGAAGAACATCATTAAAGGAGCCCCAGGCTGACAAATGGGAGGTTCAGGGTTTCTTGCCACTTCTACAAATGTCTTAAGTGATCTTCCCCACAGTCCTGCTCTCCCAAAGGCTGCTGTCTCCCAGATACAGCACTCAGTTTCCATAGACACACACTCCCAGCAGAAGGGGGATGTATGAGAGTAGCAACCTGTATATCTGACATTCACATAAATCTCACACTTGACTCAATTCAGCTGTACATGAAACTAAGGGTCCATCATCACCACCTCACATCTGTCCCCCATCCAGTCCATCCCACCGGTCACAATCCTGAACAGAAAGCTTCAAAGGTCTTTAGCACCACTCCTGGCTAGTGACCTCCCAGGGATTCCCTAGATCTGCAAACAGATCAATAAGGTCGGGAGATGGAGTGGGCAAGGGTCATCTGTTCCCATTCTCACTTGTCTGAAAGCCCAGCTCCCCGGTCACCAGCAAGGCCAGCAGAAACAGCATCCCCTTCATGGTGTAGAGTGCTAAATGCTCTTCTCAGAACAGATCCTGCTACCTTATAAAATGCTGTGTCCATGAGCCCAGTCCCGCCCACCCCCATCCCACCAAAACCCCAAACCTGCCTCCCAAGAATTCTAATTGCCTTAGGGCAAGAACCTGGCACCTATGGATCTGCTTCCCACTTGCGTGGGGGAGTGAGCTTAGGAGCGCCTCCCACTCAGAAGAACCAATGGCTGGAGACATCCTGTGTGCTCACTTTCTGTACAGAAGTGGCTGTACCTTTGGCAGAATATGGTTAAAGCTGACCTTTGTAGTCAGTCACATGCTGAGCCAAATGCTCTGTTGTCCTGGTTCAATCTCACCTCTGCTTCCTCTTCTGGCTCCAAGCACGTCCTGCTCAAGCTTGGAGGTGGAAACCACAGGGGTCAAGGATGGTTTCTGTCACTGTAGGCAGCCAACTGCCTAGAACACCGCATCTGCCTGAGTTCAAGATCTGAGCAGAGTGTGTGTATCTAAGGGGAAATACTGGGGACACTTGGACATCTTAGCTGCTGCAACCTTTGGTCAAGACGTCTGAGGACATGGGGGCACCATCTGCGACTTTCAGTTATTCCCAGCCAGGATAGTCTCAGTGTTTTTGGTCATGTGTGGATTTTCAGGGGCCTGTGATGTTTTTTTCTACCAGCTGCATCATGCTGCAAATTCCCTTCCCCACCATGGTACCTCATCCCTGTCATCCTGCTCTTGTCTGTCTCACCTCCACCAGTAAGCAGGCCTCAAAGAGGTCTAATCAGTAGAGTCAATGTGGTTACAGCAGCTCGCAGTAGAGGGAGGGAGTCATCCCTGTACCATGATTTCTCCGTTGTCCACAGCCCCACAGGCCACTGTGGACTGGCTGTGTATAAACTAGAGCGCTCCACTGTCCCCAGGCAGTGCTGTGTGTGTGGACTCTCTCAAGTTCAACTCAACCTACTACCCTCAGAATGACGTTTGCGGCACAAATGACATTGTTAGCTGGGTGTTGTGTTATTCATTCCTTGAGGCAGGAGGCTTACTGTGTGTGATTTCAGGATGACTGATGGTCATCCTGACTGGGTTTAGAACTACCATAGAAACAAAGCTCTGTGTGTGGGAGTGTTTAGGCTAAGTTAATTATGTCTGACTTTATGTGTCCAGCGTGGACTAGTGTCGTGGATGGAGTGGAAAGGAGAAAGCAAGCTGGGCCTTCACATCTCTCTACTTCCTGACTGTAGATGTGATCTACCATGTCGAGTTCCTGCACCAAGCCTACAGCACCATGCCTACCCTGCTGTCATGGACTGTTTCCCTGCAAACTGTAAGCAGAGAGCTGCTTCTTATTTGGGTTTTGTCACTAGCTAACTAACACAGTAGTAGAGTGTTTCTTAGCATGTGCAAAACCCTGAGGTTAATCCACTGCCCCCCCCCCCAAATGGAGTGGCTAAGGAGATGGCTCAGTGGACAAGTGCTCATTTTGCAAGCCTAAGGATGTGAGTTCAGATCCCCAGGACGCTGTAAAGAGCTGAGTGTGGTGGCTCCACCAAGGCCATGGGAGCTCCAGGTTCAATAACAGACCTCGTCTCAAACAGTAGGGTGGGAGACAGTTGAGATAGCTCAGTGATTAAAGGTGCTTGCTGTTAAGCCTGCTGACCTGGGTTCAAATCCCAGAACTCATATGGTAGGAAAAGAGAATTAACTTCTGAAATTGCCCTCTGACATTAACACACACACACACACACACCATGAAACCTGTGCTCATATACATAAACATGCACAGAAGCACACAAACATACAGAAGTACATGAAAGCACACGTGTGAATACTGTCTTTGAAGACTATCACAAGGGAGCCTAAACAAGCCCCTAATGGCCAATATCCAACAATTTGAACCACAAACTAAGTAACACTCTACTGGATTATAATAGAATTGTGAAGTAACATGAGTCCATGCTGGCATGAATGGTTGGGTGAGCAGATAAACAGGAATGAAAGACAGTGTTCTTCCAGAAGAAACCATGACTATTTCTAGATGTTCCTATCCTCTGGGAAGGGGAATTACTTCCTTCAGTCCTTCAGAGTGAGCATGTGTTTCCAAAGACAGAAGCAAGATGGCCAGGGGCATGGATCTGTCAGAAAAGTGCTTGCTGTGTAAGCAAGAATACTTGAATTTCAATCCCCAAAACCCAATAGGAAAGCCAGGCACAATAGCACACCTTGTGTCCCAGCCCTAGGGAGTCCAACCCTGGAGGTCACTGGCCAGCCAATCTTTTCAAATTAGCAAACTTTAGGTTCAATAAGAGACCCTGTCTCAAAGACTATAAGCTGGACATCTTTTTTTATAATTTTTTTATTTTATTTTTTTATTTATTAAAGATTTCTTCTCTTCCCCACCACCGCCTCCCCTTTCCCTTCCCCTCCCCCAATCAAGTCCCCCTCCCTCGTCATCCCAAAGAGCAAGCAGGGTTCCCTGCCCTGTGGGAAGTCCAGGGACCACCCACCTCCATCCAGGTCTAGTAAGGTGAGCATTCAAACTGCCTAGGCTCCCAGAAAACCAATAGGTGCAGTAGGATCAAAAACCCATTGCCATTGTTCTTGACGTCTCAGTAGTCCTCATTGTCCGCTATGTTCAGCGAGATCGGTTTTAACCCTAAGGTGAACATCTTAAAAAGACGATGTACCCACATGGCGGCTGTCAATCATCTCTCAGTCCAGTTCAGAGGATGCAACAACCTCTTCTGACCTCTACAGGCACTGCACACAGATCATACAACATTCATGCAGGAAAAATCCCCAGGCACATAATCAAAAATAAATGAAATCTTACTAAAAAGCCAAAATATGTATGTGTGTACATGTAAACATACACACACATACACATTGATACATTGGAGAACAACTGAAGGCACCGGTCTCTCTCTGGCTGCCATGTGCATACACATATGTATGCCGTGTGCTTTAGTTAAGATAACTATTGCTCAGGTGGTCATGGGGTGCAGGCCTTTAATCCAGCAATTTAATTCAGGTGGAGTCAGGCAGATCTCTGTGAGTTCAAGGCCATCTTGGTCTACAAAGTGAGTTCCAGGATAGAGTTGGTGCGTAGAGAAATCCTAGCTTGAAAAACAAACAAATAAAAAGATTGATATCACTGTGATAAAACACCATGACAAAACGCTAACTAGGGAGAATAGGGTTTATTTGTCTTATACTTTCAGAACCATTCAGCATCAAAGTGAGGACACTCCAGCAAGGCAGGGACCTGGAGACAGAAACTGATGCAGAGGCCCACGACAGGTGCTCCTTACTGGTTTGTTTCCCATGACTTGCACAGCAGGCTTTCTTATAGAACCCAGAGCCACCTGCCTAGAGATGGCCCCACTATCAATGGCCTGAGCCACCTGCCCTTAATCACTGATCAAGAAAATGCATGGCAAGGGCGTGGTGATGCACGCCTTTGATCTCAGCCCTTGGGAGGCAGAGGCAGGTGAATCTCTGAGTTCGGGGATAGCTTGGTCTAGAGAGTGAGTTCCAAGACAGCCTGGGATACACAGAGAAAACCTGTCTGAGGTGTGGGTAAGAGAAAATGCATTACAGGCTTCCCAGCAGTCCAAAATTATGGAGGCATTTTTTCTTTTTCTTTTTTTTTTAATTTTATTATACTTTTGGTGTTTCAAGTAACAGGTGTGTTTCTATGTAGCCCTCACAATCCTGGAACTCTGTAGACTATGTTGGCCTCGAAATCAAAGAAATCCTTGTCTCTGGTTCCCAAATACTGAGACTAAAGTGTGTCCCGGCACTACCATGAGGAGGCATGTTCTTAGTTGAGGTTCCCTCCTCTCTGATGACTTTAGTTATGTCAAATTGACATAAAACTGACCAGCATACCATGTAACCACACACACAAATGAAGAATGATTTGTGTGAGTTCACAGACACACATGCATGCACATGAACACAAATAGGAAACCGTGAGGAGCTGGGAAAACAGTAGCGACATCTTGTCAGAGAATATTAATGATTGTAGTGAACAGTTCAAGACACTGGGGAAATATGTACATGTCTGTGTCCTCTGACATGTGAGGTCAAGGGTCTTAACCTCTGTGAGTTCTACAGAAAGCCTGATGCCAGCTCTGACAGGAAGAGGGGGCTACAGGTGTCAACCAGCAGCAGACACATCTTAGCCACAGTTTGCCCTCGTCTCCATTCCTAATACTTCCAAGAGAGAGAAGGCCTCAGCTGGGCAGGGATATTGTGCAGGCCTCAACAGCCCTCGGGACCTGCAAGGTCATATGCACAAGAGTGGACAGCTCATAAATGGACCTTGGCGCTTGGCACCTCTTTTCCAAAACAGTTACTGGATGCAAATCCCGTTTGACTCAGCTAACCATTAAGGCAGAAGGTTCTTGGTTCTCTGAGTCTTTGGCAAACATCATTTGTCACTGCTGGTGGAGGGAAATGACAGCCATGAGCCTGTAACTACAAACTACTTAGTTCTGACTTATCAAGACACTTTTATCTTTGCTTTAAAAATTAATACCAGACAAATTATATAAGCACTTATAAAATGTAAACAGGGAAGTGGAGCCAGGAGGCTGAGAGTTTGAAGCCAGCCTCGGTTATGTGGGAAGATACTGTTTGTTTAATGTTTTTTTTGGTTTGTTTGGTTTGGTTTGGTTTGGTTTGGTTTGGTTTGGTTTGGTTTTTTGAGACAGATTTTCTCAGTGAAAAAATCTTGTCTGTCCTGGAATTCACTCAGTAGACCAGGCTGGCTTCGAACTTAACAGAGATCTGCCTGTCTCCTCCAAGTGCTGTGATTGAGGTATGTGTCACCACTGCCTGCTGTTGGTTTCAGGTTTTAATAAGGGTCTTGTTTATGGACTTGAGAGAAGTGAGCTAGCCCTTTAGTCCATCTACCCAGAATCTGTGGAGTCCTCATATGTGGTATCTTAAGGACAGAGTGGCAAATGCCTTGCTCTCCTGAGCCTTTGACATTTAATAGACACCAAAATCAGACAATGCGAGGGGACTTAGGGAAGTGGCAACAGGGTTTAGAGCCCAGTGCTCTGGTGGAGGCTTGGTGTGTTCTAAGATAAGAGGGGTCCAGGTGCACTGAGGTGTATAATCCATGTTCCGTTGCTATGACAAAAAAACACCCAGGATAGGTACATGGGAAAGAAGTTAACTTGGTTCATGGTCTGGAGTCTTGAAAGTCCAAGACAGAGTAGCCACATCCACCTAGTGCCTTGCCCTGTCTGAGCTCCTGGTGCAGAGCAGAAGGGCAGCGTGAGGGGTGGGGGAGGTGGGGCTGGCAGAAGACAATAAGAGAGCAGAGGCTGCACAGGCTTTACAGCCACATACCATGCACTGCCTCTCACCTGCCACACTGCGACCAGGGTGCAAGGTGGTGTTTGGTGTGGCCTAGCCATGTGGACGCCATAGTAGGCTGTCCCTCTGATTTGGTGGTTTTGGATGCAGTGTGGGGAATGAAGCATCGAATCTCCCAGCCAGGTGAAGGGCGAGCACATCAGACATGAGGGCAGAGCATGTGGACGTCCGGGTTCTCCCTGGGGTCATGCTTATGGAGACATGGTGCCGTACCTGGTACAGAGATGCT
>NW_026068048.1:3153163-3154837 GCF_014885135.2 Alexandromys fortis
CTCTGCTCACAAAGGTAGAAATGGGTGCAGGAAGGGGCACTCTCCAGCTGCTGGATTGGGCAGCTTTCATTGCCCTCCATGTGTCCCAGCAGGAGCAGAAGCAGCTGGCAGGTGGGAGCAGCAGCAGGAGGAACCCTCTAGTGAACAGGCCTCACACCAGCATGGGACCCAGAGCCTCATGGGTAAGAAGTGAGACCTCCTTGGCACTTACCAGTGCTGTGGCTCTTGGCCCTGGTGAGGCTCTTGTGTCTAAAGACACCACAGCTCCCTGAAACTCTTGGCAAACAGGTTCTAAATTTTTTGTTCTCTGGATCTGTCCCCTTTGATCCTTCCTCATACCCTGCTCTCTGTCCTCTCTTGCTGTGACCTTTCCTATTCAAATACTCAGGTAGCACACATCAAGCTGCTTGCCGGATGACCACTTAATGTCATCCCCCTGCCTCAGCCTTTGCTCCACTGCCCTCTTCTCCATCACTGTCACTTTCCCTTCAGCCCACACTCCTGAAAGTAGTGCAGGAAAAAGACAAGCTTTTCATAAACCTACAATGTCAGTCCAGGGGAGAGAGTGTGAACATGTCTTTCAGCCCACTGAATGTGTCTGGGCTGCCCCCCTCCATAGGCCAATGGGCTCTTTACAGCCTGTAATTCCTCTGCCTTCTCAATTACATAAAGGATGGCCTATTATAATTATTGGTATAAAAGACTGCTCTTTATTGATCGTTTATAAGAAAAGGACACATAAAAATTTGCCTTCACAATGCCTACTTGGAATAATTCTGAACCTAATAAGAGATATCAGTGGAAACTTTTCCCACAAGGGAAGTTACACAGCCCCACCCAGTGCCAATATTTAGTATGACAGCCATTGGAAATGATTTGTGTACAGTTTCCTCAATCTGTAATTTACCATCCTGGGGATGATATTTTGCTGGCTGATTTAAATGTAGATCATTTAGAGAAGAAGTTTGAGGAAGTAAAAAAAAATTCGCCTTGTTTGGGATTACAAATCGCTACTGAAAAAATACAAAGAGAAGATTCTATTAATTACCTAAGATATAAAATTGGTTTACAAAAACTCAACCTCAAATGGTACAAATCAGGAAAGATCTATTGCAGACTGATAAAGACTTTCAAAAATTTCTGGGAGACATCAATTGGCTACAGCCCATAGCTGAATTAACAACTCAAGAACTGAGAAATTCTTTTCAACCCTATAGGGTGATAAGGACTTAAATAGTCCAAGAAAATTTTCAGCTAAAGCTGAGAGAAAATTGGCTTTTGTAGAAAAGAAATTGCAGGGTGCATATGTGGATCATTTAGATTCAGAGATTGATTCCTTTCTGGTTATTTTACCTTCTACACACTCCCTACAGGAATTTTAATCCAGAGAGAAGATACTATCTTAGAATTTCATCTGTACCACACAAACAGTGTAAGAATATTAAAGACCTATGTAGAAAAGGCTTCTGAGTTGATTCCAAAACTGAAATTGAGACTTCATCAAATTAGCAGGAATAGACCCAGCAGAAATTGTAGTACCTTTTAGTAATGCTGAAATTGACTCATTATGGGCAGAAAATGAACATTTACAAAGAGATCACTGTAATGTTGGGGAGGGATTAACAACAAATATACGAAAAGCAAGAGAATTTGGTTCAAAAAGACAACTAACTG
>NW_026068048.1:3160028-3161135 GCF_014885135.2 Alexandromys fortis
AGACAAAGACTAAATTGGCCCATATGTGTATCAAAATTCCAACAGGACAGCATTTCATAAATCATCCCAAGTGCTTGTTTCTGCTGTTCTCTACAGACATATAATATAAATGGTCTTTATGTACTTCTAGTTCAATTAAAAATTAAGCCTGACTTTGGAATGGGTCAGTGGGTCTCCTCTTCTCTAAACGCAAGCGTGCTTGTTAAAGGACAATCCAAAATTTCTGTTTCATGTCAGAAGATTTACCTGATATGAAACAGAAGAAAAACCAAAATTAAAGGAATATTCTATTGCCGCTAGTCTCATAATCCTTTGCTTTTATTTTCACTCTTTAATACTTTTCTTAATGTATAAATATTATCTAAACTGAATAAGGTTCAATATGTATTTTTAACTTTTGGTCATGATATTAATGGTCTTCTAGAATACTAATTCTAGACAAAGGCTTCCTCTAGATTCCTGTACAAGATTTCAGGTTGGAGTCTCTATCAGGTAGCTAGGAATTAAGTTTTTATACTCTGGGTGAACATAACAAATTATTGTCCTTGAACCTCTAGGAGATCTGCTGCATGTGACATTAGAATGTTCAAGTTCTGCAGTCACCCATGACCATGCCCATCAGCGACATTCGAAGTCAGAAGCTATCCAAAAGGAAGATAAGGCCCCACAACGATGATTACACCTGGATTATCATAATATTACTAAGCTGACAAACACTCAAAGATTGGTTAAGAACTCCAAACTGCTCAGGACATTTTCCAGGTGGCTATCTGAGTTGGTCCAGCCTTACAGACTACTCCAGCCAGGACTTGAAATAAGCCCTGCAGTCTGGTGCTCCAATGTGGGTCTCTGTCTCTGTCTCCTTTCATCGCCTGATGAAGGTTAATATTCAGAAGGAAGCCTATATGATTTTCTTTGGGTTCTCCTTCTTATTTAGCTTCTCTAAGAACCCGAATTATAGGCTCAATGTCCTTTATTTATGGCTAGAAACCAAATATGAGTGAGTACATCCCATGTTCCTCTTTTTGGGTCTGGCTTACCTCACTCAGGATGGTGTTTTCTATTTCCATCCATTTGCCTGCAAACTTCAAGAAGTCCTTGTTTTTT
>NW_026068048.1:3161818-3169996 GCF_014885135.2 Alexandromys fortis
AGTGGGGAAGAGACAGATACCTTTAATAAATAAATAAATAAAAAGAAGAAAAAAAAAGAAATAAGCCCTGCATTTTTCCATTACACAGAGACTGAACAACAAATGATACAACTAGTTCTCCCAAGACATGACAATTATCCCAGTTTTATTAAGAGTCCCCAAAATATGCCATCACCCCTGACAACAAGAAGTAAGTTTAAGAACATGACACCCACATTCCTAACAGGTGCAGTGGGTGGGTTTTGGTTGTTCACTAGGTTATGGATATTTGTCATTATTTAGGGGGATCAGTTACAAGTTGTTATTGGTAATGGTCAGGAAAATTCTGAACAAAGGAGATTAGATTCAGGAATCTCATTCTAAAAAGAAATTAGATTGGATGTAGAAATAGGTTAAAGGGGTAGATTATTGGATCTACTTTTAAACCAAAAATGTACCTACTACTTTTAAATATTTTACATTTGGATTGAATTTTTTGTATATTGATTTGTATATATATTTGAGTTCATTTTTCTTATACTATATGTATGTTTCTACTCTTAAGATATGTTTTAAGCTTCTATCGCCACTCCCACAGAATGTTCCTACAAAATGCAAGTCAGAAGGACATCATTGAGCAGCTGCAAACCACACAGGCCATTCAGGACATTCTATCAAACTTCCAACTTCGTGCATCCCTGGACAATAAGTATGTGGTCTATCTCCAGGAAGATAGCTACAACTACCTTATCCGCTACCTCCAAAGCAATAACAACACTGCCCTGTGCAAGGTGCTTGCTGTGCACACTCACCTGGACCTGCAGCCTGCCAAGAGGACAGGCTACCAGCTGTATGCCAGTGGTGGCTCCTCCCGCAGTGAGAACAGCAGCCTGGAACCACCAGATGTGCCCAACCCTACTCTGCAGAATGAGGCTGCCCTGGAAGTCTTGCAGGAAAGTATCAAGCGAGTCAAGGATGGACCTCCTTCCCTCACCACCATCCGCTTCTATGCCTTCTATAACACAGAGTAACTGCTGAATACTGCAGCGATCTCCTCTGATAGCAAACTTCTGGCTGCTGGATTTGACAATTCCTGCATAAAGCTCTGGAGCTTGCGGTCCAAAAAGCTGAAATCAGGGCCCAACCTTGTGGACACATATCCGGCTAGCCTGTGACACTTTGGAGGAGGGGGAGAATGAGGAAGACAATACAGGCACAGAGATGACGATCCCGCGAGGACACTGTGGCTCAGTTTACAGCACACGGTTCCTCGCAGACAACTCGAGGCTGCTCTCTTGTTCTGAAGATATATCCGTCAGGTACTGGTACCTGGTGAGCTTCCCCAACACTGTGCTCTATCAGAAACATGCCTACCCTGTGTGGGACGTGGGCATCAGCCCCTGTGGCCTGTATTTGGCAGTGGTTCCCATGACCTTACCACCAGGCTGTGATCCTTTGATCGGATGTACCCGCTGAGGATATATGCAGGACACCTGACTGGCGTGGACTGTGTCAAATTCCACCCCTACTCAAACTACTACAGGTTCCACTGACAAAACTGTCCGGCTGTGAAGTGCCCACCAGGGGAACTCAGTGCGGCTCTTCACGGGTGACCGAGGTCCCGTGCTCTCCCTTTCCTTCTTTCCCAACCGTAAGTACTTGGCATCCACTGGTGAGGACCAGCGGTTAAAGCTGTGGGACTTGACCTCTGGGACACTTTTTTTTAAAAAAAAAAAAAAAAAAAAGAACTGAGAGGCCACACAGACAGTATCACCAGTCTGACCTTTAGCACAGACAGTGGCCTGGTTGCCTCTGGTTCCATGAACAACTCTGTGCATGTGTCTGAAACATCAAAAAAGCACATCCTGTAATACATCTGCTGATGGCTACTTGTGGGCGTGTACCCTGGACAGATGAGCATCATTCTGAGTGTACAGTTCGTGATCTGCAATGACTGGAATCACACAAGAGAATCAAGAACATTAAGTTTTTATTCAGGCAGCAGACTGGGTGGGGCTGGGACTGGTCACAGTCCAGGACTTGCTAAAACTGAACCAGTGATTTCAAAAGAGCCCTAGCCTACCACACACTTAGCCAACACAGCCCTGGGGCACAAGGCTCCAGGTGAGAGCTGGATGCTCAGGCGTGAGGCCTCCTGGCTGTGTGCATGTGTCTTGCTTTAGCATCTGTCTCTTCCCAGTGGGGTCACTGAAAAAATTGTAGAACTCCCCTGTAGTAGCTGTAGACAGTGGCTCCTGTGGCTTCTCGAGGAAAATGGGGACAGGAGCTAGGAAAGGAAGGGATGATCTCACAGTCTTCATTTCCATAATGATAGAACCAAGACTTATTATTATTATTATTATTAATTATTATCATCGAGGAGAAGAAACCTAGCACTGGCAGAGGTGTCTCTGCTTGTATCTGCAGGTTTAACTCCTGGCACTGGCTGTGATACTTGGAATTTTGAGGTTCAGGGAACTCAGACTTTGGTAGCCAGGTGTATCAGGAAAAGAAGCACCATATAATGTGCTTCTGCAAGCCGGCAGACAACTGAGCTGAACATGGGCTCCTGCACTGAAGGGAAGGAAGCTCTTTTATTGCCTGCACTTCTGTCAGGACTTCTCTACCCTGGAGAGAGATGCTGTGGTGGGCAGAGTGTGGTCCTCAGCACTTGAGTCGGTTGTCCAAGGTTCCATCCTTAGCACCATGAACAAAATTATGATAAAGAGTAATTTTGAATAGGTCACAGGATAGACTTCGGAATACTGATGACTGTTTATTCTGGGATGTGACTTTCTGATGTCTGTCTCCCTCTGATCTGCTTCCACCCTCACTGCAGTTCCAGTGCAGTGAACAGGAGCGAATCATGAGTGCACACTCACAAGTCTTAAACATGCTCTCAGGACAGAGGACGTTCTGATGGTGTGGACGGGGTTAAATATTTCTGCTTTCTGAAAAGAGTTATTTTGTATTATGTTTTCTATTAAAATGTATTTAGTTTCAAAAAATATTTTTCTATATTAATACAAATTTAAGGTTATTTTTCTTAGAAAAGACTGTATGCATGTTGCTACTGCTATTCATGGAATTGTACTTACATAGCTCATTTAACAATGTAAATTTCTAGTTCTTAAAAGTTATTACCACAAGCTAGATAGGATAATATAAAAATGCATTTTAATTGTCAGTCTGCTATTACAACAAATTTGGAGTCATGTTAGGTGTGATATCAAGGTCAAGCAAGATATATTTTAGATAGACAAACAGTCTGCAAACCGTTGAGAGATCTACAGAATATGGCATTTAAGATGTTTTAATAATATATGGTTGTTTGTTTTGTTTTTAAGACAATGAAACATGTCTCTTTTGGTAGCACCAATCTACTTCAGAGAAGATGGTTAGCAACAAAGAAACTCCACATGGTGTTTACTTTGTTGTGGCAAAGCTAGCCGCTGGGCAAGATACTGCCCTTTCATCAACTGCTGCCAGTATACTGTCCAAACTGAACAAGCAGGAAACAAAAGAAAATGACAGCTGAACTTTGCCAAGATAAAATGGGACAGTCCTTCAAAAATCCTGCTTTACAGAGAAGTCTGTCAGATATGCTAGACCTGTAGGCAGAGTTGGAAGCACCAAGGTTGCAGAGAAACCTCGGGGGACTGTCCAGGCAGCCAGATATTTCTGTCATTTCTTAGTTTTGGAAGTTCTTTGCTCTGCCCTTCCTGTTTACTCAGGTAATTTATATCTTTCTCAGGTCTCTCAGGGAGTTGAAGCCTACACAGTTATTCTTACAGTTTTCATTGTTACCAAACTCAGAAAAAATTCTCACAAAAGATGTGTAAAACGTGTGAGGTTCAGAGATATAACATGATAGTTTTTGGATTGCTAATACAAGTTAGGATAGAAAGTATATTAGGTATAACACTTTGGCCTCACCAAGATAGGATAGATAATGGAGTATTTTCTCTGAATTTGTCAATGCTAATGGACTAGACATTGTTACTATAATTACTGCCTGTATATATTTATTTATTGTTATTGTACTAACTGCATATAGTTTTTCTATGTTACTTAAAACCTTTATTATTAAGACAAAAAGGAGTAAATATTGTGTGATGTTTTGCTTCTGTTCTGACAAATAAACCTTGCTTGGAGTCAGAGGTTAGAGCTAGCCACTAGTTAACCATAGAGGTCTGGAGGTCTGTACTGAAAGGAAATGGGAAGTGAGCAGGTGGGGCAGACAGGATCTCAGCCTTTTTGTTTGAAGGAATGGAAGAGGTAGGAAGTCACTGACAGGGCTACTTTGCTTCTCTGACCTTTCAGTTTTATACCCTGACATCTGACTTGTGGTTTTTATTTATAAGATTAATTAGGTTTGTGCTTTAATTAGGTATCTACTACCTGTTAGTAGATATAGAAGGCTGAGGTTGAAGCTAGGAACAAGCAAAAACTCCCACTAGTACTGAGCACAAAAAACAGGTCTAATACAGAATGGCATCCATGGTTCCATGGCCCAAGTACACAGGATGCCTTTGGGTTGAGCCACAAGGTTGTTGTGGCATGGGAGATGAAAAAAATGGGAAAGAGTTGATGTTTCTTGGAGGGGGTGTGAACTCATATTCCCAGAACCGAGAGAAAACAAGCAAGTCTGGATTTGTGTAGGCACAGAAAAAGAGATTGGGATTGTAGGCAAGTCAAGGATTGGGATGTGACCTTTATATTAGACCCACTGCTTAAATGGCATTAATCTGCTCAGGTAGCTTACTCGATGTGGGTGACGGGATGACCAACGAGAGAAGGAAGCATAGGGCAGCTGTGCACCAGCTTCATGTTCTCCTGTGACATAAACAAGCACACAGTGGGAAAGGTAGCTGATTTTCAGTCTTTGGAAGACTGAGAATAGAGCATCTATGTAATGACACTGTTTCTCTCACATCAAGGTGGAGCAGTGTGACCTTTGAGGATATGGCCATGGACTTTTCCTGAGAAGAATAGAAGCTTCTGGATGAGCACAGAGACTCCTGCACCATGATGCAATGCTGGATAACTTTGCCTTGCTGCCAGACTGGGTCAGTTCCCTGCACTGACCTCCTGGCCTGGACTCTTTCCCTTTTTCCCAGGAGCTACTCTGCTTCTCATGGTCATCTATAGATCCTACTTCCTTCTTGTTTGTCTTGCATAGGTGCTGTGGTGGGGAAATGGGGTGAGTACTTGCTTATCTCATTTGACTCTTCTGCCTAGGTCCCAGGAACCTGCTAGGGAATGATACAGGATAAGACTCCTCCAAAGTGCCAGAGATCCACCAGGCAGTCCTTCCTTCACGCTGGCAGAACCACTGACTGAAACTGTTCCTCCTGCCCGCATCTGCCACTCCCCACCTGCTGACATTTTTGTCTTACCTGATTTGAGAGACCGATGGGATCTCCCTCATTTTCTCTCTCTCCAGTACATGCTAGGCAAGCGTTCTACTGCTGAGCTGCATCCCCAGCCCCAAAAGATGCCTTCCCATTGCTGGTTTCCTGTCTAACGCTCTGTAGGGCAGGGTCACCCTGTGCTTCTACTGTTTGTTTTACCTTCATGATCTTCTGAATAGGACCTGTGCCTACCAGGATTCATGTACTTGTCCAGCTGGAGGAACAAGCCTATGTGACTGAAGGGGCAGATGTGACCCCAGATCTAACAAGACAGCCCTGGAGGAGGGCTAGCTCTAGAAAGAGAAGAGTGCTGGTGGTTGCATGTCAGGGCTGGCTTGTGATTGGTACCAGGAATCTCCCCTCTGCATTAGTGTTTCTCACCAAGGAGAGGGACCCTGACTCATTCCATTCATTCAGCACCCATTCCTTATTTTGTGTTGATGTGCAAGGCCAGCTCTGGCTTTTGGCTTGGGTGAACCAAACCTCTCAAGTCAATTCCTTTCATGGCTCCATCTGCAGTGTTCTCTCACAATGAACTACCTACTCAGTGTGGTATGGATGCCTATGTAGTCTGTGGCCAGTTCTCAGTTGCCGTTTCATTTCCTGGGTTTGATGGACCCTAGCATCTCATCAGTGCTCACAACCCATCAACAGAAAAGCCTTGTTGAAAGCCAACTGCAGAGAAGTGAGTCCAAGGCCGCCTGTCCTTCCTGAAACTTTTCTCACAGAACTTTTGCCATTATCTATTAAAGAGTATCATTTACAGATTCTTAGATTTGTAAGACATGCATTTTTATTGGGGCCATTTCTTCCAATGAAGTTTTCATTTTATTCGATATTTTCTACTCTCAGGTTTCTGGTTTCAAGTGGAGACCGAGGCATATTTTCAAAGAGGATCGAAAGTCAAGGTCACCACAGCAGCTTATGTCCTCCAGAAATCCTACCCTGTGGGATGTGTGGCATAGTCATCTTGTTCTGCAGGCTGAACAGCAGGGTTACATTCCCCACACAAACTGCATCCATGTGGACATGGGGAAGACAATTCTCCTTCAGTGTAAACACCTCCCAACCCCAACACAGTGGACGACGAGGAAGAGGATCCCTCTGTTATGAACCACACAATCTCCAGTGCAGAAATCCCTTAGCTATGAGAAGAGGGTAGGGAAAACTCAGGCCTTCTCCAGCATGAGACCAGAATGAGCTTACCTGTACACTATGGATGATTCTGGAGGCCTCTCAGTGGAGGTGAACATTGCAGATGCAGTGAGTGCAGGAAATATTCAGCCACAAAAATGGGCTTCCAGAGCACCAGAATATCCAGACTGCAGAACGGCCCTATAAGTGCCCTGAATGTGAGAAAAGTTCATCAGATGGTCCCATCGTGTCAGGAATAAGAAAGATCACACTGGAGAAAGGCTCTATGTGTGTCATGAATGTGGAAAATCCTTCAGCCAAAGACATTTCCTTGTTCAGCATGAACAGTTCTACCCTGGAGACAGCCCATATTCCTGCAGCAGATGTGGGGAGGCCTATCACAGCCAATATTTACTTCTTCAGCACAAGAGAATGAGTTCACCAAGTGTGACAAGTTCTTCAGCCAACATGCTGGCCTTATTGTAAAGCAGAGAGGTAGCAGGTGCCAATGCATGCAGTAACTGTGTGGGATGCTTTAGCTAGAATTCTGATCTTGATGTACCCTGCAGAGTTCACATCACTCTTCCCTACTCAACCCCCACCAGGCTTTATAAAAGAAACAAGTGTGGAAAAGCCTTCACCAACCAACACAGTCTTGGTCAACATCAGCGAGTTCACACTAACAAAAGCCTTCATGAGTATACTGGCTGTGGCTAAGCATTTAGCAGGAATTACAAACATGGAGCATCATAAAATCCACAGAACAGGAAGTCTTCATAATTGCAGGAAGTGTGGAAATGCCTTCCAAAAAAGCTGCAATTGTCTCTAACATCAAAATTTCATAAGTGGTCAAAACTTAATCAGTGTGGTGTAGAAGTGTATAAGAATTTTTTTTGCATAGAAACACCTTGTTCAAGTGTTTCTTGAGAACATACTGGACAGAAACATTATGGGTGTAATACATGTGGGAAACTCTTCACCCCCACATCCAGCCTCCTTAAACACCAAAGAGTCCACACTGAATGAAACTATAAGCCAATGGCTCCCCCTTCTATTTGAAGAAAGGCCTTGGAGTTCAGAGAGCATGTGACATGTTCAGCTAATTAATGAATAATAGCAGAGATAACTCTGAAGGGAGCCTTCGTGACACAGCCATCAACCACAGGCTGACTGCCATCTGGACATCCACACTGGAGACGTGAGCTGTGGGTAGCAGGTACGTGAGGGCATCATTAGCTCCATTGTGCTTTTAATCCGGACAAAGCCCTTTACACAGTTACATCACTATTGGTACTTGTGCCTGGAGCTAGAAGTCAGCATGAATCAATTTATTCAATGCTTAGAGAACCCTGGCATGTACCACCTCATATGTTATCCCTGGAGGATGGCAGGCAAGGAGTAAACTCATTACAGTCTGCAACAAATACATCCATACCATGGGTTTAATTAATAAACACGGAGGGCAGCAAATCTAAGAATGTCAGCATCTAAATGTGCTTCTGGAATGTTCTGCTCACTGTAGCTGTGAGAGGTGAGGATGTACAGACAGTCTCAGGTCTTTCCTGGTTGTTTGTCTTTCAATACTCAGAGCAATGGCTGATGCTGGATTCCCTGGACTATGTGGGCCAGAAAAAGAAGAAAGGAAAGAAAT
>NW_026068048.1:3170144-3194171 GCF_014885135.2 Alexandromys fortis
ATTTATTTATTAAAGATTTCTGCCTCCTTCCCGCCACCACCTCCAATATCCCTCCCCCTCCCCCAATCAACTCCCCCTCTCTCATCAACCCAAAGAGCAGACCAGGTTTCCTGCCCTGTGGGGAGTCCAAGGACCTCCCACCTCCTTCCAGGTCTAGTAAGGTGAACATCTAAACAGCTTAGGCTCCAACAAAGCCAGTACGTGCAGTAGGATCAAAACCCAGTGCCATTGTTCCTGACTTCTCAGCAGTCCTCATTGTCCGCTATGTTCAGCGAGTCCGGTTTTATCCCATGCTTTTTCAGACCCAGTCCAGCTGGCCTTGGTGAGTTCCCAATAGAACATCCCCATTGTCTCAGTGTGTGGGTGCACCTCTCGCGGTCCTGAGTTCCTTGCTCATGCTCTCTCTCCATCTGCTCCTGATTTGGACCTTGAGATTTTAGTCCGGTGCTCCAGTGTGGTTTTTCAGTAGAAAGAAATTCCATATTTTTGTTCTTTTAACAATTTCTTTTGTACTGTATCATTTCTTTAATTAAAGCTCTCTATTGAGGTTGAATTTAGTGCCCTGTTTTGTGTTTAAAGAATAAAATATGGTAGGTTTTATAAACTCATCACTGCAGCCTTGATGATGAGCATTTTCATTGCTCCTAATGTTCCTTCTGATTTATAACACATAGTTTTTTAATTAATGGATTAATTTTTTAAAAAATATATCAGTGCTCTATCTACATGAACACCTGCGTACCAGAAGATGGCAACTGACTCCTTCAAAGATAGCTGTGAGTCACCATGTGTTTGCTGGTAATTGAACTCAGAATGTTTGGAAGATCAGCCAGAGCTCTTATCCACTGAGCCATCTCTCCAGCCCCTTCTCCCCCTTTATGATAGCTCCTCTCCAAACTGCCCATCCCAGTGTTCACTGGTCGATTTTACTATAGATTTGTTTTCCTCTTTCAGAAGTTCATGGAAATACAATAAAGTGTCTTTGTTTCCTGTACAACCATAAGGATTTCTCCATTAGAATATAAGTGCTTGACTGATTTATTATAAGAGAGTTTTTTCTTCTGCATCATTAGTCCACAGTTTGTTCATCTGTTAAGGGACAATTAGATCTCTTCAAGTTTGGACTGTTCCAAATAGAGCTGCTATGTTTACCTCTGTACTCTCCTGTGGGTTAATATACAGGCATCAAAGGCCTGGATATTCCATTTTACCCCTTAGTTTTTCCCTTAAAGTCATGACTGTTAGCTCAGAAAGGTTGATAGTGATTCTCAGAAAGAATGTAGTACTTACATGTACCAATAGAAGGGCCTACACCATGCCACACGGCCTCATGAGAAACTGGTGGTGATTAGGTGCCCTTACCCTTGATTGGGATTCCACAGGAAAAGTAAACTGTTCTAGGATTTCCTGCTCTGAATAATCCCAACAGGTTTCAGATTATATCCATGCCTGGTCCTGAGGTTTTGGTTTGGAAAAACACTGGGTTGGGTGCTAAAAGGAAAAGCCAGTCTGTGCACACAGAAGTCGCTGGTTTGCACATGAGAGCTGTGTTCCTGGAGAGGTGATGATGGAAGTCACAAAATAATCCCATAACAGTTCAGAATTATTAATAATAAAAGGCTTATTTAGTGATGAGAAAACTTCCAGATCACTGTCCTAGATAGCAGTCCTCTGCATGAACAGGAACAGAGTCTAGCAGCTGGAAGTGGATTCAGGAGTCAGAAGCAAGAGAAAGACCTCACAGTTTACAGCTGCTTTTTCAGTATCAGAGACCATGCCCAAGTGGACTGGTATCTTAAAAGCTAATGGCCGAAGGAGCAAAATGTTCTCCCTCAGCACCTCCCCCTTATGTTTAAATAAGAAAGTTCCAAACCCAATACAAATCTACATACACCAGGAACAGATATCAAGTATAATTAGAATTACAACAAGCACAAACAATATTAAACAATGAACATATGCTAAATGTTTTAATAAACATATTATCCTAAGGATTCTAAGTCTTGTATAGGAAATATCTTGGTTAGAACATAAGGGTACAATCAAGGACATTGAAGGCCTGAGAAGGGAAATAATATTACTTGAGCAGGAAGGAAGTACAATCAAGTAGCTTCCAAAGCCAGAAATATATGATGGAGACAATTAGCAACCTGAGCAATCACTCAAAGTCTCCTTTTGCAACATTGAAGCAACCAAATTTCACTAAGGCCTACTGCAACTGAGAGACCATTTTCAGAGGCAGGAATTTTTTCAGAATCATCTTACCCTGCCTTGGCAAGATTTGACAGTCTTTTTCCTTGTGTCCTGCTTATCCATTTCTGGATACCATGTAGATTGTCAGTGGTTGAGGTATGGGCAGTTCCTTGCCCAAAGGCCAATGGTGCCAAGAAGAACTCTGAGTAGAATGTCTTCCGTGCATGTCTCATGTCAACAGAACCCTAAGTTATTTAAATGCTATGTCCACAGATCCTTAAAGTGGTTGAAGATTACCTATCTAGACAGAATACAATCTCTATGTATCTAAAGAACCCAATTGATCTGACTCTATGTACAACAAACATTAACAACTAATGACCAATAATATTTAATACCTGTATAACATAAAAACTAAAACTTCACATCAGAATATTAAATAATCTAGAAATAAATGTGCAATAAGTGAGGACAATGACCTCTAAATGTAAACGATGTATAAGTATCTTGATCAGAGGTAGGAGTACTATATAATGCAATATGAAAATATATCCTAAAAGTTATATCAATATACAAAATGTCCTAAACAGAGGTAGAAGCATGCATATATACAATCTGACAGAATAACTTTGCATAGGTGTACAAATAATGTAAACAAAAATAACAAATATCATTTGTATCAATATACTAAATCTATATCAATATAAATTACCCATAAATAATAGCTCACAAGTTTTCACTCTATTACCTATTATCATCCCTTTTTACTTTTTTTTTTGAACAAACATAGTTTTCACCCCAACCCTCTATCTAATACAAGTAATAAGAAAAAAAAAACCCTAAACGGTGTTCCCAACCCTAAGCACAAACTTTTTTGGGATCAGGGGCATCATCCTCAGACCATGCACCAGAACTTAGGTAGTAAGAGAAAACTAAATGGCATGATGGAAGAAAGGAGGCAGATTGAGATAGATGCCATGGAGCCATCCCAGGAAATAGAAGTGCTAAACTTGCTGTTAGGCCACGACCTCATGCTGATGCACAGGTTAATGGATATAGGTTAAATTAAGACGTAAGAGTTAGCCAATAGAAGCTACAGCTAATATGCTGTAGGAAGGTTTATAGCTACTAACTACCAGCCTACTGGGGCATGGCCTCATAGACTTTTTACCGGGATGCCGAAGCACGTCCTCCCCCCCCCTCATCCCCCTAGTTCCTGTTTGCTTGTTCAGCTTGCTTTGGATCTGATCTCCATCCATCCTTAAATCAGAGAAATCTGATTTGTAAATTTTCCCCTTAAATAAATAACTGTTTATCTCTCAGCTCTGAGCCAGTGTGAGATTTCTTTTAAGCACCCAATATCTCCGCCCATCACTAATGGGCCAAGCAGTGATTCAATTAATACAGTTACTGTGTGATTATTTCAGGTCTCAGCTAGCCAGGCAACTGGGACAAACAAGCGAGCCCTCCTCCTACAGAGAGGCCCCTTGGTCTTTTTAAGGCTGACAAGCCTTCCTTAGAAAGCATTCAAGCTGTCACATATATAAATCAATGAGCATGCCATTCTGATCAAAGACTACATGCATGTTTATCTTGCACAGTGACATACTGCATCCTGTCCTTATGACTTAGTCCCTCAGATGCTCACCAACACTTGCCCTGCTCAATTGTTCATCTCAATATTTACCACTCTCATTAGTTGTGCTATTATTTTGTATCTCCCTAATCACTAATGTTGTTCATGATTTTTGTTGGTACCTCTTGCCATTCCTCTCCTTTTTGTTTGGTTATCTGGATGTTTTGTGTGTAAGTGTATGAGAGAGACCATACTTGACATGCCAGAGTGTGCATATGTGAGTCAAAGTCTTGGGTGTCACTTCTCACCTACCTTGTCTAAGACAGGTCTCTGTGGCTGTCTGGACTCCAGACAGAATTCTGGGTATTCATTTCTCTTCTCTCATCTTTTGACAAGAGTACTGGAATTATGGATGCATGCTGCCAAGTCTGGCCATAGATAAGTTCTAGGATTCAAACTCATGTCACAAGTAAATCTCAGAAGCACTCTATGCATTAAACCTTCTTCCCAGACCTTCTCTCTTCTCTTTAGTAGCACATTTACTCAAATAATTTTCCCAATAAAGATTTTTGTTTAGTCTACTTTCTCCTCTATCAGGTTCAGTGTGGTCAGATTTATATTGAGGTCTTTGATCCATTTGGACTTGAGTTTTCTGCATGATGATAGATACAGATCTATTTTCATTCTTCTACAGGCTGACATCCAGTTATGCCAGCACATTTGTTGAAGATGCTTTCTTTCTTCCATTGTATCCTTTTAGATCCTTTGTCGAAAATCAGGTGTTCATAGGTTTGTGGGTTAATATCTGGGTCTTTGATTCAATTCCATTGGTCAACGTCTCTGTTTTTATGCTAATACCAAGCTGTTTTCAATACTGTAGCTCTGTAATAGAGTTTGAAGTCAGGGATGGTAATACTCCGGAAGTTCCTTTATTGTATAAGATTGTTAAGGATATACTGGGGTTTTTTCCATATAAAGTTGATTATTGTTCTCTCAAGGTCTGTGAAGAATTTTGTTGGGATTTTGATAGGGATTGCATTGAATCTATAGATCGCCTTTGGTAGAATTGCCATTTTTACTATGTTGATTCTACCCATTTCAAGAGCATGGGAGATCCTTTCATTTTTCTGGTGTTGATGGAGGAAGGTCATTGGCTAATAAAGAAACTGCCTTGGCCCATTTGATAGGCCAGCCTTTAGGTGGGTGGAGTAAACAGAACAGAATGCTGGGAGGAAGAGGAAGTGAGCTCAGACTCGATAGCTCTGCTCTCTGGGACAGACACAATGAAGCTCTGACCCAGGATGGACGTAGGCTAGAATCTTCCTGGTAAGCGCACCTCGTGGTGCTAGACACATTAATAGAAATGGGCCAAGCAGTGTTTAAAAGAATACAATTTGTGTGTTGTTATTTTGGGTGTAAAGCTAGCCAGTGGCTGGGAGCAGGGTAGCAATAACGCAGCCCGCAGCTCCTACTACATGGTGTCCTCTTCAATTTCTTTCTTCACAGCCTTAAAGTTCTTGTCAAATAGATCTTTCACTTCCTTGGTTAATGTAACCCCAAGATACTTTATGCTGTTTGTGGCTATCGTGAAAGGTGAAGTTTCTCTGATTTCCCTCTCTGCTTCTCTATCCTTTATGTATAGAAGGGCTACTGATTCTTTTGAGTTGATCTTGTATTCTGCCACATCACTGAAGGTATTTATCAGCTGTAGAAGATCTTTGGAAGAGTTTTTGGAGTTACTGATGTACACAATCTTATCATCTGCCAACAACGAAAGTTTAACTTCTTCCTTTCCAATTCGAATGCCCTTGATCTCCTTATGTTATCTTATTGCTATTGCTAGAACTTCAACCACTATATTGAAGAGGTATGGAGAGAGTGAACAGCCTTGTCTTGTTCCTGATTTTGGTGGGATGGCTTTGAGTTTCTCTCCATTTAATTTGACATTAGCTGTTGGTTTGCTGTATATTGCTTTTATTATATTTAGATATGATCTTTGAATCCCTAACCTCTCCAAGACCTTTATCATAAAGGAGTGTTAAATTTTGTCAAATGCTTTTTCAGCATCTAATGAAATGATCTTTTTTTCTTTCAGTTATTTATATGATCGATTACGTTGATAGATTTTCATATGTTGAACCAGCCCTGCATCTCTGGGATGAAGCACATACTGAAAAAAAAAAGATTTTTGTTTATATTAAGTTTCATTTTTGTATTTCAGGCAGGGATTTTCTTTGCAGCCCTGGCTGTCCTGGAACTTGATATATAGATCAGGCTACAACAAATGGTGACTGTCACTAGCAGACCAAGAGAATCTTATGAGAACACCCAAGTCATTTTCTGAGTCACTGCACTGTTAAGGACTGACCTGTAAAAAGCCAGCTGCCCTGTGATAACCTCAGAGGCAACATATTAGGTGAGTAGCTGTGCACCTCTTTTCTATCCTGCCAGCCTGGTGAAGCCTGTGGCTACTTCCATGCTCTTTGCACTTAGAGAGCTCCTGTATTAGTTTCCCAACGCCGCAGTGATTCTGGTGTAGTGGGAGTCAGTGCCTTTAATTTGGGAGGCAGAGATTGGTAGGTCTCTGTGTGTCTGAGTCCAGCCTGGTCTACATAGCAAAGAAAAAGTCTGCAAAGGCTTTCCCATGATATCTGAGTAATCACTGATAGTTATTCTACTCTGAGTGCCCACAAAAGTCATTTCTCTTACTGTCTCCCAGGATCTGAAGATGTCACATGACTCCTGCACAGCGAACAGACATGAGCACAGAGCAGAGCTGCAGGTATTTATTGGAGTCAGATTAAGAGACAGAACAAGAAAGGGAAAGGTGTCTGGATTCCAACATCAGGAAGGGAGAGGAAAGGGCAACAGTATGACTCTCAGATCAGTCATCATTTACCAATAACTTTCGAAAGAAATGCGTCAATTTTGTTCTTGACATCTTGAGTATAATATTGTTTGCATTCTGGACTGTCAGTGATCAAGTGCTGCAAAACAGAAAGGACAGAAGTGGTTACAGTCAAGTTGCAGAACCCCAGCAGGACTCCCCAGTCACCCAAGATGAGGAAGCTCCTTCTGAATAGGGAAGAAAATTCCCTGCAGTGATTTAGGACTCCAGCAACAGACTCTGCCCCAGGAGGAAGTCTAACATCAGCCCTAGCAGGCAGGGATGAATAGAGAAGTTCCATAAGCCATGTTGGGGGCTAGGTCTGGAGAGGGAATACGATGGCTGAGTTCTAGCTTTGAATATGTCTCATAGCTGAGGACATCTGTCAGCACATTTGCTGTGTGTTCATGTTAGAAATACGTCCCGGTGTGGATGTGCTGGAAGAAATCCCTTCTTGGAGAGTGCTGTGGTTTTGAAGGACCTGACACTCAAACTAAAAGTACTTTGGGAAACAGAGAGTGAGAGATGCATCTCTGTAATCCAGCTATGCTTAAATAAGAGACTAAGGCAAACATAAGTGACTGGGGTGAGTAGCCACAAGCACTCTCTGGGTTGGTAGTGGTGGCTTATAAGCCATGGAGGGAGGTTCTGGCTGTGGCTCTGAGGAAGCCGTGGAAGGAGGGCTCCATCTGAGACAGGAGAGAAGAGTTAAGGGAGGCTCCAGAGAAGGTGATCCTGGCAAGTTTACAGGAGTTTCAGGCACCTTAGAGGAGAGCTGAGGGTGCCCTCCCTGTGCAGATCCACACCAAGAACTCTCCTGTGTCCCTGCTGTGCCCTGCTGTGGTGAGAACCCGGCGGTCACCCATCGTTGGGGAGCGCTCTGCAGGACCTTGCATAGACAGACTGGATGTGGACCAGCATACTGCACGGACATGTGCTAGGGTGGGCAAGGGTTGAGTGCTCTGCTTTAGACTCTTTGACACACATGACTAGTTGCCTGCATTATTTGCACACAGCATTCTACCATATGGTTCATGGGAGTGTGGGGGTAGAGAAGAAGTTACCAGCACTATGGAATCCAGGATTTTGGCTTTCAGTCCTGCCTCGTTAAAGCATTCTTGGACTTTATCAGCAGCTTCCCTTTCTCCATTAGTAGGGTGAAACTTGGTAAGGAGGGCATTCATTAATTGCTTGTTTCCAAGGACCATTGTAGTATAGGCCTCAATATAAGGAATGCATGCTTCTGCTGCAAAGACAGACAGAACATCATTAGTGGAACATTAGACTGGCAGAAGTGGAGGCTCAGAGTTTCTTGCCACTTCTACAAATGTTCTAACTTGCTGTGGGACAATGGTTTTACCCTGTAAAGATTTGTTTCTTGTACCTGTTTAATAAAATGCTGATTGGCCAGTATCTAGGCAGGAAGTAAAAGTGGGACATCCAGGCAGGAAGTAGAGGTGGGGCAATGAGGGCAGAAGAATTCTGGGAAGAGAGTCAGTATGCTGTCTTGACCCAGCCACAGAGGAAGCAGGATGTGACTGCCTCACCGAAAAAGGCACCAAGCCACATGGCTAACACAGACAAGAATTATGGGCTTATATAAGCCATAAGAGTTAATAAGAAGACTGAGCTACTAGGCCAGTCAGTTTATAATTAATATAGACCTCTGTGTATTTATTTGGGACTGAATGACTGTAGGACCAGGTGGGACAGAAACCCCTTTCAACATTAATGACCTTCCACAGAGTCCTGCCCTCCCAAAGGCTAATACCTCCCAGATACAGCACACAGTTTCCATAGACACACACTCCCAGAAGAAGGGGGGTGTATGTGTGTACAACCCTGCATTTCTGACATTCACATAAATCTCACACATGACTCAGCTTCAACTGTATATGCAGCTAAGGGTCCATCACCACCACCACACCACTGTCTCCCCATACCCGCCCATCCCAACTATTGTAATCCTAAACAGAAAGCTTCAAGGGTCTTCTGCAGGTCTTCTGGCTAGGGACCTACCAGGGACTCCCTAGATCTTCAAGCAGGTTGGTATGGAAGGGAGATAGGGTGAACAAGGGTCAGAAAGGCCATCAGTTCCCATTCTCACTTGTCTGGAAGCCCAGCTCCCCTGTCACCAGCAAGGCCAGCAGAAGCAGCGTCCCCTTCATGGTGTAGAGTGAGTGGTAAATGTGCTTCTCAGAGCAGATCCTGCTACCTTATAAACTGCTGTCTTCCTGAGCCCAGTCCCGCCCATCTCCATCCCACCCTATCCCCGACCCTGCCTTCCAAAAGTTCCAAATGCCTTTGGGCAAGAACCTGGCACCTGTGGATCCCCCTCCCACTTGCATGGGTGATTGAGCTTAGGAACCCCTCCCACTCTGAAGAGCCAATGGCTGGAGAGACATCTTGCTTCATTAGTTTCTGGACAGAAGTGGCTGTACCTTTGCCAGAAGACGGTTAGAGCTGACCTTTGTAAGCAATCACATGTTGAGCCAAATGATCTATCTTGCTGGCCCCAACTGTCACCTCTACTTCCTGGTCACACTCCTCACCTCTCCTGGCTCCAAGCATGTCCTCCTCATGCTTGGAGGTGGAAACTATGGGGGTAAAGGAGGGTTTCTGTGACTGTAGGCAGCCAACTGCCCAGAACACAGCATCTGCCTGTGTTTAAGATCTAAGAAGAAGTGTCTGTTTCTGAGGGGACATACTGGGGGCACATGGATATCTTAGCTGCTGCAACCTTTGGACTAGACCTCTGAGGACATGGAGGCACCATCTGGAGCTTTTAGTGACTCCCAGCCTGCGTTGTCCCAGTGTGTTTGGTCATTGTGTGGATCCTCAGGGGCTGCATCATGCTGCCACTCCTCCCTCCCCGCCAAGGGAGCACATCCCTGTCACCCTGCACTTGTCTGTCTCACCTCCACCAGTAAGCAGGCCTCAAAGAGGTCTATACAGTAGAGTCAATGCGGTTACAGAAGATAGCAGTAGAGGGAGGGATTATTCCCTGTACCATAAATTCTCCATTGTCCACAGCCTCACAGGCCACTGTGGACTGACCCTGTATAAACTAGAGCGCTCCACTGTCCCCAGGCAGTGCTGTGTGTGTGGACTCTCTCAAGTTCAATTCAACCTACTACCCTCGGAAAAACGTTTGCAACTGGACATTATGTTAATCATTTCTGGAGGCAGGTGGCTCAGCATGTTGCTGGCTAATCTTGATGATGGTCATCCTGACTGGGCTTAGAATTACCATGGAATCAAGGGTATCACGGGGAGTGTTGAGGCTAGGTTATTGATGTCTGACTTTATGTGGGCAGCGTGGACTAGGGTTATGGATGGAAAGGAGAAAGCAAGCTGGGCATTCATGTCTCTCTACTTCCTGACTGTAGATGTGATCAATTTCATAGAGTTCCTGTACCATGCCTGCCCCACCCTGCCTGCCCCACCCTGCCTGCCCCACCATGCCTGTCCCATCATGCCTGTCCTGCTGTCATGGACTTTATCCCTGTTAACTGTAAGCAGGAAGCTGCTTCTTATCCTGGTTTTGTCACTAGCTCACTAACACAGTAGTAGAGTGTTTCTTTGCATGTGCAAAGCGCTGAGGATAATCCACTGCCCCTCACACAAAAATGGAGTGGCTAAGGAGATGGCTCAGTAAGGAAAATATTCATTATGCAAGCCTAAGGACCTGAGTTCAGATCCTCGGGACCCTGTAAAGAGGTGAATGTGGTGGATGCACCACAAATCCCATGGGAGTTCCAGGTTCAAAAAGAGACCTAGTCTCAAATAAAATAAAATAAAATAAAATAGGTGGAAGGCAGTTGAGAGAGCTCAGTGATTAAAGATGCTCACTGATAACCCGGTGACCTGAACCCACGTGGTGGGAGAAGAGAACTAACTTCTGCAAAATGTCTGCTGATGTTCACGCGCGTGCATGTGCGCACGCGCATACACACACACACACACACACACACACACACAGGAAGAGAGAGAAACACAAATAATTTGTGCAGAAACTGCCACAAAGAAGCCTAAACAAGCTCCTAATGGTCAAACATTAAACATTTGAGCAAAAAGACTAAATAACATTTGCTGTGGTCCACAGGAATCATGAAGTGAGATTTCAGCTGATAGAACAGAAGAAGGGTTTCCCCTCACCCCCGCCAAGAATGAATGCATTCTGATGGAGATAAACCCAGTTCGCAAGGCACTGGTCCTACCACCTTTTGCATATCGGCTGATTCCTTCTGTAGATGTCTTGTGAAGCCATGAGCATTCACCCTTGGGGCAAGATTCAGCAGAGTACGGATTACTGGGCACAATTCTGTCCCATGTACTGATATATTGGGCCATCCCAACCACTCCATGGGACCTCCTGTGGGAAATTTAGTCACACAGTCAGTAACCTTGGTCCCCACAGTCTAATCTCTGCCTCATTCCCTGAGATACATTAATAGCCACCTTCTTGTCACCATCTTCCATTTGGCAAGACACACATTCAGGAAAAGTCTTTTGTATAGATCACATTTGGGACCTTCAAAGGCAAAGGGACGTCCAAGGTCAGAGAACTGCCTGTTTTGTGTGTGTATGAACTGAAACCTTTACAGAAGAAGAAGAGAACAGCAGCAGAATGAAGAAGCTGATGCAGAAAAGCATGCAGTGGAGAGTTCATTTCGCCCTCAGCTCTAAGTCCTGTACTTGCTGTGAGTCTTTTTCTGAACCAAAAAGGGGACACTGAGGCTGGCACTCAGAGGTACCTGATAAACCTCATATTGTAATATAGTTGTGAAGTAATAAATGGATCCATGCTAGCATGAATGGTTGGATGAGCAAATAAATAAATAGGATTGAAACATGGTGTTCTTCCAAAAGAAATCATTAGTATTTCTAGGTACTCCTCTGGGGAGGGGAGTGTGCTTCCTTCCGGTCTTCAGTGTGAGCACACGTTTCCAAAGACAACAGCAAGGGGTGCTCAAGGCAGGCCCAGTCACTAAAGTGCTTGCTGTAATTGAATACTTCAGTTTCAATCTCCAGAACTCGTGAGGAAAGCCAGACACAATGGCATACCCTGTAATCCCAGCCTTAGGGAGTCCACCACTGCGGATTTCTGACGGGCCAATCTAGCCAAATTAGAAAACTCCAGGTTCAGTAAGTGATCCTGTCTCAAAAAAATACAAGGTGGTCAATTGTTAAAAATACTGAGTACCCACATGACCGCTAACAACCATCTGTCACTCCGGTTCCAGAGGATCTAACATTTTCCTCTGGCCTCCACAGGTGCTGTACATAGATCATGCAGGCTAAATCTTCATGCACATAAACAGAAATAAAATATTTTTTAAAAGCAGAAATATGTATATAAAATATGTATATGTGAATATATGTACTCGTACACAAACACACAGATGTAGGCACACATATGTACGCACACATTTTGATGTGGTGGAGTGGGACTGAAGGCACCTGATGGTCTGTCTCAGGCTACCATGTGCATACGCATATGGATGCCATGTGTCCAGTTAAGACTACTATTGTTCATCCAGGAGTGGTTGTGCACACCTTTAATCATAGCACTCAGAATACAGAGATAATAGGATGTCTGTGATTTTCAGGTCTGCGTGTTCTACAATGTGAGTTCTAGGAAAGGTGAGGCTACACAGAGAAAATCTCTTGAAATGAAAATAGACAGAAAGAAAGAAAGATAGATAGATAGATAGATAGATAGATAGATAGATTACTATTGCTGTGATAAAACACCATGAACAAAAGCTCATTGAGGATAGGGTTTACTTGTTTTATATCCATATACACATTCAACATCAATGACAGGACAGGAACTACAGCAAGTCTCGAGTATGGAGGGAGGCCTGATGCAGAGGCCATGGAGGAGAGCTGCTTACTGATTTGTTTCCCAAGGCTTGCTCATCTTGATTTTTTATAGAACCCATGACCTCCTGCCCAGGGATTACACCACTCACAATTGGCTGACCATCCCCCACTGATCACTAATTAAGAAAATGCCTGCCCAGGGGCTTGTGGTACATGCCTTTAATCCCAACATATGGGAGGCAGAGACAGAGCTATAAGTTCAAGGCCAGGCTAGTCTACAAAGAGAGTTCCAAGACAGCCAGGGAACTGCACAGAGAAACCCTGTCTTGGGGGCGGGTTGGGGAGAGACAATGGATGCCTTACCAGCGTTCCTGAAGTCCACATATAGGAAAGCATTTGTTTTTCTTTTTGTTTGTTTTTTATTTCAGGGGGAGATTGATTTATTTCTTTGTTGTGGATGATCAAGACATGTTTTCACTATGTAGTCCTAGCACTTCTGGAATTCTCTGTAGACCAGGCTGGCCATGAACTCAAAGAGATCTGCCTGCCTCTGCTTCCCAAACACTGGAATTAAAGGGATGTGCCAGTACTGCCGGTTAAATGCATGTTCTAAAATTAAGAATGACTTCTCCCTGATGACTTCAGCTTCTGTCAAGTTGACTTAAATTAGCCAGCATACCATGTAACCACACAAATGAACATATGTGTGCCTCTGCACACATACACAAACAAGAAAATATGGGAAGATGGAAAAACAGTAGAAATATCTGGTAAGAGAATATTAATGGTTGTAGTGAGCAGTTCCAATCACTGGGGAGATGTGTACATGTCTTGTGTCCTCTGACATGTGGGGTCAAGGGTCTTAACCTCTGTGAATTCTACAGAAAGCCTGATGCCAGCTCTGACAGGTATCACCCAGCAGCAGACACACCTTAGCCACAGTCTTCCCTCGTCTCTATTCCTAATATTTCCAAGAGTGAGAAGGCCTCAGCTGGGCAGACATATTGTGCAGGCCTCAGCAGCACTCAGGACCTGCAAGGTCATCCAAACAAGGGCTAGAGGATATAATGGATAACCCACAAGCAAATAGTGTTTGGCACATTTTTGCCAAAACGGTTACTAGATGCAAATCCTGTTTGGATCGACGAACCAGGAAGTCAGAAGGCTCAGTGCTCTCTAGGTCTTTGGCAACATCATCTGTCACTGCTTATGGAGAGAAAGTGACAGCCGAGTGCCTTTGACAACAAACTACTTAGTTCTGGATTATCAAAACACTTATAACCTTTACTTTTAAAAGTTAATACCAGCCAAATGGCATAAGCACTTATTTAATGTGAACAGGGAGGTGGGGACAGAGGATTCAGTTTGAGGTCTGCCTGGGCTGTTTGGGAAGGTACTGTTTGTTTCAAGGCGTAAGAAAGGTCTTGCTACAGACTAGAGAGACATGAGCTAGCCCTTCAGCCCATCTACTCAGCATCATTGAGCCCTCCTATGTGCTGTGCTGTGTCCCTGGGATAGAGTGGCACATGCCTTGCTCTCCTGTGCCCTTAGACATCTAAGAGACACCAAAATCAGCTAATGCATGAGGAGCTAGGGAAACAGCACAGGGTTTAGAGCCCAGTGCTGTGACGAAACACAGGTTTGTTACAATAAACAAGGGGTCCACGTATGCTAAGGTGTAATCTGTGTTCCGTGGCTATGACTATACGCCCAGGAATAGAAAATTTATATGAGAAAGAAGTTAACTTGGTTTATGGTCTGGAGTCTTGAAAGTCCAAGACAGAGCAGCCACATCCACCCAGTGCCTTGCCCTGTCTGAGCTCCTGGTGCAGAGCAGAAGGGCAGCGTGAGGGGTGGGGGAGGTGGGGCTGGCAGAAGACAGTAGGAGAGCAGAGGCTGCACAGGCTTTACAGCCACACACCATGCACTGCCTCTCACCTGCCACACTGCGACCAGGGCGCAAGGTGGTGTTTGGTGTGGCCTAGCCATGTGGATGCCATAGCAGGCTGTCCTCTGATTTGGTGGTTTTGGATGAGGTCTGCAGAATTAAGCATGGAAAATTCCAGCCAGGTGAAGGGTGAGCACATCAGACATGAGGGCCGAGAATACTGACGTCCGGATTCTCCCTGGGGTCATGCTTATGAGGACGTGGTGTTGTACCTGGTACAGAGATGCTCTGGATGTCAAACAGGCCGGGGTAATGATGAGTTCCGGTTTCAGGGCACAGAGTGGTCAGGGGACTGGCAGAGTCCAGACAAATGAGGAGAAGACTGGGGTTTCCCACATGGAATCCCTGCTTGTGGGAGGCTGAGGCAGGTGTGCCCCAGTTACCTGTCTGGGATCCCTCTGCTCACAAAGGTAGAAATGGGTGCAGGAAGGGGCAGCTTTCATTGCCCTCCATGTGTCCCAGCAGGAGCAGAAGCAGCTGGCAGGTGGGAGCAGCAGCAGGAGGAGATACCCTCTAGTGAACAGGCCTCACACTAGCATAGGACCCAGAGCCTCATGGGTAGGAAGTGAGTCCTCCTTGGCACTCAGCAGTGCTGTGGCTCTTGGCCCTACTGAGGCTCTTGTGTCTAAGGACACTGCAGCTCCCTAGAGTTCTTTATCAAACAGGGCCTTGAACTTTCGGTCCTCTGAATATGAAACCTTTGATCCTTCATCAGACCTTGCTGTCTGCCCTCTCTTTCTGTGACTCTTCTTTTTCCTACCCTGTCCCTGTCCAATGCTTTAGCCAGCATACATCAAGCTACTTGCCTGTTGACCATACAACTGTCATTCCTCTGCCCCAGCCTTTGCTCCACTGCCCCCTTCCCCATTTCTGTCCATTCAGCCCACACTCCTGAAAGTAGGGCAGTAAAAAGACGTAAGTCGTTCATGAGGCCTAGAACGTCACATCCAGGGGAGAGAGTCAAGCATGTCTCTCAGGACAGTGCATGGGTCTGAGCTTCCCCCCTCCATAGGCCAGAGGGGCACTGGAGCCTACCACAGCCTGCCTCTTAGCACCCCCTTCTGGGTGTAAAGGAGGTGCTTCTTGTCTGACCCAGGTGGAAATGGGTGAAATATCACCTAGAATTTTGATAGCATAGTTCCGCAAGACCTTCCGCAGACCGAGGCTGTGTTTTCAGAATCTGGGCCAACCAGCTGAGATTGCCCTTTAGTTTTCCAGGGAATCTATGGAGTATTCAAAATGGCTGGTGCTGCCATCAGGGCTGTCGTGTTGGGTTCTTGGTGGAAAGTCAAAGCAACTGGAGCAGGAAGACAGTCAGGCAGTGACCAATGAGGGGTCAGATTGCTCCAATGAGGCATCTTTGCTTAGTTATGAGAAAATGAACATGAGCCACTTGCAGTATGAACTTAAAGTGTATGTCCTGTAGCTGGGAAATCCCTGTGGGGAACAAGGTGGCCTCCAACTCACAGTTGTCCACCTGCCTCTGTCTGCTAAGTGCTAAAATTAAAAATGTTTGACACCACACCAGGCAGTTTTTAATGGATTTTAACAGTGTTTACCACCAGCTGTAGGGAAAGTTGAATTCACCACAGACACATACACACACACAAATATCACACACATATAGCACACACACATATTAGATACATACTACATAACAAACACACACACACACACCACACCACACACATGCCACACACACAAACACACATCACAAATATGCACCATACACACACCACACAAATATACCACATAGAATACCACACACACCACAAATACATACATATTCGCTGGGAAGTGTTAGTGCTCGCCTTTAATCACAGCACTCAGGAGGCAGAGGCAGGCAGATCTCTGTGTGTTCAAGTCCAGCCTGGTCTACAGAGTGAGTTCCAGGACAGCAAGGCCTGTGTCTAGAGACCCCATATCAAAACAAAGTAAATACCAACAAGAACAAGAACAACTGAAAGATGGCGTTGCAGGATGACCGTGACAACAGGAGGACCCCAGGGTGAGAGTTGGCTTCAGTGGAGCCGTGAAGCAAGTGAAAGATGGGGGCAGGGACAGAAACAGTCAGAACAGGGGTCTCCACATGGTCAGTGGTCTGTGATCTGGCCTGCCCTAGAAGTGACCCCTTGAGCTTGTAAATAAACGGCAAGTTCCCAGTGTAACAGGGAGACAGAGACCTCACTCTGGAGGCCTCATGGAGGGACCTGGCCCTCTCCCTACTCATCACTTCCTGGGTCCTCACATGACATGTGACCTTAAGCAGAAGACTAGAAAAGGACCATGCTGAACCAGAGCCCTTTGTTGACCAGGATCTATTTTTCTTGCCAAAACACACATCTCCCCTGACATGGCCCCAGGGAGTTTCAAGCTGGGTTCTGGGAGGGGCCTGGAGGGCTCAGACCCAGCCCCTCCCTTCCCCTGCCAGCAGAGCAGGGCAGTTAAAAAAGGGTCCCAAGTTGGGTAGGAGCACCTACCTGCCTTTACCATGAAGCTCACTGGTGTTCTCGTGTTGCTTGGGGCTGCACTGCTCCTGACCTCGGAGGGAGGTAGGTACTAGGGTGTGGGTTTCAGGGATGCAGAGTCTCCAGGGCTCTCACACCCTCACTCCCCAGAAAGGACAACTGTGTTTGATGCAAGGCTTTCAAAGGAGGATCACTTTTTTTCTGTGTTCTAGATTGTGGCATTTGCCCAGCGATAGTGAAGGAGCTTGATCTTTTCCTTGGCCCATCTGTGACTGAATATGTAAATTACGTGAGCCAGTACAAGAACGACACTGCCACACTGAAAAATGCTGAAAATCTGAAGATATGTATTGATAACAAGTTGACAGCAGATGACAAAGCAAATGCAAAGAGTTTGTTGGTGAGTTCTCTGTTTGTCTGGCCCAGGAGCCTGTGTGTCCCCCTTCCCACCCCAGCTTAGGGACCGAGTGTGTGTTCCTCCCCAGCACTGCAACTTCTCTGGGAACCCAGAAAGATGTCAGGAGGAAGGGGCAGGAAGGACACTGACTGTTCAGCTCAGTCAAGCCAGACCAGACCCCAAGGATCCCTGCCCCCACAGTACCACCTGGCCTCCATCAGGCTTTCTGGCCCAGCCTCCCGAGTCCAGCTACATCAGTGCCTGGCACCCCTTCTCCAGCTCGGAACTTCTATCCTAACTTTTTAAGTCTATCACCACACCCCCAATAGATTCATTTTTTTCTTGTCCCCTGGATCTCCGAGGTCACTGTGTATAATTCAGCCCTGGATGCTCAGCTGCAGAATCTAATTGAATCCCCTCTTGTCACTGAAACTGGTGGGATTGTCACCTTCCTAGCTGCATGCCTCTGAGGTCATCATGTGACCAGAATCAGTTCACTGAGGGACCACAGTTGTCCACAGGCTCACTTGGAGACCTGCCAGGCCCTCCCCAGCTGCTTCTCCATTCTGCCCCACATGTGCCCATGGTGTGCCGAGGGCAGGTGGCTCTTCCATCATTCTGGATTGGAGGCTGTTTACAAGGCTCGTCCTGGTGTGGTTTGTTGGAGACAGAATGGAGAGGAGGCTCCCTGGGCCAAGTCAGACCCAGGAGCTGTTGCAGACAGAGTGCAGGTCCCTCCCACGTGGTGTCCCGTGTATGACTGCTGAGATCTCCTTCACCTCTGAGGCTCTGCTGCCTTTCTCTTTGCAGGATAAAATAAACGCTAACAAATTCTGTTGATGATTCAGTCTTTGCCAGAAGACTCAAGGAAACCACTTGCCTGCTCACCTGCATAGATGCGGCAAGCCCTACCCCTACCCTCCAGGTGTCTAAAAAGAGGATTCCAACAATAAAAGCCTTGCAATTCACAGGGGAGCCTGGACTGTTTGGATTTGAGGTTGGGCATTGAGTGGGTTGGGACATGGCAGGGACAACCAGTGAGACTTTGAATTGTTCCTGCTGGATTGCAGTGCTTCCCAAATGCCCCTGCAGAATGCATTAGGGGATGTAGGAGACCACAGCCACCACAGCCAGAGTGTCTGTCACTCTCATGGTCCATAGGGCACATACATGACATCCCCAAACGAACTCCCCAGGTACATGAAGCAGTGAAGGGCCAGAGGGACCGAGTGTTTGATGAGGATCACACAGGCTCCTTTCAGCACAATTTGTCCCTTCTTCTCTCTGCTGGGGTTATGGGCCAATTGTGTATTGTACATGTTTCACAGTGCTTCTCTGAGCCTCTGTGTCCCAAATATAAAACCCAACCACTATAGGAGGAAGGCACACTTGTTTGTTCTGCTGTCCAGTTTCCGGCTGCTCTGCTAGTTTAGCCCTGAAATAACCACACAGAAGCTGTATTTATTAAATCACTGCTTGACCCATAAGCTCTAGCATCTTATTGGCTAACTCTTATATTTTAAATTAATCAATTTTTAGTAATCTGTGTATTGCCACTTGACAGTGAATTACCAGAAAAGATTTGGCATGTCTGACTGTTGGGGCTTCATGGTGTCTCTCTTGACTCTGCCCTTCTTTCTCCCAGCATTCCATCCAGTTGTGCCTGCCTACCTAAGTTCTGCTCTATCACAGGCCATGGGTGGTTTCTTTATTCATTAACAAATACAAGCAAAACATAGACAGAAGGTCCTCCCACACCATTTTCCCTTTTCTATTTAAACAAAAAAGGAAGGTTTTTTTTCTTTTTCATTTATTTATTTATTTATTTATTTATTTATTTATTTATTTATTTGGTTTTTCGAGACAGGGTTTCTCTGTGGTTTTGGAGCCTGTCCTGGAACTAGCTCTTGTAGACCAGGCTGGCCTCGAACTCACAGAGATCCGCTTGGGATGCCTTTGCCTCCCAAGTGCTGGGATTTAAGGCATGCGCCACCACCGCCAGGCAAAAAGGAAGGTTTTAACTTTAACATAGTTAAATTGCATATAACAAAACAAGTATCAAGCAAGAATTAGAGTTACAATATTTATATCTACTTTATCTTTTATCATAACTAAGGAAAAATATAACTATAAATTCTTCAACTCTATCAAAGACTCCTGAAGGATATAATATTACGTAAGTAAACAGGAAGTGCATTGCAAGCAACTTCCAAAATTCTAGAATTGACAAAGACATCTTGCTGCCTGGACAGTCACCCGAAGGTCTTTTATATCTTTGGGGCATCCAATCATCAGCCCACAAGCCCATAGTATATAGCAGATTTTTCCACAAAGCAGGAAATTTCAAATACAGTTCTGTCTATATTGGCTGTTTGTCAGCCACTTTCTCCTGTATCCTGCAGAATGTCTCACAGACTCTTTAATGAAGAAGGAACCCCAAAGGATCATCTCACCTTTAGGCAAGTTCAGCAGTCATTTCTCTGGAGGTACTGCATGTCCAGTTAAGCAGTCCAGGCAAGGCAGTTTCTTGTCCAAATGGCTAATCAACTCCATAAGGGGCCTCTTCAATGTACATCTTCCTCTAGAAGTAGATTGTTGTTGCCAGAAGCAGATGGATCTCAGTGTCATGAAAAGTCCTAAATTTTTAAAACATTTAAACACCATATTCTGAAAGTCTCTGAGAAATTTGAAGAATACCAAATAATGTGTGTGTGTGTGTGTGTGTATACCTCAAGAAAATATAACATGACTAAAAGCTTGACTATTATAGATGATTATCTATTAACCTATATTTCTTAATTATACATTACATTTTTAGATGAACTACACAAACACAATACCTTAATAAAGAGCAGAAACACATATAAGAAAATTGACCTGAAATTTGTATCAATAAAGCAAGACTCATATAAATGCAAATTATTCTTATCTATATCATATCCCCCTTTAAATGTAAAGAAACGTTTTCAAACAATATTTGGGAATATGGGGAAAGTTCTATCCAAATTTCTTTCTGCCATTTATTGAGAAAAGTAATTTTTTGAGGAGTGTATATTTGAGGGAGTGTTTAAAGCAACCTTTCAAAAGATCTCAGTCTATAAAATGATATTGGTCTGGAAGCAATACACAGGTTCTCATCTTCTGTGGAAACAAAAAAAAATTCTTTGCCAAAGCAATATATCCTTAGACTCAAATTTTGAAGTCAACGTGCCTTTATAATATAACATGCTGGTTTAGCTTAGCAGTCCATACAATAAAATATCTCTCTGTTCTTAGTTTTTTCACAGTCAAAAAATTTGAAGAAAACACAATAATATACATAATCCAGACTCTGTGAATTATCCATCTTTATGTGTCTTATTTTCTTTACTCCTCTTAATCTATGACTGTCTGTACTCTGATTCTTTAAAGAATTTTTTTTACTTCTTTTTCAACTCTCTATACTTTTTCTTCTCTCTTTCAAGCCTATGTATACTTATCCACACTGTGACCCATTTAGAGTTTTTATGTCTGGATCTGTCCTTATTGCATTATCTGTATTTCTCTACTGTCTTGAAGAGCTTTAAAAATAGCAATCAGCTTGTTTGCAGCTGCTCTGGATGCTGGCTCTGCCTCTCTTCACTTTGAAAACAGTGGAGGCTCTAGGGCAGCCATATCGGAACAGTTCTCAGCATTCCAACACTGAGAATGAGCATGCAGCATATAAACCATTTTTATCTGAGTAACAGCCTGGAAATATCTCTGTGTATGGCAGTGGGAATTTGCCATGCTCTCCTTTCTGTGCAAGTATAGTAGACCTGATCCTGCCACCTGTCCAGGCAGGGAGCACCAAGCCATGGGCATGGGCATGGGCATAGTCCCAAAGGAGCCATACCTCTACCTGACTCTAGAAAACAAAGCCCACCCAAGCTGCTACCAAACCATACTTATCTCTGTTCTTTTTTATTACTTTAAAAATACTACCAATTAAATTTCCCACTTCCTCCCCTCCTCTCACTTCCCTTCCACTCCCCTCACACACCCTCCAGTCCTAAGAGAGGGCAAACCACCCTGCCCTGTGGGAAGTCCAAGATCCTCCCCATACATCCAAGCTGGGCAAGGTGTGCCTTCAAAGAGTATAGGATCCCAAAAAGCCAGTACATGCAGTAGAGACAAATACCAGTGCCATTGTCATTGGCCTCTCAGTCTGTCCCAACTATAAACCACATTAAGAGGGACCTGTTTAAGCCCATGCTCATTCATTCCCAGTCCAGCTGGAGTTAGTGAGCTCCCATTTGCTCAGGAACACTGTTTCAGTGGGTGAACCCTCTCGTGGTTCTGACTTCCTTGCTCATATTTTTCTGCCTTCCATTCTTCAACTGGACCTTTGGAGCTCAGTCCAGAGCTCTGATGTGGCCTCATTGCCAGATGAAGGTTCTATGGTAATATTCAAGATAGTCTTCAGTCAGAACAAGGCCAGTTCAAGCACTCTGTCCTCCACTGCACAGGGTCCTAGCTGTAATCATCCTGGTATACTTCTGGGAACCCCTCCAAAGCCAATCCTCTTGCCAACCCCAAAATAACTCCCTCAATTATTATATCTCCGTCCCTGCTCCCATACTCTATCTCAAGCATCCCACTCCCCAATATCTCCCCAATCCTCTCCTTCTCCCCTTCCTTATATCCATCACCCCCATGCTCCCAACTTTTGCCTGGTGATCTTGTCTGCTTCCAATTTCCAGGTGAATCTATATATGTTTTTCTTTGGGTTCACCTATTACTTAGCTTCTCTAGGATCATGAACTATATGATCAATGTCCTTTGTTTATAGCTAGAATCGACTAATGAGTGAGTACATACTATATTTATATTTTGGGGTCTTGGTTATCCCACTCAGGATAGTGTTTTCTACTTCCATCCATTTGAATGCAAAATTCAAGATGTCATTGTTTTTTATCACTGAGTAGTACTCTAATGTGTAGATGTGCAACACTTTCTTTATAAATTATTCATTTGAGGGGCATCTACTTTATTTTCAGGTTATGGCTATTACAAATAATGCTGCTATGAACATAGTTGTACCAATGCTTTTGTAGTATGATTGGGCATCTTTGGGGTATATTCCCAAGAGTGGTATTGCTGGATCCTGAAGTAGGTTGACTCCCAATTTTCTGAGAAACTGCCACACTGATTTCCAAAGTGGTTGCACAAGTTTGCATTTCCAACAGCAATGGATGAGTGGTCCCCTTACTCCACATCCTCTCCATCATCAGCTATCATTGGTGTTTTTGATTTTAGCCATTTTGACAGGTGTAAGATGATACCTCAAAGTTGTTTTGATTTGCATTTCCCTGATAGCTAAGGAAGTTGAACATGTCGTTAAGTATCTTTTGGCCATTTGAAATTCTTCTGTTGAGAACTCTCTGTTTAGTTCAGTAATTCGTTTTTTAATTGGGTTATTTAGAATTTTAATGTCTAGTTTCTTGTGTTTTTATATATTTTGGAGATCAGACCCTTGCTGTGGAGTTGGTGAAGATCTTATCCCATTCAATACGTTGGCTTTTTGTCTTATTGTCTGTGTCCTTTGCTTTATAGAAGCTTCTCAGTTTCAGGAGGTCCCATTTGTTCATTGTTGCTCTTATTGTCTTTGCTCCTGGGGTTATATGTAGGAAGTGATCTCCTGTGCCCATGCATAGAAGGCTACTTCCCAATTTCTCTTCTACCAGGTTCAGTGTGGTTGCATTTATATTGAGACATTTAATCCATTTGGACTTGAGTTTTGTGCATGGTGATAGATATGGATCTATTTTCATTTTACAGGTTGACATCCAGTTGTGCCAGCACCATTTGTTAAAGATTCTCTCTTTCTTACTATGTATAATTTTAGCTCCTTTGTCAAAAATCAGGTGTTCATAGGTTTGTATATTAATACCTGGGTCTTCAATTCAATTCCATTGGTCAACATCTCTGTTTTTATGCCAATACCAAGCTGTTTTTATTGCCATAGCTCTGTAATAGAGTTTGATGTCAGGGATCGTAATGCCTCAGGAAATTTCTTTATTTTATAGTATCGTTTTGACTATCCTGGGTTTTTTGTTTTTTCATATAAAGTTGATTATTGTTGCCTCAAGGTCTGTGAAGAATTTTGTTGGTATTTTGATAGGGATTGCAATGAATCCATAAATTGCCTTTGGTAGGATTGCTATTTTTACTATGTTGATCCTACCAATCCAACAGCATGAGAGATCTTTCCGTTTTCTGGTTCCCCTTCAATTTCTTTCTTCAATGAGTTAAAGTTCTTGTCAAATAGGTCTTTCACTTCCTTGGTTAGTGTTACCCCAAATTACTTTATGCTATTGGTGGCTATCATGAAAGATGAAGTTTCTCTGATTTCCCTCTCTGCTTCTCTATCCTTTGTATATAGGAGGGCTACTGATTTTTTAAGTTAATCTTGTATCTGGACACATCACTCAGGATTTATCAGCAGTAGGAGTTCTCTTGTAGAGTTTTTGGGACCACTTATGTACACTATGATATCATCTGCAAATAACAAAAGTCTGACTTCTTCCTTTCCAATTTGAATTCCCTTGATCTTCTTATGTTGTCCAAATGCTATTACTAGAATTTCAAGCACAATGTTGAAGAGATATGGAGAGAGTGGAAACCTTGTCTTGTCCTGATTTTGGTGGAATGGCTTTGAGTTTCTCACCATTTAATTTGATGTTAGCTGTCAGCTTGAATATATTGCTT
>NW_026068048.1:3199641-3213973 GCF_014885135.2 Alexandromys fortis
TTTTTTTTGATGTGTTCTTGGATTCGGTATGCTAATATTTCATTGAGAATTTTTGCATTGATTTTCATGTGTGAGATTGGTCTGTAATTCTCTTTCTTGGTAGAGTCTTTGTGTGATTTTCATATCAGGGTAACTGTGGCTTCATAAAATGTTTGGCAATGACCCTTCTATTTCTATTATGTGGAACACTTTGAGGAGCATAGGTATTAGCTCTTCTTGGAAGTTCTGCTAGAATTCTGCACTAAAACCATCCAGCCCTGGAATTTTTTTGATTGGGAGGGTTTTGATGAGAGCTTCCATTTCCTTGTGACTTGTAGGTCTATTTAAATTGCTCACCTGGTCTTGATTTAATTTTGGTGTATAGTATCTATCTAAAAAAATGTCCTCTTCTTTTACATTTTCCATTTTTATTGAGTTCAGACTTTTGTAGTAAGACCTAATGAATCTCTGAATTTCCTTCAGTGTCTGTAGTTATGTCCCCCTTTCATTTCTGATTTTGTTAATTTGGGTGTTTTCTCCACCTTTTGATTAATTTGAATAAGGGTTTGTCAATCTTGTTGATTTTCTCAAAGAACCAGCTCTATGTTTCATTGATTCTTTGAATTGTTTTCTGTGTTTCCATTTTGTTGATTTAAGCTCTCAGTTTGATTATTTCCAGTCTTCTACTCCTCCCACATGAGTATGCTTCTTTTTTTTTCTAGAGCTTTCAGGTGTGCTGTTCAGTCACTAATGTGAGCTTTCTCCATTTTCTTTATGTGGGTACTTAGTGTTATGAACTTTCCTCTTAGCACTTAGCTTTCATAGTGCCCCATAGGTTTGGGTATGTTGTGTCTTTATTTTCATTAAATTCAAGGAAGTCTATAATTTCTGTCTTTATTTCTTTCTTGACCCAGTGGTGGTTCAGTAGTTGACTGTTTATGAGTTTGTAAGCTTTCTGGGGATAGTATTGTTCTTAAATATTAACTTTATTCCATGGTGACCTGATAAGACACAGGTGGTTACTCCATTTTTTTTTTTGAATCTCTGGATGTTTGCTTTGTTACCAAGTATGTGATCAATTTTTAAGAAGGTTCCATGAGATGCTGAGAAGAAGGTATATTTCTTTCTCTTTGGGTGGAATGTTCTATAGATGTCTATTAAGTCCTTTGATTCATTACATCTCTTACTTCTTTTATTTCTCTGTTAAGTTTCTGTCTGGTTTATCTGTCCATTGGCAAGAGAGGAGTGTTAAAGTCTCCTACTATTAGTGTGTGGTGTTTGATGTATGATTTGAATTTTAGTAATGTTTCTTTTACACATGTGGGTGCTTTTATATTAGGGGCATAGATATTCAGGACTGAGACTTCATCTTGATGAATTTTTCCTGTTATGAGTATAAAGTGTCCTTCTCCATCTCTCCTGATTGCTTTTACTTTGAAATAAATTTTCTTAGATATTAGTATAGCCACACCTGCTTGTTTCTTAGGTCCCTTTGATTGAAAAACCTTTTCACAACCCTTTACCCAGAGGTAGTGTCTGTCTTTGCAGTTGAGGTGTGTTTCTTGTAAACAACAGAATGTTGGATTCTGTTTTTGTATCCATTCTCTTAACCTGTGCATTTTTATAGGTGAATTGAGTCCACTAATATTAAGTGATATTAATGAACAGTGGTTGTTAACTCCACATATTTTCTGATGGTAGTGTTTGTGTGATTCCCTTCTTTGAATTGTGTTGATGGAGTGTTATCAGATGTCTGTGCTATTGTGGGTTTTGTTAGCTTCCTTGGGTCGAGGTTTTCCTTCTAGTTCTTTCTGTAAGGCTGGGTTTGTGGCTACGTATTGTTTAAATCTATTTTTGCCATGGCATATCCATCAATGGTGAAAGAAAGCTTTGCTGGGTATAGTAGTCAGGGTTTGCATCCATGGGCTCTTAGTATCTGCAGCACATCTATCCAAGACCTTCAGGCTTTCATGGTTTCCATTGAGAAGTCAGGTGTAATTCTGATAGGTTTACCTTTATATGTTACTTGACCTTTTTCCTTTGCAGCTCTTAAAATTCTCCCTTTATTCTGTATGTTTTGTGTTTTGATTATTATTTGAAATTTTTTCTTGGACTGCCCACTCTTTGGTCCCCTCAGCACTGGATCAGGCTGTGTTTGAGGATACCAAGGACCCATGGGCAAAAGATTAACTCTGTTCTTTTGTCCTTTTTAGGCTTTCACAGGTTTTACATGGATTTAGTCCACCATTCTGGAGCACCAATTTGTTGCATGTAGCTGTTTGTTTGTCCCAGCACCCAAAACCAAAATAAGCACACAGAACTGTATAATTAAAATCACTGCTTGGCTCATTATCTTTATCTTCTTATTATCTGACTCTTACATTTTATTTTAACCCATTTCTATTAATCTGTGTATTGACGGGTGGCAGTGACATACCAGCAAAGATTTGGCATGTCTGACTCTGGTGCTTCCATGGTGTCTATCTGGCTCTGCCTTTCTTTCTCCCAGCATTCACTTCTGTCTTCCCTGCCTACTTAAGTTCTACCCAATCAACAGGCCAAGGCAGTTTCTTTATTCATTATTGGTAATGACAACAGTGGCAACTCCCACATCAGACCACAGACCGGATGTGGGCAACTGCACCAGGTTTCAGGGGCTATGACTTCCTTTGTTATTACATTTGTGTGTGTATATGTGTATGTGTATGTTTGTATGCATGTATGTATGTATGTATGTATGTATGTATGTATGTATAGAGTTCAAGTTGTTCTCCTACCATGTAGTTCCTAGTGATTGAATTAAGTTGCCAAGATAGGGAGCAAGTGCCTTTACCTCTTTAGCCATCTCACCAGCCCCACAACAGACTTTATAAGGAATGAGTTCACAAGCATCTGAATAGAAATAAGGGAGCACTATTAACTCCAAGGTTGTCTGTAGGAACCTGCTCCCTCAAAGTCAGCTATAGTTTCTGGATTGGGTCATGTTAGGGGTAAGGAAATGCCAAAGAAATGAAATTGAGGCAAAAAACACAAGATAGAATCAGATCTGATTGGTCATGCTGAAACAGGCAAATGGCCCAGAGTTTATTTTAGAACTTGCTTATATTCAAAGGCAGAAGAAAGCACAACACAGTCAGTCAGTCTCTAACCATAAGACCATTCCTGTCCTTGAGTGAGCAGCCTCCTACCTAACATGCACTTGCTACTCTGGAGTAGGAAGCCTCATTTTGGATCCTGATGTTCCCAAGGTTTGACATCAGCAGTATGCTGACCTCCCCACAGCTTGCCTAGGGGGATATCTCTATTTCTGTAACCCAGTGCAAGGAAGTTCAGAGCAGTCTTCTCTATAGTGAGACCCATGTGTTGAGAGGCTTGGAGATGCGCTTTAGGACAGGTGGGAAGAGGAGCACATCAGCCCAGGGACTTTGATTCTGAGTACGCTGGTGACATGGTGAGCTGAAAACACTATAGTGTGTATTATAGTGGGTGTTTAGCTCACATGTATGTCTATGCACATGACCTTCAGCGACCCTGGTGACTGGAAAAAAGCTTCAGTTCCCAGAGACTGAAGTTATAGACAATTCTAAGATGACTTGTGGTGGTGGGAATGGAACTGGAGCCCCAGAAATAGCAGCCAATCTCTTAACCTCCAAGCAATCTCAAGCCTTTTATACCTACAAACCAAAGGAGAGTCCTGAGTCAATGGAAGGAAGGAAATGCTATCAGCTGACATTGAAAAGTCAGTTGTACATTTTTTTAAAAGAATGCTAAGAAGTAGGTTTGGGCCAGACAATGGTGGTGCACACCTTTTAATCCCAGCACTCGGGAGGCCAAGAGAGGTGGATTTCTGAGTTTAAGACCAGCTTGCTCTACAGAGCAAGTTCCAGAACAGCCAGCAGTATGTTGTCTAAAAAAATGAAATGAACAGCAGAAACAAAAAGAAAAAGAAGTAGGCTTCAGGCCATGTTGAATCTGAGCTGTTCTAGAGAACTCTGACAATGCACTGAGTGTATGGCTGGAGTTTAGAACAGAGGATCCAAAAAGATGCACTCTATTTTAGTGACCCAATGTGAATAGAAGTAGAACTTTGTCACATTTAGCAAAGGAAAGAATTCAGGGATTGGTGGTAGCATTTCTGGGAGCAAGGAAGGGAGTGGGGGGATCAACTTAGGAACACTGGACTCATCTCTCAGACTGAGATGGGCATTGCAAACATAGATAAAGTTATCATGTTCATGGATTAGAACTGTATTTGGCAAGGTACCAAGGATGCCAAAAGATCCTGACCTAAGGGTGGGTAAGAGGCAGAACAGTAAGGTACTGTGACAGTGAGACAGGGACCTATAACTGTGACCATTCTGCAGACAGTGGTAATCCACGGTGAGGTAATTTGGGCTGGTGGATAAGATTATAGGTAAATGGGAGGGTTAGAGACAACTGCAGGACTTTCAAAGCTGGATTTTGATGGCTGGGATAATGGGGTAGAGCCTGAGCAGTACATTTGGGAAACACTCAGGTATCAGTTGTGTGATAATTTGTTTGTCTTAAGCTTCCTTCAAGATTGAGGATGGAGCTAGCCACTAGTTAACCATAGAGGTCTGGAGGTCTGTAAAGAGAGAAAATAGGAAGTGATAAGGCTGATCAGGGTCAGGATCTCAGCCCATTTGTCCAGGAACAGAAGAGGTAGGAAATCATTGGTGGCAGCGCTCTTGTTACTCTGAACTGTCAGATTTTTACCCCAATATCTGACTACCGGTTTTTATTGATAAGATCATTTAGGTTTATGCTTCATCTTGTGTCCAAGTTTTGGGTCACAAATTCATGAAAACTCTGTTTGCCAGTGGCTTCTCAAGCACCAACACACACTGGAAACACATGTGGGATCTGCATCCAGTGTAGTCACCAGCTGGCTTTCCCTTTCTTCCCCAAGCCCTCTGGGAAAATCTGGGATTTTCTTGTTGCAGCCATGTCAGGACCAGCCAAACTGTTGGAACATGCCTGAAAAGGGGAGTGAGGGTTGAGAACAAAAGAGACAAAAGACGGAAGATAGACTCTGGAGGGCTTCCAATGAATACTGTAACAGACTCAAGTTTATTTCTTATATCTCTTTTATACCCAAAGCGAAAGGGAAGGGCAAAAGGCTTCCTTACCAATGATACAAGGAAAAAGCAAGCATAATTACATCCTTAATATTTGCCAATGAGGACAGAGACTGCTTCTTAGTTTCACGGCCACATAGACTGGAACTAAGCACACAGAAACTCTATTAATTACAACACTGCTTATCCTATTATCTTATCCGTATTTCTAGCTAGCTCTTATATCTTAGGTTTTTTTTTGTTTGTTTGTTTGTGTTTTTTTTTTTTTGGTTTTTCAAGGAAGGATTTCTCTGTAGCTTTGAAGCCAGTCCTGAAATTACCTTTTGTAGATAAGGGAGGCTCCAAACTCAAAGAGATCTTCTTGCTTTCCAAGTCCTGGGATTAAAGGAATGCTACACCACCATCACACCTCTTATATCTTAAGTTAACCCATTTCTATTAATCTGTGTATCACCACGTAACTGTGGCCTACTTCCAAGTTTCAGTCCAATATCCTACATCTGTCTCCTGCTGATGACATCTATTGACTCCTCCTACTCTCCCATCCTCTCTCTGCTTGGAACTCCCACCTTGCCCTACTTGGCCCTGCAATAGGCCCAAAGCAACTCCTTTATTAACCAATGGTATTCACAGCATACAGAGGGAATTCCTACATCAGGGCAACACCATAGTTCTAGTATGAATATTAACAATGATCATGAAATTGGCAAAATCACATTTCTCATAATTTTGATCCAATCAGGAGACAAAAAAGATTTTGTGGTGGGTGACATATGAGTAACTTCATAATTCTGAACCTTTTTTTCTTTACCCCTCCTAAAGTCCAATGCATTTCTGCTGCCAACTTTCAAAGATATATTTGAGTGGTTCCAGTCCTTGAGTTCCAAATGCCAGCAGCAAAACTGTTATTGCATTCCTCATTTATGGAAGAGGGATTTTAGCCACACAACACCTCTATAACAGTGTTTGATTGCTCCAACAAATATCTTTCCCACTGAGGATAACATTCTGAGGTACCTGTTCTCCGGGCCTTCTATCTCAACAGCAGATAAACACTATATTGGCAAAGATGACTTCTGCATCCCAAGATATACCGTGGATAAATGTGGGTAAATGCTCAGTAGGCATTCCTCATCTGAATCCAGAATAATTAAAACTCACAGAGGTCTAGGAAATTAGTGCACCCGGTCTAGCAAGGAAAACAGGAATCATTAACTGTCACTATACTCGCCTCCCCTTCCCTAACTGCAGGATATAGTATCAGTGGATCAGGAACATAGGTTCAGAAAATCTTATTACAACTCCTCTAGGGGGGCAACAGCAACCACAATATTATTGGGACCAGCACTCCTATGTTCCTTATACCACACCAAATTCTTAGGCATCCATCGAGCTTCGTTTTATTCCCATGAAAAACCACAAATGTGTTTTTGGCTTCATATCAAAACAGGGTCGAGACCCTTCTAAAATCCAGTGAAAGGATCCTTCCATTTTGAGTGAGGAAAAATCACTCAAAATGTTATCATGCCAAAATCTACTCATGATAGATTGTTCATAGACATCTACCATCAGAAAATTTAAAATAAAGAGAGCATAATTTAAAACAATATGTGGTGGCTGACAGTATAACTTCACCTTTATTAATTTTTCATTAATTTCATTTTTAAACTGCATCTTGAGATGGCCATGGGCTCATTCAAGGACACCTCGTCCTTAAGGATTATACAGAATGCCTGTTTTATGCTCTTTTATCCCCACTGTGAACAAGTATGGTGGAATGCTTTACTAACATATCTGGATACGTAATATGTTTTTCTAATTTTAGGGATCCCTAAATATGAAAATAATTTTAAGAAATGAGATATCACATGCTTGGTGGTCTCCCCAGTTTGCTTAGTGTCCATCAAGAAGCCTGAATAGGTATTGACTGTCACATGCACATATATTAATTTGCCAAATTCTGCAATGTGAGTAACATCCATTTGCCATAATGATTGGGAAGAAGGGCTCGAACATTTACCACAGGAAAACACTGTGGAAAAGCAAAACATTGTTTAACAATTTGACTGACCAATTTCCCTGTGAAAAAAAATTGTTTTCTTAAACAACTGATATACTGATGATGACAGGCATGTGAATGTTGAGCCAGTTCTACCTGGGACAAAGTAACTATCTGTGTTCTGTTCACTTATCAGCTGAGAGATTACCATTCACTAGAAGACCAGAAAGATCAGAATAAACTCAAATATGACCCACAAAACAAGGCAACTTTCTTTGATGAATGGCATCTTGAATTTTCTGAATAGCATCCTAACTTGACCAATGCAGGGAACAGTCTCTATAACTTGGGGGCTCTAAAAAGAAAGGATTATCAGTATATAAATTGAATAAACTATTTACAAATATCTGGAAAACAGTAGCTACAGCTCATACTTCTACCCTCTGAGATGAAGCTGGAGCCGTTTGTACTACATGACCTCCACCATTAATAACATAGGCAGCTCTTCCATTGAAGAAAGCATAGCATCTTTTATGGGATCTTTCCTCACAGCTTTAGGAAATATAAAGGAATATGTTTGGGGAAACTGCAACAATTGATGAGCTGGAAAATTATTATCAATTTGGTAGAGCTGAGATACAATCCTGCACTGCCAGGGTTGCTCTGAAGAGGTCCTGAATGGATTTTCTTGAGGAAAACAGACTCCTGGAGGACCCCAAAACATTGCCTTGGGCCTGAAGTGGGCCCCTCTGCTTGTTTCCCTGCAGGAGATTCCCTTGGGCATCCTTTGATTCACATTCATTAGCCCAATGCTTCACTCTCTGGCATCTCTGGAACAATCCCAGTTCCTTTCTTGTCCCTAGGCTTATTTCCTTATCAAGACACTGTTTGACCTGGTGCCCCACCTGACCACATCCAAAGAAATTTCCTAGAGTTACAACTCTCTGTCACTTGTGGCTTTTGTTGGAAGAAACTTAACTGCCTTCTGCAGCCTTTCAGGTAATTGTGCCATCCCTGCCTGGGACTGGCTGCTGCGGGGACCCACTGTTCAGTGCCTGCCACCACATGGCCCACTGCTGCCACTCGGGGACATGCAGCATTTCTGCTGATGCAGCTGCCGGAAATCAGCAGCATTTCACTTTTTACCATTACAAATATAATCTGAGTTCAATGGAGAGCTTGATTAGCTGTTGTTTGATGAGTCCATTGGCCCTCTCTACCTTTCTTTAGGATTGTGGATGGTAGGGGATGTGGAATTTTCAGGACATGTGGATAGCTTCTGACACAAGCTCTATGACCCTGGAAGTGAAGGCTGGTCTATTGTCTGTCTGAGTGGTCTGTGGGATGACAAAATGAGGAATGATGTAGTCCAGGAGTACCTAAGCCACCACATCTGCTGCTTCCCTGGAGGCCAGAAATGCTTCGATCTACCTTATAAATGTGTCCACAAGTGTTAGGAGATAACAGAGATTTTTATGACTAGGCATATGGGTGAAATCAACCTGCCAATCTTTGCCAAGTTGGTGTCCATAAACCTGATGTAGAAACTGACATAGAGGGAGAACCCCTTGTGGATTCACATGGCAGAGGACCTCCAAGAGTTTGGCTATAAGAGGTTCATTAACTATGGGAATGCCCTTAATATTAAGGAAGCCCCTTTCCTTTCAGAGTGCAGAATGAGAATGGGCTGTTAAGAAGACATATTTATATTCAGTTTAGATATTAGCCCATTGGCCTTTGACTATTTGGAGTGCCCTTGTCAAGACAATTAATTTGGCTTTTTGTGAGGAGATTCCCATTGGCAGGCAGGTCACGTCAACTGTGTTAGTGGAAGTGACCACTGCTTGCTGCCTGGCAGTTTCCTGATTTATCTATAATGGAGCTTCCATCAACAAACAGGGTGAGTTAGGAATTTGTAAGTGGCTGGTCTAGAAGACCTGGATGAGGTCTCTACAGCCTCTGGGCAAGAGTGAGAGGAGATAACAGAGGGGGAGGGAACAGGAAGTAGAATTATGGGATTTAGGGCAGGACTTGAGGCCAAAGTAAGTTGGATTTTTTTAGAAACAGTAAGTGAAGAACCTGGACTCATGCAGGCCCAGGGAGAGAGAGAAAAGAGTGTCTTAGAAGGTCTAAAAGGCAGTGGGTGGGATATACCATGATTGGAGTGGACAAGGTGATCTTGAGAGCCACCGGAGTGAGTTTAGCTGTTGCTGTCAGAGCTCTTAGGCATGACTGCCATCCACAGACTGTGAGGTTCAGCTGTTTGGATAAAAAAGCAACTGCCCGACTTGAAAGCCCAACCCATTGGGTTAGAATTCCATTGTCACTCCTGACCTCTCATCTGTATAGAAGTAGTAAGGCTTTGTGGGGTCTGGAAGAGAAAGAACAGGAACTGTTAGAAAGGCATCTTACAGTAGAGAGAAGTGGCAGCAGATGGTGTCCAAGTGAGTAAGAGGCCCTGTGGGGTTCACTCTGGTTGCCTGGTACAGAGGCTTGGCTGTAATGGCAAAGTTAGGAATCCAAAAGGGGAAGAACCCTAGCAGGACCAAAAGTGAGAGGATCTGAGCCCCTGTGGTTGGGGGCTGTAAATCCCACAGGGCCTGGACCCTGTGAGAGGTAAAGGTCTTAGACCCCTGGCTAAGGTGAACACCCAAATATTCCACTGTAGGAGAGCACAGCTGAGCCTTCGTTGGTTAGACTTAATATCCCAGGGATCCAAGGAAGTTCAGGAGAGCAGAGATGGCCTGTATGGACAGAGACAATGTAAGAATGCAGGCAAGGAGATCATGGATGTACTGGAGGAGCGTGATAGGGCCTGGGTCAGAGTTTGAGAGATCTCAAGCCAGGGCTTGGCTAAAGAAATGGAGGCTGTCCTAAAAACTCTGATGGATAACAGTCCATGTAAGCTGTCTGGAGTACCAGGAGTCAGATCCCTCTCAGATGAAGGCAAAGAGGAAATATGAGTCAGGATGAAAAGGGACAGTAAAGAAGGCAACTTTTAGGTCCAGAACAGTAAGTAGGAGGTGGTAGGAGAGATGTTGGACAGGAGATTGTAAGGGTTGTTAACCGATGGGTGAACTGGAATAACTGCCTCATTTATGAAGCAGAGGTCTTGAACCAAGTGGTAAGCACGAGAGAGCATACACGAGGGAAGGATTAGAGTGTTGCAGGGCGAGTCTATAGGAATCAGAAGTACTTGAGACATGAGGTGGGTAATAATAGGCTTAAGGCCTCGGTGGTGGGTTTCAGAAATAGGAAACTGGGGTCTGCAAGGGAAGGACAAAGGGTCTTTAAGGTAAACTGGAGCTGACTGGGGTGAGCAGCAGCCACAGGAGTAGAAGTGTCCCATACTTGGGGAATCTACTGGATCAGTGAGGGTAGGGACAGGACAGTCTGGGATAAAATCCTGTGAGGCTATTCAAGTGGGAAGAAAGTGTGACTCAGGAGAGGGTATGGGGGCCAAAGTGAGTGTGGCCCCAAAGCTGCTGAGAATTTCTCAACCAAGTAGATGTGCCAGGCAAGCAGGTGTGACTAGGAAAGAAAGCATCACCCTGCAAGAATGCAGGGCAGTGTCAGAGTTTTAAGTAGGAAAGAGCAGGTCCCATCTACCCTCATGGCTGCAAGCTGCCAGGCTTGGAGTATACCTCAGCCATGGTCTGTGCATGGAACCAGAAGTTCATTTGGATATAAAATTCTTGGAAATTGGCGGCTTTTCTTGCTACATATTTTTCACAGTTCTTCATATTTTCTCATCACATGCCTTGGAGCAGCTTCCAGTTCCCGCACACTTGCCCTGGTGTCTGTGTTCCACCACCATGCACCATGTGAAAACTCAGAGGCGATACAGGGCTTTACCAGGTCCCTTCTGTTATGTTGTTATCCCTGCACTCCTGTGGGTGCTGAGTGATCTGGACCCTTTGCCATACACACAGTCTGTCATTTCTATTAAATAAATATTATCAATCTAATAGTATCTTTTAGTATTTCACTATAAAATCATATTCAGAGCAGTCACATTACTACAGGTGTGCCACTAAGCACAGCTGGGTTCGTTTTGTAGGTGGCCTGCAATACCTACTGGCTGGTAATGGTTATTGCAATTAATCCAGCTAATTAAACCACAGGTAATATTTAATATCCGAAATATAAGCTATACATTTCTAATTTAAAAGGGAAATATGTCAGACAATCTAACCATCCAAGGTTTCAGTAGGCTCTTTACTCATACAATGTATGAGGTTTTAAAAAGATTTATATGATGTCCCTTATACATCACTTTTTTTGATTCAGGGGATTAGTCTTGTCCTCAATATTTCTTCTTAAAAATATGGTTTGACAATAGGGCTAAAATGAGGCCCTTATAAAAATGATACAGTCTTTACAGATTGATACCAGTCTTCTCAAAAAAAGAGGTTGGAAATCTGAAGGATATGACCAATTTAACTAACAAAATTCAGTCAACTGAGGTACTTTTAGAAACGGTACAGAATGTTAGTAATTTATTTAAAGGAATATTCAGCACTCTGAGAAGGATACATCTGATTTGGCACACAAAAAAAACAATCAATGGCAGTGGGTGCTAAAACATTACTTGACTTTCTCAAAGAGGTATGACAGATTGAATGATAGAATGTCTCTCCGGGACTGTAACACACAAGCTATGAAAAAATCTCCAGGATATCTTCTCCAGAGTCCTGCCTGCCTTTTCAGTAATAACATCAGTAAGAGTATATGGCCCCACAACCCTAAGGTTGTCTAAGAATATTCATGGGAGCCCATACATATGACTGAGCAAAAGGAAATTAAGCAAGCAATTGTAGCTTATGAACTACATTCATCCTTGGTTAGGAAAATGGTCAAAACACAGGCTTCCAGTAACAAAGCAATACCACAAGACTGGACTCAGTTAATCTCAGCAGTCCTAGAAAGTGCAACATGGTTACTTTGGATGAGAGTTTTTAGGGAATAAGCTAGAATCTTAGAGCAACAGGAAAAAGCAAAAAGACTTGAGATTTTCCTAGATCAAATTATAAATAGAGGTCTTCACTCTGATCCTCAAGATCAAGATCATTGTGATAACCACACCTTGTCTCTATGTAGCCCAGCAGCCTTAAAGGCTTGCAACAGGATTCGGGAACTAGAGAATATAATTGAACCATATCTTAGGGTTAAACAGGGTCAGAGGGAATCTTTTAGTGACTTTTTGCAAAGACTAACTAGGGTTGTACAAATAGGGTAACTGACCAGATGCTAGACATATAATAATTGAACCTTTGACTTATGAGAATGCCAACACAGAATACAAAAGGATCCTTGGACCTTTAAAGATCAGATCACCACCCATTGATGAATGGGTCTTGCATACAATGAATGTTGAGACACTTGACTATGATAGTAAAGTTTGGGTAGGAGAAGTAATTTATAATGGTAAGAGAAGACATCAAAATACCAAATGTTTTAATTGTGGTAGAATGGGACATCTGAGAAGGGATTGTAGACAATGAATTCCTAGGAATAATGTCTCCTCTGGGAATGGCAGAAATAGGAGGACACAGACTTCAGGTATATGTAGGAGATGTGGGAAGGGTCAACATTGGATCAATGAATGTAGGTCAATGAAAGATAAGCAAGACATCAGGAAATGCCTTTGGAGGCCTCTTGCAGGCCCAAATGCTGAACGTGGTCTGGTCATTCCCAGTTACTGTGTAGAACATGTCTCACCAGAAAAATTTAAAAATCCAATGCCTGCTGTCAACAATACATGACTGAATGATAAGATAAATGTGGAGGATAAGTAAAAAACTCCAGAAGGACATGGGAAACATATATTCTGCAGACTTCTATAAATGAGTAGAGACCAAAGCTAAGAGTATGTATAAATAGCATTTTTATTGAAGGCTTATTAGACATGGGTAGGGATGTAAGTATCATTACTCCAGAATCTTGGCATCCAAATTGGCCTCTTCAGGAAAGAGATGTTTAGTTCCTGGGAATTGAAACCCTCCCTTGGGTAAATCAAAGCATGAGATGGGTTGAATGCATAGGGTTAGAAGGGCAAATAGGAAAACTGAGTCCATATATAGCTAATATTGTAGTGAATTTGTGGGGTCATGACCTATTATTGCAGCAATGGAATACCCAGATTAACATTCCTGTTGCCCCCAAAGCTTATGTCTCTGAGGAAAATATTAGAAGATATTCTAGATGACAGACACCAGCCATCTGGGCTGTAAATGACCACAACAAAATTGATAAAACTTCAGAGATACCAACAGCCCTAAAAATGGTTAACTGAGAAACCAATATGGGTTAAGCAGTGGCCTCTAGCTGAGGAAAAATTTCAGGCTTTAGAACAACTGGTACAAGATCAACTAGATTCTCAACACATTGAATAATATACCAGCCCTTGGAATTCGCCTATATTTGTTGCTAAAAAGAAATCTGGTAAATGGAGAATAGTGACATATCTAAAGGATATCAACAAGGTTATTCAACCTATGGGCCCTCTACAATCTGGAATTCCTCTGCATTCTCTGTTACCAAAGGGATGACCACTCATAGTTATGGATTTAAATGATTGTTTCTTCACTATACCTTTACAAGAAAAGGATAGAGAAAACTTTGCCTTCACAGTGTCTACTAATAACAATTCTCAGCCTACTAGGAGATATCAATGGACTATCCTCCCACATGGAATGCTCAATAGCCCCACCCCATGCCAATACTTTGTCAGCCAGCCTTTGGAAATAATATGTAAGCAATTTCCTAAGTCTATAATCTATCATTACATGGATTGCATTTTATTTTCTGATTCAAATACAGATACTTTAGAAAGGATGTTTGAAGAAGTAAAGAAAATCTTGCCTGGGGCTGGAGAGATGGCTCAGTGGTTAAGAGCATTGCCTGCTCTTCCAAAGGTCCTGAGTTCAATTCCCAGCAACCACATGGTGGCTCACAACCATCTGGTATGAGGTCTGGTGCCCTCTTCTAGCCTGCAGATATACACACAGACAGAATATTGTATACATAATAAATAAATAAATAAATTGACCTAATTTTAAAAAAAAGAAAAAGAAAATCTTGCCTAATTGGGGATTACAAATTGCTCCTGAAAAGATTCAAAGAGAAGATTCTGTTAATTACCTAGAGGAGAAATTACAGGAGGCACATGTGGATAGATTAGATCCAAATACTAGTTGCATTCTAGTCATATTGCCTTTTAGAATTTCTCCTACAGGAATTTTAATGCAGAGGG
>NW_026068048.1:3216388-3221510 GCF_014885135.2 Alexandromys fortis
ATTTTACTTTCTCCATGTCTATTTTGTTTATATTGTATTCTTCATTGACTGTACGTTTATATGAATGATGTTTGAGTTTTCCATGATGAACAATAGATTTTCCTACAGATCCTTTTCCTGCAGTAATCTTTGAAATTTCCAGGAAGAAGATGGAGCCCCAGAGCAAAACCTCCACCTAGTTGAGATGATATTGTGATACTGACAGCACTACTGTAAGACCAGTTTTTTGGGGGTACCAGCTGCTGAAATGGTGCACCTTCTCATGACGTTTTGGCCAGAACTCCAAATAAGAACTTTGAAAACAAAAATGAAAGACCCTTCAACTGCTTGGAAATTTTTTGCAACTATACTAAACAGTAATTTTGAAACTTAACCATAAATTTACTTTTTCAGGCTCCCATTAAAAGAACATTGCCCCCCCCCCATGATAGCAGGAAGCAATTCTAGAGGACGATGTCCCCTATCCCAAAATAGTTTGTCCTTAGGGTTGGGAACACTGTTTAGGGGTTGTTGGTTATTACATGTACTAGATAAAGGGTTGGGGAAAAACTATGTTTGTTCAAAAAAAGGGATAATAATATTGAATACTTGTGAGCTATTATTTATAGATAATTTACATTGGTATAGTTTTGTATATTGATACAAGTTCAAATTATATCTGTTATTTTTGTTTACATTATTTGTAAACCTATGCAAAGTTATTCTGTCAGACTGTATATATGCAAGTTTCTACCTCTGTTTAGGACATTTTGTATATTGATACAACTTTTAGGATATATTTTCATATTGTATTAAATATTACTCCTACCTCTAATCAAGGTAATTATACATTGTTTACATTTAGAGGTCATTGTCCTCATTTGTTACATATTTGTTTACAGATTATTTAAATTCTGACATGAAATCTTAGTCTTTAAGTTCTACAGGTATGAAATATTATAGGTCAATAATTGTTCATATTTGTTGTACATACAGTCAGATCATTTAGGTCCTTTAGATACATAGAGATTGTATTCTGTTTAGATAGGTAATCTTCAACCACTTCAAGGATCTTTAGAACATGGCATTTAAATAACTTATGGTTTTGTTGACATGAGACATGATTGCTCCTGACAGCACCAATCTATTCCTGAGAGAATGTTGAGCACTGAAGGCATTACACTCGGAGTTTGTTTACTTCTTGGCACAATTGGCCTTTGGGCAAGGAACTACCCATACCTCAACCACTGACGATGTACATGGTATCCAAAATGGATAAGCAGGACATAAGGAAAAAGACTGCCAAATCTTGCCAAGACAGGGTAAAATGTTTGTGAAAAATTTCCTGTCTCTGAAAATGTCTGTCAGTTATGCTAGGCCTTAGCCAAAGTTGGCTGCTTCATTGTTGCAAAATGAGATTCTGGGTGATTGCTCAGGTACCTAATGGTCTCCATCATATATTGCTTACTTTAGAAGCTGCTTGATTGTACTTCCTGCCTGTTCAAGTAATATTATCTCCCACCCCAGGCATTCAATGGGGTTGAAGATTAGATAGTTGTAGTTATTGTACTCTTATAATCTCACCAAGCCATTTCCTATACAAGAATTAGACTCTAGGATAGGATATTAGAACATTTATCATACTTTCTTGCTTAATATTGTTTATGCTGGTTATAACTCTAATTATACTTGATATCTATTCCTAGTGTATATAATTTTGTATTGGTTTTGGAACCCTCTTATTTAAAGAAAAGGGGAAGGTGCTTTGGGAGCACATTCTGCTCCTTCAGCCAATAGCCTTTAAGATACCAGACCATTTGGTTGTAGTCTCTTATACTGTAAAAGCAGCTGTAAACATGAGCCCGCTCTCTTGCTTCCGGCTCCCACTTCAAGCTGCTAGACTCTGTTCTGTTCACATAGAGGCTTCTTATCTAGGACAGTGATCTGTAAGTTTTTCCCTTCAATAAATGATCCTTTCATTATTCATAATTCTGAACTGGTGTGGGATCATTTTGTGACTTCCATAATCAGGACCCCAATAGGCCCATACTCATCATAATATGAATTTTCAACCCAATTCTCTCCCGTGTGTACACATCCAAAGTCCCATGCTCAGGAAACAGAGGGCTCAAGTTCTACAAACTCTAAACATTTCTGTACTTGCTGCTATTCTACTTTAACTCCTCTGGCTTTTAAAAAATCTTTATGCAATATATAAATAGCTGAGTACTATTACTATAGCCCACATTTACAATTTTACTCCCAAGTTGATCAACACACTTCCACTTTACTATGATCTGAATGCTCTTTCCAGCTGCAGTATCTTTCACTTAGGTACCATTTTTTATGACCAGCTGAATTGTTCAAACATGCCAGAAAAGGGGAGTGAAGATTGAGAGAGAAGAGACTACAGACAGAAGACAAAATCGAGAGGGCTTCCAGTGAATACTTTAACAGCTTCAAGTTTATTTCTTATAGTCCTTATAAACCCAAAACCAAAGGGGAGGGCAAATGGGTTTCTTACTAATGACACAAGGAAGAAACAAGTGTAATTACTTCCTTACTACTCAAAACATCTACTAACAATACCCTTAGTCAAACATTTTGTTATTTGGCCTTGAGGCACAAAGCATTTAGTGACTGTGCCTTTGGCCAGACATATTGTTATTTGGCTTTGACTACTTTGAACTCTCACCATTAAGTCAAGATGGAAATAGAGGCACTTGTGGTTCTCACGCAGCCTCTCAAGAGCAGTTGACACAAGCCCCAAACTCCATAGGTGCTTGGGCTCCAAATGCAGATCAGTTATGCAGGCAATGATGTGCTTTCTCTTCCTGCTGGTCACATGTACAGATTTCACATGTTCCCCTGTGTTTAAATGACTATGGGAATCTTTTCCCCATGGGTTGTGGCTTTCCCTGGCCCCTCTCCTCAGGCTGCTGACATGCTATCAGCCGCAACTGTCCTCAGTAGTCATGCTGTGTGCTGCCTGTGTTCTCTGCTCAGACATGCTTTGCAGTAGCAGCCAGCCTCACACTTCACCATCAGTGTCAGCAGATTTTCTGAGACACTTGAAAAAATCTTAGAGTGGGAAATTCGTTTAAAAATAATAGAGATATTTTCCCATGTTAAAAAATGGGAAACACTATTAGGATAGAGAGAGTAAGGTCCCTGTATGACTTCAGAACGGATGGTTTAAAAATGGAACAATTAAGTGAGGAGATAATGAACTTAGATGGGATTTGCATCATGTCAATTATAAACATTATGAGTTTAATAATTCTTGTTTTAACCCTAAAACTGTTGGTTGATATACATGCCATTAGAATATTTGCTAGGGATGATAAACAAATCCTACAACTAATTACTAAAGAAAATAGTAGAATTATGGTTGATACTTTACAAGCCTTAAAAAAACTTATTAAAACATGTAATTGAGATATTCAAATACAGACAGAAGAAGTTAAATGAGAACCAACTGCACCATTACATTATAAAAATTATAGAACAGTCCAAGGTTGTCAAACAATCAACCTTAATTTAATTCACCTTATGGGAACAACTGCCAAATGACAATATCCCCAAAGCTATGCAAGAACTGACTAGATTCCTGTGGAAATGATAGATTTGAGGAAATTTAATGAGGCCATAGTCAAAAATGGTATGTATTCAGCTTTTGTGCAACAGATGTTAAATTCATGCTTAGTCACTACCAGAATTGTTCCACAAAACTGGAAAAACTTGGTTACAACAGTATTGGAACCTGGTCCTCAATTACAGTGGAAGATGAGGTTAGGACCATTGAACACTGAAGAAGGGCTAGAGGTATTGAAATCTCCAAAAACAATACATTCTTAAGGTGTCTATGAGTCTTCTTTCTGTGGACCCATGTGAACCCAATGCCTGTGCTTCCAAAATTGAGTCATTTACTGAAGTTTTACAGACAAACCTTTACTGGTTTTATACAAATATTGACTTCAGCAGTGATACAACGATACCAAATTTAGAAATTAGAAAAATAATAATTGAATCTTTGGGCTTTAAAAATGCTAATTCATGGGCAGGCAGTGGTTGCTCACTCCTCTAATTTCAGGACTTTGGATGAAGTAGCATGTGCACCTCAGTGAGTTTGAGGCTAGTTTGGTCTACAAAACACATTCTCGGACAGCCAGGACTGTTACATAATGAAACCTTGTCTTGAAAACCAAAGAAGAAAAACATGATAATACACAATTCAAAAGGATAATTAGATCTTTAAAGGCATTATCAACACCTATACAGGAATAGAACTGAGAGGCAGTCAGTGTTGAATCTCATAACCATGATGATACTTGGATAGGAGAGGTAATTTCCATAAATTTGAAGAAAAACAAAAATGTCAGATGTTTTAATTGTGGTAAATGAGGTCACTTTAAAAGGGGGTATAGGCAGTGCATTCCTAGAAACAGTGTATATTCTAGAAATATAATCCAAACAGAAGGCCTTCTGGAGTATGCAGAAGGTGCAGCAAAGGCCAATATTGGACCAATGTATGCAGAACAAAAAGGGGCAGATATGGTAACTCTTTGCTATTGGGAAATGTCTTGTTGGGACCTCTCACAGAACCCATGTCAAATTTGGTCCAGTTACTATAGGGAAATCATCCCAGAGCAATTAAAAGACCTAATGCTTATTATAAAAGCCAACAAACAACAACAGCTTGAATGATACAACATGAATAGAAGGTAAAACAAAAATTTCAGGAGAAACCATAAAACAAATATTTTAAGCAAACTTCTATAATTGACCAAGGATCAAAGTTAAAATGCAAGTAAGCAATATTATAATTGAGGGTCTTATAGACACAGGGGGAAAATGTAACAAATATTGAACCAGAATTTTGGCATTGAAATAGCCCTCTTTAGTATGTAAATATTCAGCTTTTATGGATTGGAACTTTATCTCCGGTAAAACAAGCATAAGACAGGCTGAGAGTAATGACTCAGAAGGACAGAGAAAAAAATTAAAGTCAAATGTGGCTAATAGAGCAATGACTTAAAGGGGAAATAATTTATTACAGCAATGGAATACACAGATTAACATTCCTCCAGCCTCAGAAACAAACCATAAGCTAACATAAGTTTTGGAAAAAATATTAAAATGT
>NW_026068048.1:3222902-3258262 GCF_014885135.2 Alexandromys fortis
CTGATCGCTACGGAAGTTGAGCATGACCTTAAGTGTCTTTTGGCCATTTGAACTTCTTCTGTTGAGAGATCTCTGTTCAGCTCAGGGCCCCATTTTATAATTGGGTTGATTAGTCTTTTATGGTCTAGTTTCTTGAGTTCTTTATATATTTTGGAGATCAGACCTTTGTCAGTTGCGGGGTTGGTGAAGATCTTCTCCCAGTCAGTGGGTTGCCTTTGTGTCTTAGTGACAGTGTCCTTTGCTTTACAGAAGCTTCTCAGTCTCAGGAGGTCCCATTTATTCAATGAGGCCCTTAATGTCTGTGCTGCTGGGGTTATACGCAGGAAGTGGTCTCCTGTGCCCATGTGTTGTAGAGTACTTCCCACTTTCTCTTCTATCAGGTTCAGTGTGTTTCCTATATTTATTCTTAAAAAGAAATCTGGAAAACAAAGCTTGATAACAGACCTAAGAGCTATTATTAAGGTGGTTCATCTATGGGCATTTTAAAGCCTGGATTTCCCCTATCTTATCTATTACATAAAGAATGGTCTATTATAATTACTGATTTAAAGGATATCTTTATTGCTGATCATTTACAAGAAAAGGATATAGAAAGTGTGTCTTTATAAAGCCTACTTATAATAATTTGCAGCCTGATAAGAGATATTAGTGAAAATTTTTCCCACAAGGGATTTTACACAGCTCCATCCCGTGCCAATATTTAGTATGACGGCCTTTGTAAAAGATTTGTGTTCAGTTTCCTCAATCTGTAATTTACCATTATGTGGATGGTATCTTACTGACTGATTCAAATATAGATATTTTAGAGAAAAAGTGTGAAGAAGAAAAATTTGCCTTGTTAATGATTCCAACTTGAGCCTGAATACATAGAAAGAGAATATTCTAATTATTGTTTAGGAAATAAAATAGGTTTTGGTGAAAAATCATCACCAAAAGTGCAAATCAGAAAGATCAATTGTAGACTCTTAATGACTTTCAAAAATTGCTGAGAGATACTAACTGATTATGATCTACAATTGAATTAACAATTCAAGAACTAAGTAATTTGTTTCAAAACCTACAAGGTCACAAGAACTTAAATAGTCCAAGAAAATTATCAACTGACGTTGAGAAAAATTACTTTGGTAGAAAAGAAATTACAGGATGTACATGTGGATTATTTGGATTCTAAACTTGAACACATTCTGGTAATCTTCTATGCATTCCCCTACAGGAATTATAATGTAAAGAGGAGATAATGTCTTAGAATGGATGGATCATCTTTACCACACAAAGTGAGAAAAAAATTAAAAACATATGTAGAAATGGTTTCTGAGTTGATTCTAAAAGGAAAATTGAAACTTTGGGAATTAACAGAAATAGACCCAACAGAAATTGTACTACCATTTACTAATGCTGAAATTTCCTCTTTATGGGCTTGCACTAATATTTTGTGAGAGATTAACAACAAATATTCCAAAAGCAAGAGAACCCATTTAATAAAGAGAACTAACTGAATCCTTTCTCACATTGTATGGGGAACACCAATTTCAGGGGTCCATACATTCTATACTGGTGCAAACAAATCTGAAAAGCAGGTTATAAATCAGAACATTTAAATAAAATGGCTCAAAGTCCTTATGATTCTTCCCAAAATTCAGAATTATGAAATTTTCTCATGATTTTATTAGATTTTCCAGAACCTCTTGATATAGTTACTGACTCTCAATTTACAGAAAGAGTTGTTTCATGGATTGAAAATAAGACATTTATTTTAGATACTTCAGAATTAACTCTGTTATTCCCTCATTACAGGAAATAATCAGAAATAGAAATCATCCCTCATATACAACAGATCCCATTCAGGTCCTCCAGGTTCCCTACCAGAAGGTAATGATAAAATGCCTGACTGTTGGTAGGAAATGTGCTAGGAACCTCAGAATTTTTTTTTAAAAAAAACAGTATATCAATAGGAGGGTTTAAAAAATCCATCACTTAGCAACAAGTCAAGGAAATTATAAAATGTCTTCCTTGTTGCTTGTATAACCAGAATCAATCCAAAGGGTACTCAAAGAAATGAAATTTGGCAAATGGATGTGTTTCATTTTGCCAAGCTTGGAAAATTAAAATATGTACACCACACCCATAGATACATATTCAGTATTTCAATGGGGAAATACTCTGAGCTCTAAAAGTTTATTTTGAAATCATAAATTTGTTGGAAGTTATGAGCATCATTGGTAAAGCTGTACAAATTAAGACTGAATGATTCCTCACATGTCTCTATTAAATGAAAGTTTTTGGCATATTTCTTAGTAAGGAATATTACAGGTAGCCACACAATCCTAAAGAAAAAGCAGTTAAAGAAAGACCTAATCAGCTGGGTAGTGGTATAAATCACCTTTAATCCCAACAGATGGATAGGAGGCAGAGGCAGGCAGATCTCTGGACTTTGAAAACAATCTGGTTTGCCCAGCAAGATCCAGAAAGCCAGGATTGTTCCTCAGAGAAACCCTGACCTGAAAAATCAAATGAATAAATAAAGATAATTAATAATAATAATAATAATAAAGAAATATCAACTTTAACTATAAAAGGTATGCTTAATAAAAAGAAATGGATGATAAAAAACAGAAATAGATTGTGTAATGCTTTATTAACATTAAAGTTTCTAAAGCCTAATGAGAAAGGAAGGATAAATGAAGAGAGACATTGGATAATAGAAAAAACTGAATTAAATCAGGCTGTATACTTTAAAGGTGTGTTGGCAATTGAATGGAAACCAGGTTATATATTAAATTTGAAGAGGTTTTGCTTTTGTTTCGACAGGCCAAAAAAATCTATGGATAGCATATAAATTGATAAAGATTAGATTTGAACGAGTCCTATTATGGCTCTATTCTCCAGGGCTGAGCTGTCTTATTGCAGTTCCCGCCTCCAGAGCTTTCCTAATGCAGTTCTACCCCTGCAGAACTGTCCCATTGCAGCTCCAAGCCTTGAGAGCTGCACTATAGGGGTTATACCACTCCTGAGCTGTCCTATTGTACTTCTACTCCTCCAGACCTTTCCTATTGTGGCTCGAAGTATAGCCTGGTTTCCCAATAAGTCATGATATCTGCAACTCCTCATCTGTAACATATTCTCCTACACGTTTATGCCCCAAAGTGGTCTCACAATCATTCAGTTCCAAAATAAACACACAGAGGCTTATATTAATTATAAACTGTTTAGTCTAATGCCCAGTCTTGTTGCTAACTAGCACTTACACCTCAAATTAACCCATAATTCTTATTAGTGTTTAGCCACATGTCTTGGTACTTTACTCAGTAAGGCATTCTCATCTTGTTTCATCTGCATCTGGCTGGTGATTGCATCTCTGCCTTTTCTCTTCCTAGAATTCCCCTAGTCTGCTTACCCTGCCTATACTTCCTACCTGGCTATTGGCCAATCAGTGTTTTATTAAACTAATATGAGTCACAAATCTTTACTGTGTACAAGGGCATTTTACACAGCATATAATATATATATAATATTTTATGCTATTAATGGTCATATAGACTACTAAAAAAGTTTCCCCTACCTTCTTTTACATGATTTCTGCCTTGAGTCTCTCTGATGTAACTAGGAATTCAGTTTTGTACTGTGGATGTAAATAACAGATTATGTTCTTTTAACCTCTTATAATATGCTGTATATGACATTTAAAATGCTTATGTTTTCTGCAACGACCCACGACCATGTCTAACAGTGCCCTTTGAAGTCTAAAAATGACGATTCCACCTGGACTAAGGTAATGTCACTAAGGTGAAAACACCACTCAAAGATCAGCTTTGGACTACCAAAGTCCAGACTATAATCACCAGAGAAGTGATACTGGGCAGAAACAATATAGGTGCTGTGCATGTGGGAAACTCTCCACAAGTCCAGCCTCCTTAAACACCAAACAATCCAAACAATCCACACTGAAGGAGACCTTAAGTCATGGCTTTCCTTCTTTGGTACTAGAAAATTCACTTTGAAGAAAGGCTTTGGAGTTCAGGGAGTACCCTGGTGTGTACTCATATGTTATCGCAAGACCTGCAGGCATGGAATGAGCCTGTTACAGTCTGCCACAAATACATCCATACCCTGGATGTGCTTAATAAAAGTGGAGGGCAGCAAATCCCAGAATGAAAGCATCTAAATGTGCTTCTGGAATGTTCTGCTCACTGTAGCTGTGAGAGGCGAGGGTGCGCACACAGTCTCAGGCCTTCCCTGGTTGTTTCTCTATAGATACTCAGCACAATCTTAAATGACCAAATGTTGCTGGATTGCCTTGGCTATGTGGGTGATAAAGTGGAGAAAGGAAAGAGATGCCGTCCATGTATGTGACCTAGGACTAAAGTCAATCTTTATCGCTCATGAGGCTCTGTGTCCTTCGAAGTAGGTCTGTTTCCCAAAGAGCGTAAGACCAGTGTGCATTGCCAAACTTTCTGGTTTTTCAGTAGAGAGGAAATCCTTATTTTTGTGCTTTTTATCATTTTGTTTGTACTGAACCATTTCTTTTATTAAAGCTCTATTGAGGTGGAATTGATGTGCCCCATGCTGTGTGTAATTAAAGTGTAATTTAATGTACAAACCCCTGAACTCATCACTGCAGTCACGACAATGAACATCTTCATTGCTCCTAATGTTCTTTCTGCTCCTCTCATAATACTCGTCTCCTAACTGCCAATCCCAGTGTCCACTGATTGCTTTTACTATACATTTGTTTTCCTCTTTCAGAAGTGTATAGAAATGAAATTTCTGTGGCCCAGTTATTATACAGTGATAATACAGCAGAAAATCAGCTGGCTAACACTCAATTTGCAAAGCTTTGGTGACCTGCCTTTGAATGGTCACTGTCATTTCTGTAAAATCCTTGTGAATCATATTATTCCCTACTACACAGTGAGACTCCTCCAAAAAAATCACTCAGTAGTGTATTAATCAACAAATGGGCATAACTCTGCCATGTACAGTTTACTGGATAAATTTTCATTGGCCATATAATTTTGATATACAGACTATATACTGGGTGACTTGAGTTCTCAAAAAGACTGCAGAGAAAGGAAATTCTTCTCACTCAGGAAAAATTGGCAAAAATACCAACACAGATCCAGTACCATCCTTTGTCCTCCCGCAGCTTATGCTGGCTTCCACAAATGCTGGGTCCCCAGCCGCCACTGGAACAGAGGAGCTCAGAGACTGCACAGCACTACCATGGTTTTTCTCTCCTCTTTTTCTACATTTACTAATTGCAAACTTCTATCTTACATCGCCACACAAATGTATTTAACACACAAAGTCCCTCTAATTATCCACTCTTAGAAAACATAGGCCCTTTCCTCAATTTATCAGTTTCAGATGTGCCCAGGCATTCACAGCCATGCCCCCTCTGAGATGTATACAAGGTAATAGCAACCACTTTGTTAGACTTTTCTGTTTTCTTTTGTCTTTTATTAATTTATTTATTTAGCATTATGAGATAGGTTTTCTCTAATAGCTTTAGATTCTCTCCTGGAACTCACTCTTTAGACCAGACTGGCCTCAAACCCATGGAGAACCAACTGCCAATTCCTTCAGGGTACTGTGATTAAATGCGTGTGCCACCACCACCAGGTATACTTCTCTGTTTTTGTAATCCTGTGAAATGCATGCCTAACATACTTGCTAGATACAAAGAATTGTTATTTGTGTCTGTGTAGGAATATAACTAGAAACCCTTTGGCATTGAAGAACACAAACAGAACATAGAGAGAACATAGAGGAGAACACTGGAAGAATAAATGGGTCATGGTCAGCAGACGAGTATAAGCTGATTTGTTCACCATCAGAACCCATTTTAGTCAGTTTTCTCTCACTGTACTGTTCCTTCTGGATTCTGAAAGGTTTAAGGGGATGGCATCCCAATAAACCTCAATATAAAATAAGCATCTTTCATTCCTGTATGATCCTAAAGATTTCTCCGTGAGAATAGGAGTGCTTGATTGTTGTGTTGTGAGGCACTTTTGTCCTGCATTATTAGTCTATAGTTTGTTCATCTGCTAAGGGACAATTAGATCTCTTCAAGTTTGTACTGTTCTAAATGAAGCTGCTATGAACAATTACCTCCTAGTGCCTCCTGTTTGTTAACATCCAGGCATCAAAGAAGTAGGTGTCTCATTTTACCCATGATGTTTTCCCTTAAATGCATTACAGATAGCACAGAAAGGTTGACAGTGAAAGAACATAGTCCTTACATGTCATAATTGAAGAGGCGATGCCATAGGACACGACCTCATGAGAGACTGGTATTGATGAGCCCTCATTCATTGATTGGGATTCCACAGGCAGAGTAAACAGTTCTAGGATTTCCTGCTTTGAATAATCCCAACAGGTTTCAGATTATAGCCATGCCTGTTTCTGAGGTGTTGGTTTGGAACAGCACTGTCTTGGGTGCTAAAAGCAGAAGCCAGTCTGTGCATGCGGGAGTCGCTGGTTTGCACATGAGAGCTGTGTTCCTGGAGAGGCCCTGTGGTCTTCTAAGACAGACCAGCCTTCCTTAGGAAGCATTCAAGCTGTCACATAAGGAAACCGATGCACACAGCCTCTGGTCAAAGGCTACATGCATGTTTATCTTACACACTGACAATCTGTGTCCTGTCCATTATGACTCAGTCCCTCACATGCTCACCAACATTGCTCTGCTCAATTGCTCTTCTCAATATTTGCTGCTCTCATTAGTTGTGCTATTATTTTGTATCTCCCTAATCACTAATGATGTTCATGATTCATGGTTTTACCTCTTGCCATTCCTCTACTTTTTAGTTGTCTCAATGTTTTGTGTGTTGAGTGTATGAAAGAGAGCATACACGTACATGCCACAGTGTGCATATGGAGGTCAAAGGACAATCTTGGGTGTCACCCCTTACTTACCTTTTTTTTTTACAGGTCGCTGTGGTTGTCTAAACTCCATACAGACCTTCTAGGAATTCTCCTATCTCCTCTCATCTCTCAAAAAGAACACTGGAATTATGGGTGTATGCTGCCAGGTCTGGATTTATTTGGGTTTTGAGATTTGAACTCATCTCAGCAGTAATGCATAGAAGCACGTTATCTATTGAAACTTTTCCCCAGACCCTCTTTCTTCTCTTTAGTTGAGCTCCTACTCTAAATGGTTTCCCCATTTGAGTGTTTGGTTCTTTATTAATTTTTGTTTTTGTTTTTTGAGGCAGTATCTCTCTATGTAGCTATTGAAGTCCTGGAGCTTGCTATATAGACCAGGCTACAACAAATGTTGATCTTTCTTGCAGACCAAGAATATATGGTAAGCACATACAAGTCATCTTCTGAGTCATAGCACTGTTGTGTAATGACCTATGTGGAGCTAGCAGCCTGTGGTAAGGCCAAGAGGCAATATATGAGTTAATTGCTTTGCATCTTCTTTTTATCCTGGCAGCTAGGGAGAAGCCTGTGGCTGCTTCCATGCTCTTTAGCCTCAGACAACTTGTCTTACAGTCTCATAAAGCTGCAGTGAGCCTTGCATGGTGGAGGCCAATGCTTTTAATCCCAACACTTGGGAAGGAGAAATGGGTGGATCTCTGTGATTCTGAGGCCAGTCTAGTCTACATAGCAGCAAAAAAGGCAACAACGGATTTCCCATGACACCTAGCCAGTCAGTGGCAGTCACCCTGCCCTAGGTGTCTGCCCAAGTCTTTTCTCTGTTTCCTAGATTTGAAGACATCCAAGACGCCTGTACAACACACAGACATGGGACGCAGAGCAGAGCTGCAGGTGTTTATTGAACCAGATTAACAGGTTGAGCAAGGAGGGGACAGGTGTCTGGATTCCAACTTCAGGAAGGAAAGTGGACAGGGTAGCAAGGTGGCTCTCAGATCAGTCATCATTTTCCACTCAAGTTAAGTTTGGAAAGGAGTGCCTTGATTTTGTCTATGGTGTCTTGTATATAGTATGTTCTACATTCTTTGCTGATGACGATGGCTTCCTGATAAACAAAGAGACAGAAAGGGGCAGAAGTGGTTACAGTCAAGGAGCAGAACCCCAGCAGGTCTCCATAGTCCCTCATGTTGAGGCTGCTCCTTCTGCACAGGGAAGAAAATTCCCTGCAGTGATTCAGGACTCCAGCAACAGACTCTGCCCAGGGAGCTGCAGGCCATCCACAGCTGTCAGGAGGAGTATGAAAAGCCGCCCTAGCCAGGCAGGATGAAGGGACAAGTTTCCTAAAGCATGATGGGGACTAGGTCTGGAGAGGGGACAAGATGGTTGAGTTCTAGCTTTGATGATGTCTCATACTTGAGGACATCTGTCAGCACCTTGGCTGTTTGACCATGTTAGAAATACGTCCCTGTGTAGATGTGCTGGAAGAAATTCCTTCTTGGAGAGTGCTATGGTTTTGCAGGACCTGACACCCAAACTAAAAATACTTGTGGAAACAGAGAGTGAGAAATGCAAAATTCAAAATATGTATCCCTGTAATCCAGCTATGCTTAAATAAGAGACTAAGGGAGACCAGGATCGACTGGGATGAGTAGCCACAGTCACTCTCTGGTGATAGTGGTGGCATCTAGGCCATGGAGAGAGGTTCTAACTGTCTCTCTGAGGAAGCCAGTAGAAGGAGGGCTCTATCTGAGACAGGAGACTAGAGTTCAGAGAGACTCCAGAGAAGGTGATCCTGGCCAGTAGACAGAAGCTTCAGGCATCTTAGAGCAGAGTAGAGCTGAGGGTGCTCCTCCTATGCAGAAGTCAAAGCAAGGATTCTCCTGTGTCCCTGCTTGCCCTGCTGTGGTGAGAACCCAGTGGTCACCCATTGTTGGGGAGAGCTCTGCAGGACTTTGCATAGACAGACTGGATGTGGACCAGCATGCTGCATGGACAGGTGCTGGGGTGGGCAGGGTTTCACTGCTATCGTGTGGGTTCCCCCCACCCCCACATGACTAGTTGCCTGCATCATTCTACCATATGGTTCATGGGGGAATCAGGGTAGGGAGGACATTACCAGAACTTTGGTATTCAGGAATTTGCCTTCAAATCCTGACTCATTGTAGCATTCCAGAAGTTTTTCCGCTGCTGCCCTTTCCCCGGCCGTAGGTTGAAACTTGTTAAGGAGGACATTCAATATTCCCTTGTTTCCAATGAGGATTGTAGTATAGACTTCGAAGAAAGGAATGCATGCTTCCGCTGCAAACACAGACATAAGAACATCATTAACAGAGCCCCAGGCTGGCAGAAGTGGAGGCTCAGGGTTTCTTTCCACTTCTTCAAATATCTTAACTGATCTTCCGCACAGTCCTGCACTCCTGAAGGCTGCTGTCTCCTAGATACAGCACACAGTTTCCATAGACACACAATGCCAGCAGAAGGCAGATACATGAGTATTCCAATGTGCACATCTGATCTTCACATAAATCCCACACATGACCCAGCTTCAGCTGTACATGCAACTAAGGGCCGATCATCACCACCTCACCTCAGTCTCCCCATTCCACCCATCCCAACTGTTGTAATCCTGAACAGAAAGCTTCCAGTGTCTCCTGCAGCTCTTCTGGCTAGGGACATCCCAGATACCCCCTAGATCTCCAAGCAGGTAGATATGGAAGGGAGATAGGGTGGCCAACATTCAGAAAGCCTGTCTGTTCCCATTCTCACTTGTCTTGAAGCCCAGCTCCCCGGTCACCAGCAAGGCCAGCAGAAGCAGCGTCCCCTTCATGGTGTAGAGTGCTAAGTGCTCTACTCAGAGCAGATCCTGCTACCTTATAAACTGCTGTGTCCCTGAGCCCAGTCCCGCCTACCCCTTCCTACCCCACTCCCAACACTGCCTTCTAAGAGTTCCAAATGCCGTTGGGTAAGACCCGGGCACCTATGGATCCCCTTCCCCCCTTCATGGGTGATTGAGCTTAGGAACCCCTCCCACTCTGAAGAACAAATGGCTGGAGAGAGATCCTGCTTCATCAGTTTCTGGACAGAAGTGGCTGTACCTTTGCCAGAAGACAATTAGAGCTGACCTTTGTAAGAAGCCACATGCTGAGCCAAATGCCCCGTTTTGCTGTCCCCAACCTCTGCTTCCTGCTAACACTTCTCATCTCTCCTGGCTCTAAGCATGTCCTCCTCAAGCTTGTAGGTGAAAAACACAGGGATCAAGGAGGCTTTCCATGATTGTAGGCAGCCTAGAACACTGCATCTGCCTGAGTTCAAGACCTGAGCAGAAGTGTGTGTATCTGAGGGGACATACTGGGGACACTTGGACATCTTAGCTGCTGCAAACTTTGAACTAGACCACTGAGGACATGGCGGCAACATCTGGGAGGATATTCCCAGTGTGTTTGGTCATGTGTTGGATCCTCACCGCCCAGTGATGATTTTGTTCTACAACTGCATCATACTGCAAATTCCCCTCCCTGCCACGGGAGCGCATCCCTGTCTTCCTGCTCTTGTCTGTCTCAGTCCACCAGGAAGAAGGCCTCAAAGAGGTCTAAACAGTAGAGTCAATGTGGTTACAGCAGCCCTCACTAGAGGGTGGGATTTATCTCTGTACCAGAACACTGTGGACTGGCCGTGTATAAACTACCGCTCTCGGGGCTGGAGAGGTGGCTCAGCGGTTAAGAGAACTGACTGTTCTTCCCGAGGACCCGAGTTCAATTCCCAGCACCCACATGGCAGCTCACAACTGTCTGAAGATCCAGTTCCAGGGGATCTGACACCTTCACACCAATGCACATAAAATAAAGTTAAATAAACTATAAAAAAACTTTAAACTACCACTCTCCACTGTCCCCAGGTAGTACTGTGTGTGTGGACTCTCTCAAGTTCAATTCAACCTACTACCCTCAGAAAGACATTTGTGGCACAAATAATATTGTCGGCTGGACATTGTATTAATCATTCCTGAAGACAGGAGACTCACTCTGTGTGATGGCTAATCTGATGCTCATCCTGACTGGGTTTAGAATCACCATGGAATCATAGCTGTCTGTGGAGATGTGTAGGCTAGGATAATTATGTCTGACTATGTGGAGAGTGTGGACTAGTTTCATGGACAGAGTGGAAAAAAGAAAGCAAGCTGGGCATTCATATCTCTCTATTTCCTGACTGTAGATGTGATCAACCACATAGAGTTCCTGCACCATGCCTGTCCTACCATACCTGTCATGCCATCATGGACTGTATCCCTGCAAACTGTAAGGGGCAAGCTGCTTCTCATCTGGAGTATCTTCGCTAGTTCATTGGAGCATTTCTTAGCACGTGCAAAGCCCTGAGGTTAATCCACTAACTCACACACACAAAAATAGGTGGCTAAGGAGATGGCTCAGTACATAAAGTGCTCATTATACAAGCCTAAGGACCTGAGTTCAAATCTCCGGAACTCTGTAAAGAGGTGAGTGTGGTGGATGCACCACAAACTGCATGGGAGCTCCAGGTTCAAACACATACCTCATCGCAAAAAAACAGGGTGGAAAGCAGTTGAGATAGCACAGTGATTAACGGTGCTTACTGCTAAACCTGATGACCTGGATTCAAATCCAGAACCCACATGGTTGGAGAAGAGAACTAACCTCTGCAAATTGTCCACTGACATTCTTGCACACCATAGGACCTGTTCCCATACACACACACACACACACACACACACACACACACACACACACGAATAATGTCTGCGGAAACTGTCAAAAAGAAGGCTAAACAAGCTTCTAATGATCAAACTTCAAACATTTGAACAAAAAGACTAAATAACATCTGTTATGGTCCACAGAAACTGTGAAGTAAGATTTCACCTGACAGAACAGAAGGCTGAGCCCCCAGAACAAATGTATTCTGACTGAGAGAAGCCCTGTTTGCAAGGCGCTGGGCCCACCATCTTTCATATATCATCTGATTCTTTCAGTAGATGTCATGTGAAGCCATAAGCTCTCTCCCTTGGTGCAAGATTTGGCAGATTATGGATTATTGGGCACAATTCTCTCCCATGTACTGGTATAGTGGGCCATCACCCAATCACTCAGTGGGAAATTTAGTCACGCAGTCAATAACCCTGGTTCTCACAGTCTAATCTCTGCTTCATTCCTTGAGATATCACCTTCTTGCCACCATCTTCCATTTGTCAGGACATGCAGTCAGGAAAGGAGTATTTCGTACTGATCTCATTTGGGACCTTCAAAGATAAAAGGATATTCAAGCTCAGAGAATTGCCTTTGTTTTGTATGCACATAAACTGAAAACTTTACAGAATAAGAAGAGAACAATAGAAGAATAAAGAAACTGGTGTAAAAAAGTAGGAAGTATAGAGTTTATTTCTCCCTCAGTTCTAAACCCATGCTTTTGTGAGTCTTCATCTCAACACTGAGGAGACCCTGAAGCTGGCACTCCGAGGTCCCCGATAACATCATATTGTAATATAGTTGTGAAATAAGAAATGAATCCATGCTGGCATGAATGGTTGGATGAGCAGATAAATAAATAGGATTAAGCGAGGCTGTTCTTCCAGAAGAAATCATGAGTATCTCTAGATGCTCCTCTGGGGAGGGGAGTGTGCTTCCTTGAGATCTTCAGTGTGAGCACATGTTTCCAAAGACAACAACAAGGTGTGCTCAAGGCTGGCCCAGTCACAAATGTGCTTGATGTGAAATTGAATAGTTGAGTTTCAATCTCCAGAACCCAATAAGAAAGCCAGGCACAATGGCATACCTGTAATCACAGGCCTAGAGAGTCCGCCCCTGGGGATCTCAGACCTGCCAATCTAACCAAATTAGCAAACTCCAGGTTCAGTAAGAGACCCTGTCCCTAAATCTACAAGGTGGTCAGTTGTTCAAAGGACAAAGTACCCCGATGGCAGCTAACAACCATCTGTCATTCCAGTTCCAGAGGATCTAACACTTTCCTCTGGCCCCACACACATATTGATTTGTTGAAGTGGGACTGAAGGCACCTGATTGTCTATCTCTGGCTACCATGTGCATACACATATGGATGCCATGTGTCGAGTTAAGACTACTATTGTTCATCCAGGAGTGGTTGTGCACACCTTTAATGGTAGAACTCAAGATACAGAGATAATAGGATGTCTGTGATTTTCAGGTCTGCGTGTTCTACAATGTGAGTTCTAGGAAAGGTGAGGCTACACAGAGAAAATCTCTTGAAAATAAAGATAAATAGATAGATAGATAGATAGATAGATAGATAGATAGATAGATAGATAGATAACTATTGCTGTGATAAACCACCATGACCAAGAGCTTATTGAGGAGGATAGGGTTTACTTGTTTTATATCCATATACCCATTCAACATCAAAGTCAAGACAGGAACTACAGCAAGTCCCGAGTATGGAGGGAGGCCTGATGCAGAGGCCATGGAGGAGAGCTGCTTACTGATTTGTTTCCCAAGGCTTGCTCAGCTTGGTTTTCTATAGAATCCATGACATCCTGCCCAGGGATTACACCACTCACAATTGGCTGACCATCCCCCACTGATCACTAATTAAGAAAATGCCTGCTCAGGAGCTGGTGATACAAGCCTTTAATTCCAGCACGTGGGAAGCAGAGACCAATGGATCTATAATTTCAAGGCCAAGCCTTTCTACAAAGTGAGTTCCAAGACAGCAAGGGCTGAACAGAGAAACCCTGTCTTGGGGTGGGGTTGAGGAATGACAATGGATGCCTTACCTGCATTCCTGTAATCCAAAATTAGTGAGCATTTGTTTTTCTTTTGGTTATTTTTTTTTTTGGTTTTTTTTTGTTGTTGTTGTTGTTGCGGATGATCAAGACATGTTTTTACTATGTAGGCCTGGCAGTCCTGAAACTCTATGTAGACCAGGCTGGCCTTGAACTCAGAGATCTGCCTGCCTCTGCTTCCCAAACACTGGCATTAAAGGCGTGCGCCAGTACTGCCAGTCAGATGCATGTTCTAGAATTAAGATTAACTTCTTGCTGATGACTTTAGCTTCTGTCAAGTTGACATAAGACTAGCCAGCATGCCATGTAACCACACATATAAATGAACATATGTGTGCCTCTGCACACATACACAAACAGGAAAATATGGGAAGATGGGAAAACAGTAGAGATATTTGGTAACAGAATATTAATGGTTGTAGTGAGATGTTCCAATCACTGGGGAAATGTGTACATGTCTTGTGTCCTCTGACATGTGGGGTCAAGGGTCTTAACCTCTGTGACATCTACAGAAAGCCTGATGCCAGCTCTGACAGGTAGCAAAGGGCTACAGGTGTCAGACAGCAGCAGACACACCTTAGCCACAGTCCGCCCTCGTCTCCATTCCTAATACTTCCAAGAGTGAGAAGGCCTCAGCTGGGCAGACATATTGTGCAGGCATCAGCAGCACTCAGGACCTGCAAGGTCATCCAAACAAGGGCTAGAGGACATAATGGATAACCCACAAGCAAATAGTGTTTGGCACCTTTTTTGCCAAAATGGTTACTAGATGCAAATCCTGTTTGGATCGACGAACCAGGAAGTCAGAAGGCTCAGTGCTCTCTAGGTCTTTGGCAACATCATCTGTCACTGCTTATGGAGAGAAAGTGACAGCCGAGTGACTTTGACAACAAACTACTTAGTTCTGAATTATCAAAACACTTATAACCTTTACTTTTGAAAGTTAATACCAGCCAAATGACATAAGCACTTATTTAATGTGAACAAGGAGGTGGGAACAGAGGATTCACAGTTGGAGGTCTGCCTAGGCTATATGGGAAGATACCTTTTGTTTCAAGACTTAAGAAAGGTCTTGTTTACAGACTAGAGAGACACGAGCTAGCCCTTTAGCCCCTCTACCCAACACCTGCGGAGACCTCCTATGTGCTGTGCTGTGTCCCTGGGATAGAGTGGCACATGCCTTGCTCTCCTGTGCCCTTAGACATCTAAGAGACACCAAAATCAGCTAATGCATGAGGAGCTAGGGAAACAGCACAGGGTTTAGAGCTCAGTGCTGTGACGAAACACAGATTTATTCTTATATACAAGGGGTCCACTATACTAAGGTGTAATCTGTGTTCCATGGCTATGACAAAATCCCACTACTAGATAATTTATATGAGAGAGACGTTAACTTGGCTCATGGTCTGGAGTCTTGAAAGTCCAAGACAGAGCAGCCACATCCACCCACTGCCTTGCCCTGTTTGAGCTCCTGGTGCAGAGCAGAAGGGCAGCGTGAGGGGTGGGGGAGGTGGGGCTGTCAGAAGACAGTAGGAGAGCAGAGGCTGCACATGCATTACAGCCACACACCATGCACTGCCTCTCACCTGCCACACTGCGACCAGGGCGCAAGGTGGTGTTTGGTGTTGCCTAGCCATGTGGACGCCATAGGAGGCTGTCCCTCTGATTTGGTGGTTTTGGATGCAGTCTGGGGAATGAAGCATCGAATCTCCCAGCCAGGTGAAGGGCGAGCACATCAGACATGAGGGCAGAGCATGTGGACGTCCGGGTTCTCCCTGGGGTCATGCTTATGGACACATGGTTCCGTACCTGGTACAGAGATGCTTCGGATGACAAACAGGCCAGGGTAATGGAGTTCTGGTTTCCAGGCACAGAGTGGTCAGGGGACTGGCAGAGTCCAGAGAAATGAGGGGAAGACTGGGGCTTCCCACATGGAATCCCCGTTTGCTTGTGGGAGGCTGAGGCAGGTGTGCCCCAGTTTTCTGTCTGGGATCCCTCTGCTCACAAAGGTAGAAATGGGTGCAGGAAGGGGCACTCTCCAGCTGCTGGATTGGGCAGCTTTCATTGCCCTCCATGTGTCCCAGCAGGAGCAGAAGCAGCTGGCAGATGGGAGCAGCAGCAGGAGGAACCCTCTAGTGAACAGGCCTCACACCAGCATAGGACCCAGAGACTCATGGGTAGAAAGTCAGACCTCCTTGACACTCAGCAGTGCTGTGGCTCTTGGCCCTGGCGAGGCTCTTGTGTCTACAGACACCACAGCTCCCTGAACCTCTTTGTCAAACAGGTCCTGAAGTTTCTGTCCTCTGGATCTGTCCCCTTTGATCCTTCCTCAGACTCTGCTCTGCCTCTCTTACTGTGCCCCTTCCTTTTCCTGCCCTGTCCCTGCCCAATGCTTCAGCCAGCACACATCAAGGTGCCTGCCTGCTGACTCCTCAACTGTCATTCCCCTGCCTCAGCCTTTGCTCCACTGCCTCCTTTTCCATCATTGTCCCTTCAGCCCACACTCCTGAAATAGGGCAGGCAAAAGGCAGAATCCTCTCATGAGGCCTACAATGTCAGTCCCAGGGGAGAGAGTGTGACCACGTCTCCCTGTGCTGTGAATGGAGGGGGCCTAAGAAGCCCCCCTCCATAGGGCAGAGGGGCACTGGAGCCTACCACAGCCTGCCTCTTAGCAGCCCCCTCTGTTGGGCCACTGGGTATCGGGGGGTGCTTCCTGTCTGAGCGAAATTAAATGGTTGAAGGGTCATCTAGAATTCCGATACCCTAACTCTGCTAGATACTCTGAATCTGCTGGACCACGGCTGAGTCTTCAGAATCTGGAAGAACCACCTGAGATTTCCCTCTAGTTTCCCAGAGAATCTGTGGAGTATTCAAAGTGGCTGGTGCTGCCGTCAAGGCCATCATGCTGGGTTCTTGGTGGAAAGTCAAAGCAACTGGAGCAGCAAGACAGTCAGGCAGTGACCAATTAGGGGGTCAGATTGCTTCAAATGAAGAATCTTTACTTAGTTTTGAGAAAATGAACATGAGGGAGGCACTTGTAGTATGAACCTGTATATCTGGCTGGCCTGGAACTTCCTCCTGTGTGGACCAGCTGACGTCAAACTCACCATGGTCCACCTGCCTCTGTCTCCTAAGTGCTAAAATTAAAAGTGTTTGACACCATACCAGGCAGTTATCAATGGATTTTAACAGTGTTTACCACCAATCACAGGGAAAGTTGAATTTGTCACACACACACACACATACCACACACATATTATACAAAGAGAGCAGACACACATACTAGATACATACTACATACCAAACACACATACAAGCACCAAACACACATACCACACACAGACACACCACAAATAAGCACCATACAGACACCACACAAATATACCACATACAATACCACACACCACAAAAACTCACATATTATCCACGCAGTGGTGGCACACGCCTTTAATCCCAGTACTCAGGAAACAGAGGCAGGCAGATCTCTGTGAGTTACAGGAAAGCAAGGCCTGCGTCTAGAGACCCTATATCAAAACAAAACAAAACAAAAAAAAAACAACAACAACAACAGAAAGATGGAGTTGCAGGATGACCGTGACAACAGGAGGACCCCAGGGTGAGAGTCGGCTTCAATGGAGCAGTGAAGCAAGTGAAAGATGGGGGCAGGGACAGAAACAGTCAGAGCAGGAGTCCCTACCTGGTCTGACCTAGACACTGGTAGCTTTTAATAAACGGTGAGTTCCCTGGTGTGACAGGGAGACAGAGACCTCACTCTGGAGGCCTGATGGAGGGACCCTTTCCTTCTCTCTACTCATCACTTCCTGGGTCTTCACATGACATGTGACCTTAAGCAGAGCACTAAGAAGGGACCAGGCTGAGCCAGGGCCCATTGTTGACCAGGATCTAACTGTCTTGCCAAAACACACATTTCCCCCTGGCACAGCCCCGGGGAGTTTCAAGCAGGGTTCTGGGAGGGGCCTGGAGGGCTCAGACCCATTTATTTCCTGCACCCTGAGCAGCACAGGGCAGTTATAAAAGGGGCCCAAACTGGGTAGGAGCACCTGCCGCCATTACCATGAAGCTCACTGGTGCTCTTGTGTTGCTTGGGGCTGCCCTGCTCCTGACTTCAGGAGGAAGTGAGTACTAGAATGTGGGTGACCTCAGGGGGAAGTGGGTACTATGGTGTGGGTGTCAGGGATGCTGGGTCTTCAGGGATTTAACACCCTCACTCCCCAGAAAGGATATCTGTGTTCTGATGCGAAGCTTTCAAGGGTGGATCATCTTTGTCTGTGTTCTAGATTGTGGCATTTGCCCTGTTATAAATGAGAAGATTGGTCTTTTCCTTGGCCCATCTGTGACTGACTATGTGAATTTCGTGAGCCAGTACAAGAATAACTCTGCCACTTTGGAAAAAGCTAAAAATCTGAAGATATGTGTTGATAACAAGATGACAGCGGAAGACAAGGCGAATTTGCAGAGTTTGGTGGTGAGTTCTCTGTGTGTCTGCATCGGAGCCTGTGTGCCACCTGCTCACACCAACTTAGGGATGGAGCGTGCATGCATTCCCTCCCAGCACTGCAACTTCTCTGGGAACCCAGAAAGATGTCAGGAGGAAGGGACAGGAAGGACACTGGCTGATCAGCTCAGTCAAGCCAGACAACACCCCCCAGGACCCCTGCCCCCACAATACTGCTTGCCACCATCAGGCTTTCTGGCCCAGCCTCCTGAGTCCAGCTACATCAGCACCTGGCACCCCTTCTTCAGCCCGGATCTTTTATTCTAACTTTTAAAGTCTGCCACCGCAGCCCCACACACTCATCTTTTTTCTTGTACCCTGTATCTTGAAGTCACTGTGTAATCCAGGCCTGGGTTGCTCAAGTACAGAATCTAATTGAATCCCATTTTGTCCCTAGAACTGGTGGGATTGTAACCACCCCATTGCATGCCTCTGAGGTCATCATGTGACCGGAATCAGTTCACTGAGAGACCACAGTTTCCCACAGGCTCAACCTGGAGTCCTGCCAGGCCCTCCCCAGCTGCTTCTCCATTCTGCCCCACATGTGCCCATGGTGTGCCGAGGGCAGGTGGCTCTTCCCATCAGGCTGGATTGGAGGCTGTTTACGAGGTTTGCCCTGATGTGGTGTATTGGAGACAGAATGAAAAGGAGACTTCCAGGTCCAAGTCAGACCCAGGAGCTATTGCAGACAGAGTGCAGATCCCTCCCAAGTTGTAGCCCATGTTTGATTTTTGAGATCTCCTTCACCTCTGAGGCTCTGCCGCCTTTCTCTTTGCAGGATAAAATAGAAGCTAACAAATTCTGTTGATGATTTCATCTTTGCCAGAGACTCAAAGAAGCCACTTGCCTGCTCCCCTGCATAGATGCGGCAAGCCCTACCCCTACCCTCCAGGTGTCTACAAACAGGGTTCCAACAATAAAAACCTTGCAATTCACAGGGGAGTCTGGACTGTTTGGATTTGAGTTTGGGCATTGAATGGTTTGGGACATGGCAGGGACAACCAGTGGGAATTTGAACTGTCACTACTAATTGCAACACTGCCAAAATCCCCTGCAGAATGCATCAGGGGATGATGCTAGGAGACCACAGTCACCACAACCAGAGTGTCTGTCACTTTCATAGTCCATGGTCCATAGGTCACATACATGACAGCCCCAAATGAACTCCCCAGGAACATGGAACAGTGAAGGGCCAGAAGTCTGAGTGTCTGCTGAGGATCACACAGTTTCCATACAATAAAATCTGTTTTTTCTGTACTCTGCTGGGGACATGGACCAATTGTGTAGTATACACATGTCACAGTGCTCCTCTGGGCCTCTGGGCCCCATCTATAAAATCTGCCCACAGATGGGATGTGGGTACCTGCCTCAGGCTTCTGGGCTATGACTTCCTTTGTTGCTACTTTTCTCTGTGTGTTTCTGTGTGTGTGTGTGTGTGTGTGTGTGTGTGTGTTTTTCCATGTATGTATCTATGTATGTATAGACATCAAAGGTGCTCTCCTACCATGCAGCTCCTGGGGATTGAACTCAGGTTTCCAGGGTAGGGAGCAAGTGCCTTTACCTCTTGAGCCATCTCATCAGCTCCACAACTGACTTTATAAGAGATGAGTTCACAAGTATTTGAATAGAAATAAGGGAATACTATTAACTCCAAGGTCATCTGTAGGAACCTGCTCCCACAAAGCCAGTTAGGGTTCCTGGATTAGGATTATGTTAAGAATAAGAAAATGCAAGATAAAAGAAACACACAGAAAACACAGGATAGAATCCGATCTGTTTGGTTATGCTGAAACAGCCAAAGAGCCCAGAGTTTATTTTAGAACTTGCTTATATACAATGGCAGAACAAAGGAAAACATAGTCAGTCAGTACCTAACCACGAGACCATTCCTGTCCTTGAGTGAGCAGCCTCCTACCTAACATGCACTTGTTGCTCTGAAGTGGCCGCACTTTGGGTCTTGAGGTTCCTAAGGTTTGACATCAGCAGTTTACTGACATCCCCACAGCCTGGCTGGGCGCTGGGGATGTCTCTTTTTCTGTCACCCAGTGAAGGAAGTTCCAAGAAGTCTTCTCTATAGTGAGACCCATATGTTGAGACACTTGGAGATGCACATCGGGAGTGATGGGAAATGGAGCAGATGAACTGAGCAACTTTGATTCTGAGACCGCTGGTGACACTGTGAATTGAAAAGACTATATTGTATATAATAGTGGGTGTTTAGCTTGCATGTATATCTCTGCATATGACGTTCAGTGCCCCAGGACATTGAAGTTATAGATGGTTGTGAGCAGCCTTGTGGGTGCTGGGAATCAAACTGGAGCCCCAGAAAGAGCAGCCAATCTCTTAACTTCTGAGCCATCTCCAGCCTTTTATACCTACAAACCAAAGGAGAGTCATGAGTCAATGGAAGGAAGGAAATGCTATCAGCTGACATTGAAAGGTCAGTTGTACAGGATTTTAAAAATGAATGCTAAGTAATTTTGGGCCAGATGATGGTGGTGCACACCTTTTAATCCCAGCATTCAGAAGACCAAGACAGGTGGACCTCTGAGTTTGAGACTAGCTTGTTCTACAGATCAAGTTCCAGAGCCAGCATTATGCACTGAAACTCTGCCTCAAAAAACCAAGCAAGTAAACAGCAGCATAAAAAAAGAAGAAAAAAAGAAGTAGGTTTGAGCCTGTGTTGAATCTGAGCTGTTCTAGAGAACTCTGAGAAGGCACTGAGTGGCTAGAGTTCAGAACAGAGGCTCCAAATAAACACACTCTATTTTAGTGATCCAATGTGAATAGAAGTAGAACTATGTCACATTTAGGAAAGGAAAGAATTCGGGGATTGGTGGTAGCATTGATGGGATCAAGGATGGGGATGGGGAACCAGATTAAGAACATGGACCTGATCTCTCAGACTGAGATGGGCATCACAAAATCAGAAAACGTTATCACGTTCATGGGTTGTAGCTGTTTTTGGCAGGGTACCAAGGCTTCCAAGAGTTACTTTCCTTGGAATGGGTAGGAAAGCAGAACAGTAAGGTGATTTGACAGTGATACAGGGACCTATAACTGTGACCATTCTACAGACATTTGTGCTAACCCACGGGGGGGAGGGGCAATTTGGGCTGGTGGATAAGGTTATAGATAAATGGGAGGGTTAGTGACAGTTGCAGGACCTGCGAAGCTGGTTTGCTTCAAGGTTGAGGGTGGAGATAGCCACTGCTTAACCATAGAGGTCTGGAGGTCTGTAAAAGGAGAAAATAGGAAGTGATAAGGCTGAGCAGAGTTAAGATCTCAGCCCGTTTGTCCAGGAACAGAAGAGGTAGGAAGTCACTGATGGCGGCTCCCTTACTTCTCTGAGTTTTCAGGTTTTTACCCTGATATCTGACTACTAGTTTTTATTGATAAGTTTAATTAGATTTGTGCTTCATCTTGTGTCCAAGTTTTGGGTCACAAATTCATGAAAAATCTATTTGCCAGTGACTTTTCAACCACAAACACACACTGGAGATATATGTGGAATCTGCATCCAATGTAGTCACTGAATCACCAGATGGCTTTCCATTTCTTCTCCCAGACCTCTGGGCAAATCTGGGATTATCTCATTGCAGGCTTGTCAGGACCAGCAACCCTGTTTGAACATGCCTGAAAATGGGAGTGAGGATTGAGAACAAAAGAGACAAAAGACGGAAGATAGTATCTGGAGGGCTTCCAGTGAATGCAGTAACAGCCTCAAGTTTATTTCTTATAGTTCTTATATACCCAAAGCCGAAGGGGAGGGCAAAAGGCTTCCTTACTAATGATACGAAAAAAACGCAAGCATAATTACCTCCTCAATACTCAAAACATCTAGTAATGACCAATTCAAACATCCTGTTATTTGGCCTTGACAAACTTGAACTCTCTGGGTTTCAGTCAAGATGGAAATAGAGTCACTGTGGGCTCCCACAGATTTCCTGCTTTTCAATTTATTTTTGAATCCTGCCCTTCTGCCACAGGACAGGTGACTGTGCCTGTCTTAGGTTGTCCTTAGGTATGTCATCAATACACACATTCCAACATGTGTACCCAGGCTTAGATTAACTGAAAGCAAAAAGATCTTGTCCATCTTTGACTATCAGCATCTGATTATAAAGGGTTAAGGCAGAGCGTGTAGCTTGATGTCATGCACCCCTTAGCCAACTTTCCACAGAGAGTTCCCAAGTAACTTGATAATCATAGGCAAGCAAATGATGTCTAACAATACACATGCTCCTATGGCTACAATACTTTCTAATAAAGGAGTAAAGATTGACTATGATGGGCGTGACCTTTTTAAAATTGTTCCTTTATATCTTTAGCCATTTTAGCACATCAAAATTCAATTTTGCCTTATTAATTTCATCAACTATAAGGACTCATTAGCATCATGCCAAATTCCTCTCAGATGAGCTCTATCCATTTTCCATCCAGTAACACTTTCATAGTGACCAGAAGAGGTTACAAACATTCATTAACTTGTCAGTGTAGACAGAGGCTGCTCGTTAGTTTCCTGGCCAGATAGATCAGAACTAAGAACACAGAAAATTCATTAATTCAAACATTGTTTGTCCTATTATCTTAATCATATTCCTAGCAAGCACTTATATTTTAAAACATTTGTTTTTTCATGACAGGATTTCTCTGTACCTTTGAAGCCTGTTCTGGAACTAGCTCTTGTAGACGAGGAGGCTTCAAACTCACAGAGATCTACCTGCTTCTGCCTCCCAAGTGCTTGGATTAAAGGCATGTTCCACCATCATCAGGCCTCTTATATCTTAAATTAACCCATTTCTATTAATCTGTGTATCACCATGTGGTTGTGGTCTACTGGCAAGTTTCAGTCCAGTGTCCTTCATCTGTCTCCTGCAGTGGCTGCATGACATCTCATTGACTCCTCCTACTCTCCCATCCTCTATCTGCTTGGAACTCCCATCTTGCCCTACTTTGCCCTACAATAGGCCCAAAGCAGCTCCTTTTTAACCAATGGTATTCACAGCATCCAGAGGGAAATCCCACATCAGGGCAATACCGTAATTCTAGTGTGAATATTAACAATGGACATACAATGGGTTAAACTACAATTTACATAAATTTGACCCAATCAGGAAGCAAAAAATGATTTTTTGGTGGGTGAGGTATGAAGAACTTCATAATTCTGAACCTTTCTTTTTACCTCTCCTAAAGTCCAATGCATCACTGCTGCCAACTTCCAAAGATATGTTTGAGTGGTTCCTGTCCTTGAGATCCAAATGCCAGCAGGAGAAACCTCCCACTCTTCCTCATTTACAGAAGAGAAATTTTAGCCACACAACACCTCCATAATAGTGTTTGATTGCTCCAACAAATCTCTTTATCACAGAGGGTACCTGTTCTCCAGGCCTTCTATCTCAACAGCAGATGAACACTATATTGGCAAAGATGACTTCTGCATCCCATGAAACACTGTGGATAAATGCTCAGTAGGCATTCCTCATCCAAATCCAGAATAATTAAAACTCACAGAGTTCTGGGAAATTGATGCTTCAGGTATAGCAAGGAAGCCAGGAATCATTAACCATCACTATAATCTCCTCCTCTTCTCTAAATGCAGGATGCAATATCTGTGGATAAGGAACATAGGTTCAGCAGATCTTACTCCAACTCCTCTAGGGGGCAGCAGCAGCCACAATATCATCAGGGCAGCACCATCACTCCTATGTTCCACACACCACACCAAATTCTTAGGCAGCTGTCGAGCTTCATTTTCTTCTGTGAAAAAGCACAAACATGCCTTTGACCCCATATCAAAACAGGTTTGAGAATCTTCTATACTCTAGAGGAAGGATCCTTCCATTTTACTTGAGGAAAATTTGCTTGAGTGCCATCATGCCAAAATCTATCCATGACAGATTGCTCACAGGCATCCACCATCAGAAAATTTAAAATAAAAAAGGCATAATTTAAAGCATTATGTGGTGACTAAGGGTAAAACTTCCCATTTATTAATTTTTTTTTATTTGGTTTTTCGAGACAGGGTTTCTCTGTGGCTTTGGAGTCTGTCCTGGAACTAGCTCTGTAGACCAGGCTGGTCTCGAACTCACAGAGATCCACCTGCCTCTGCCTCCCGAGTGCTGGGATTAAAGACGTGCGCCACCATCGCCCGGCCCATTTATTAATTTTTATTAATTTTATTTTTAAGCTGCATCTTGAGATGGCCATGGGCTCATTCAAGAACACCTCATCCTTAAGGATAATAAGAAATGCCTGTTTTATGCTCACTTTTACATGGGAGCAAATCTGATGGAATGCTTTACTAATATATCGGGATACATTCTATGTTTTTCTAATTCTAGGAATCCCCAAATATGAAAAACATTTTAAACAATAAGGTATCACATATCACATGCTGGGTGGATTCCCCAATTGCATAGTGATTATCAAGAACCCTGAGTATGTATCGACTGTCACAGCCACATATTTTAATTTGCCAAATTCTGCAATGTGAGTAACATCCATTTGCCATAATGATTAGGAAGAAGACCTCGAGCATTTACCCCTTAGGGAGGCATAGGCAAACACTGTGGGGGAGAAAAACATTGTTTAACAATTTGACGACCAATTTCCCTGGTAAAAACAAATTGTTTTCTTAAACAACTGATATTCTGATGGTGACAGGTATGTGAATGTTGAGCCAGTTCTACCTGGGACAAAGCAACCATCTGTGTTCATTTATGAGCTGATGCATTACCATTCACTAGAAGGTCAGAAGGATTGGAATGAACTCATATGACCCACAAAGCATGTCAACTTTCTTTGATGAGTGGCATCTTGAATCTGCTGAATAGTGTCCTAACTTGACCATTATTAATCCCAGTGGAAGAAACTGTCTCTATAACTCGAGGGGCTCTAAAATGTAAGGATTATCAGTATACAAACTGAATGAACTATTTACAAATATCTGGAAAACAGTAGCTATAGCTCATACTTCTACCCTCTGAGATGAAGCTGGAGCTGTTTGTACTACATGACCTCCACCATTAATAACATAGGCAGATCTTCCATTGAAGAAACAATCAGTAAAAACCAGCATAGCATCTTTTATGGGATCTTTTCTCACAGTTTTAGGAAATATAAAGGAATATGTTTGGGGAAATTGCAACAATGAATGAACTGGAAAATTATCATCAATTTGGTAGAGCTGAGATACAATCCTGCACTGCCAGGGTTGCTCTGCAGAGGTCCTGAATGGATTTCCTTGAGGAAGACAGACTCCTGGAGGATCCCAAAACATTGCCTTGGGCCTGAGGTAGGCCCCTCTGCTTGTTTCCCTGCAGAAGATTCCCTTGGGCATCCTTTGGTTCACATTCATTAGCCCAAAGCTTCACTTTCTGGCATCTCTGAAACAATCCCAGCTCCTTTCTTTCCCATAGGTCTATTCCCTTATCAGGTGCCCCATCTGACCACACCAAAAGCAACTTCCCAGAGGTCCAACAACTCTCTCTCGCCACTGGCCTTAGTTGGAAGACAACATACTTGGTTTTCCTTGTAATGCAGTAGTCATAGCTCAGCCTTGAGTATATGAGAGCAAAATATCTGAACAAAATTAATGTAATCAGAGATGTTGTATTTCTTTATTAAAAGGTCTCAAAGCAATCTGATTTATTTCAATTGTGCCTTGACACTGATACACAAATTCAGCTTTCCATAACAGGTAATCCCCTCCTGACAGGGATGCTTTGGCCATATGTATCTGTTTCCCAGGAGGCAAGGCATCTAGAGCCATATTTTCTAACAAAGTTTGTGAAAAGGAAAAGTGGGCCCATATTGAGAGTGTTGGGAATATTTTTTAAACAAGCCTCTCTGCCAATGCAAATAATGCTGATCAGATTGAATAAGAACAAATTAAAAGATATCTAGGTTTAATAGGATGTCTGTGCCCTTGGGTGGCCCTGAGGGGGGAAACAGAAAGCCAACAAGATCACCAAAATGGAAGAGTGAAGTCCACCTGTTTATACTCTGTGAGGCAGTTTATATAGCCTGTGGGAGTGGTCTTGACCATTTTGGGGCAGGGTCCAAGGTTTGGACTGAAGGAGCTCTCAAAAGAGGGGGCTTTAAAAGATGGATTCTGGGACCTGGGATGAGCCCCTCAACTTAATATTCCATTCCAGGCTTTTTTATAAGGGGTGACAAGGAGCTGAGGTAATGCTTATGACCAGAATTTTAGGATCTTTTAGGAAAAAGAGGCATTGGCTCAAGTCTGTCTACCTCCTGTGAGTATGGGCAACATGGAAGAGGGGAGGGTTGTGTTGAAATAGGAGCGGCAGGGCTGCATCCCTGGCTCCCGGCTGCCCGCATGGCTAGCTTATGCCCGAAATAATTACACGGAAACTGTATTCTATTAAATACTGCCTGGCCCGGCTAGTTCCAGCTTCTTATTGGCTAGCTCTTACATATTGTTCTAACCCATTTCTAATATTCTGTGTAGCCCACGAGCTGGCTTACCAGGGAGGATCTTAACCTGCGTCTGTCTGGAGTGGGAGAATCATGGCGACTCCCTGACTAAGCTTCTTTTTCCCAGCATCCTGTTCTGCTTTCTCCGCCTACCTAAGGGTTGGCCTATCAAATGGGCCTAGGCAGTTTCTTTATTAGTAAGAAATCACTCCCACATCAGGGTTGGGAGTTGGTGGGCTCATGCTCAGTGAAAGGTGTGGCTGGAGAGTCATCCTGTTTACTGTCACCCCAGAGATGCCAGGCATCTGTTCCTTGAGGGAGATGAGAAAAAAATATTGTTATTACCAATCTTGTTTGTATCAACAAAGATGAGTGTACCAGGATGAGGAGCAGATAGGTTCTTTATTGTGGCATCTTAGAGAACCAGAGGGTGGGAGGTACTAACTGCTGAACAGACCAAGCATCCTGGGTAGGTACCTACTTGAACCTGGAGGGATGGTACCAGTACGGGTGTCCCAGGAGCTTGGCAGCTGAGGGGTGGTGAGAATTACTGACTAAAAATCTGTCCATTGAGGTTAAAGAGACCTAGGAGCTTGTCATGTCTGCCTCAACCAGCAAGGATGATGTGACACCGGAGCTCTTCCTGCTAGCAGTTTATTCAGGACCTTCTCTCTCTCTCTCTCTCTCTCTTCCTCTCTCTCTCTCTCTCTCTCTCTCTCTCTCTCTCTCTCTCTCTCTCTCTCTCCTTCTCTCCCTCTCTCTCCCTGGGCAAACCTCTCCCAGCCCTTAAAAAGGGATGGGCTACCAACCCCAGATTGCCAAATGGGCACTGTCCATAAGTTCACGCATATGCAAGCAGCTGACAATCATTGCGTGATCATACCTTAGCCAATATTAGGAGCTGATTATCAGGTGTGGCTCCACGCAGTTCTCTACAGTTCCCCCTTTTGTTTTGTAAAGCAACAGGCAAGAGTAGAGGTCTGATCTCTGTTAAAAATGGAACACGTACTAGTGTTTATCCAGGTGTCATCCACTCAGAGAACACTAGACCTGTCTGGTGTCCTTTTACAGAGGTGGGAGTTAGACACCAACCCACATGCAATCAGACTTGCTCTTCTTGAGGTTGGTTTCTCTGACCTCAAGTGCAGTGCAAAAGCCTCGCATCCTGTGCTCAAATATAGATAACCAAGCTTGAGGGGACTGTCCTGCTTCAATGACCGTGAAGGCCTGAATGATCATAACTGCATTGCGATGCACTTTACTGCCATTTTCCAGCCACGCTGGGATGCGGGTGATAGCAGCGACTGGGGAGAGGCAGAGACTCCACCTCCCCACCGAGCTGGAAGGTGGAGGCATGGTAGCGTGGAGCAGCCAGCCCCCAGCCCGACCCCTTTGGGGTGAGGCGGATCCCATCCCGCCGGTTGCCCCGGGCTAGGACAGAGATCAGGCCAATGGATCTGTGCTTCTACACCCTGAGGCATCCATGCTGGGAGAGGGCCTAGCATTCTTGCCTTGCTGGTCCTTGAGGCAGGCCCTGGGTGTTTGCACACTTTGCTTCTCTTCTGCGCTTGCCGCCTGGAGCTCCTTGGCCTTGGAGGCGCAGCTGCTCACACTCCACTACAAACTCAGGAGGTCTCGGTAATTCAAACCACATGAATATAACTCCTTTCCTTAGCGTACTTTGTTCAGTGGCAAAATCCAGATCTCTACCAAGCTTGTCCCAGGATGACACATTAAGATTGCCAGAGACGGCAAACCAAGGTGCAATTGTGTCACATTCAGCCAAAAACCTCTCCAGTGTGCTCCGTAACAGCTCGTTAAGAGCCAGAAAACTCGGGTGTGATGTTGAAGCACCCATTCTAAAATCCTATTCTTTTAGTTTCATTTTGACCTGTCTACTCTTGTCATGGCTCTACTATCTTGCTATCCCTTTTTCTATTGGTGAGAGCAGAAAACCCACATTTATTGCTATTCCTCAATCTTGCCTGAGGATTTACCGGTGCACCCCCTGACTGCAGCAAGTTCTGGGCTCCACGGAGAAGGTTTGGAGGTTCCCCGTATGGGCCACCACCTGTCACGCCCGCCTCGACCTGCAAGGATGACACGACACCGGAGCTCTTCTTGCTAGCAGTTTATTCAGGACCTTGTCTCTCTTTTTCTCTCTCTCTCTCCTTCTCTCCCTCTCTCTCCCTGGGCAAACTTCTCCCAGCCCTTAAAAAGGCATGGTTTAATATAAAGAACTCAAGAAACTAGACCGTAAAAGGCTAATCAACCCAATTATAAAATGGGGCACTGAGCTGAACAGAGATCTCTCAACAGAAGAAGTTCAAATGGCCAAAAGACACTTAAGGTTATGCTCAACTTCCGTAGCGATCAGGGAAATGCAAATCAAGACAACTTTAAGATACCATCTTACACCTGTCAGAATGGCTAAAATCAAAAACACCAATGATAGCCTTTGCTGGAGAGGTTGTGGAGAAAGGGGTACACTCATCCATTGCTGGTGGGAATGCAAACTTGTGCAACCACTCTGGAAAGCAGTGTGGAGGTTTCTCAGGAAATTCGGGATCAACCTACCCATGGACCCAGCAATACCACTCTTGGGAATATACCCAAGAGAGGCCTTATCATACAACAAAAGTATATGCTCTACTATGTTCATAGCAGCATTGTTTGTAATAGCCAGAACCTGGAAACAACCTAGATGCCCTTCAATTGAAGAATGGATGAAGAAAGTATGGAATATATACATATTAGAGTACTACTCAGCAGTAAAAAACAAGGACTTCTTGAAGTTTGCAGGCAAATGGATGGAAATAGAAAACACTATCCTGAGTGAGGTAAGCCAGACCCAAAAAGAGGAACATGGGATGTACTCACTCATATTTGGTTTCTAGCCATAAATAAAGGACATTGAGCCTATAATTCGGGTTCTTAGAGAAGCTAAATAAGAAGGAGAACCCAAAGAAAAACATATAGGCATCCTCCTGAATATTAACCTTCATCAGGCGATGAAAGGAGACAGAGACAGAGACCCACACTGGAGCACCGGACTGAAATCTCAAGGTCCAAATCAGGAGCAGAAGGAGAGAGAGCATGAGCAAGGAACTCAGGACCGCGAGGGGTGCACCCACACACTGAGACAATGGGGATGTTCTATCGGGAATTCACCAAGGCCAGCTGGCCTGGGTCTGAAAAGGCCTGGGATAAAACCGGTCTCGCTGAACATAGCGGACAATGAGGACTACTGAGAACTCAAGGTCAATGGCAGTGGGTTTTTGATCCTACTGCACGTACTGGCTTTGTGGGAGCCTAGGCAGTTTGGATGCTCACCTTACTAGACCTGGATGGAGGTGGGTGGTCCTTGGACTTCCCACAGGGCAGGGAACCTTGATCACTCTTTGGGCTGATGAGGGAGGGGGACTTAACTGGGGGAGGAGAAGTAATTTATAATGGTAAGAGAAGACATCAAAATACCAAATGTTTTAATTGTGGTAGAATGGGACATCTGAGAAGGGATTGTAGACAATGCATTCCTAGGAATAATGTCTCTTCTGGGAATGGCAGAAATAGGAAGACTCAGCCTTCAGGTATATGCAGGAGATGTGGAAAAGGCTGACAATGAACGAATGAAAGAAAGTCAACAAAGATAGACAAGGCAACTTGATACCATCAGGAAATGCCATGGGAGGACTCTGGCAGGCCCCCATAATGAATGTATTCCAGTCATTCCCAGTTACTAGGGAGAACGTGTCTCACCAAGAAAATGTAAAAATCCAATTCCTGCTGTTAACAATATAGGTCTGAACGATGGGTTCAATGTGGAAGATGAGTTACAAACCCCAGTAGGACATAAGAAAATTATGTTCTGACAGACTTCTATAAATGATCAGAGACCAAAGCTAAGAATATGTATAAATGGCGTTTTTATTGAAGGATTATTAGACATTGGGTATGGATGCAAGTATCATTACTCTAGAATCTTGGCACCTGAATTGGCCTCTTCAAGAGGTAGATGTTCAATTTCGGGGAAGTGGAACACTATCTCAGGGGGGAAAAAAGCATGAGATGTGTTGAAAACATAGGGACAAAGGGCAAATAGGAAGACTGTGACCATATATAGCAAATATTGCAGTGAATTTGGGAGTCATGACCTATTGCAGCAATGCAATACCCAGATTAACATTCCTGCAGCCCCCAACACTTATGTTCCTGAGGAAACTATTAGAAGGTATTATAGATGATGGACACCAGCCATTCGGGCTGTACAAGAACACAAAGCAATTGATAAACCTTCAGAGGTACCAACAGCCTTAACTATAAAATGTTTAACTGAGAAACCAACATGGGTTAAGCAGTGGCCTCTAGCTGAGAAAAAATTTCAGGCTTTAGAAAAACTAGTACAAGAGCAACTAGATGCTCAACATATTGAAGAATCTACCAGCCTTTGGAATTCTCCTTTATTTGCTGTTAAAAAGAAATATGAAAAATGGAGGATGGTGAAAGATCTTAGAGCTATCAACAAGGTTATTCAACCTATGGGACCTCTACAATCTGGAATTCCCTGCATTCTCTGTTACCAAAGAGATAGCTTCTCATAGTTATTGATTTAAGGGATTGTTTTTTCACTATACCGTTACAAGAAATGGATAGAGAAAAGTTTGCCTTTACAGTGCCTACATATAATAATTCTCAGCCTACTAGGAGATATCAATGGACCATGCTCCCACAGGGAAGGCTCAATGGCCCCATCCTGTGCCAATACTTTGTCAGCCAGCCATTGGAAAGATATGGAGGTAATTTCCTAAGTCTATAATCTACCATTACATGGATGACATTTTGTTATCTGATTCAAATATAGATACTTTGGAAAGGATGTTTGAAGAAGTAAAGATAATCTTGCCTCAATGGGGACTACAAATTGCTCCTGATAAGATTCAAAGAGGAGATTCTGTTAATTACCTAGGTTACAGAATAAGTTTACAGAAAAGTAGAGCACAAAAGGCACAAATTTGAAGAGACCAGTTGTGGACTCTTAATGACTTTCAAAGATTATTAGGAGACAATTCCAGTCTGGGATAACACCTGATCTAATAATTGATTTAAACAAAACTTTAGATGGTGACAAAGACTTGAATAGTCCCAGAGAATTAACAGTGAAGTGGAAAAAATTGATGATTGTTGAGGAGAAATTAAGGAGGCACATGTGGATAGGGTGAATCCAAATATTAATTGTATTCTAGTTATTGCCTTCCAGAATTTCTCCTACATGCATTTTAAAGCAGATAGATGATATTATCTTAGAGTAAACTTTTTACCACATAAACCAAGTAAAAATTAAAAACTTATGTGGAAAATGTCTCCAAATTAATTATAAAAGGTAAATTGAGACTTTGTCAATTAGCAGGTATAGACCCAGCAGAAATTATAGTGCCTTTTACTGCTGAAGAAATTTTTTTAAAAAAAAGTTAAGGGAAGACAATAAACCCTGGAAAGGGGCTTATGCTAAACTTTTTGGAAAAATTAATAGCAATTATCCCAAAAGTGATAGACTTAACCTCATAAAGAGAACTACTTGGATTATTCCCTGAATTGTACTTGATGCACCAATAACTGGATCCCATACATTTTATACTGATGCAAATAAATCAGGAAAGCAGGTTATAAATCAGAAGAATTAAGTAAGGTAGAACAAAGCCCCTAAAATTCTGTCCAGAAGGCAGAATTATATACTATTCCTAAGGTACTAAAGGATTTTAAAGAACCTCTCAATATAGTTACTGATTCACAATATGCATAAAGGGTTGTCTTTCAATTGAAACTGCTGAATTTATGCCAGATGGTACAGAAAGAGATGTCCTACTTGCTCTTTCTATAACCAAACACCATTGCCTGCAGAGAGTAACCCTAAGGGTACTCAAAGGAAGGAAATCTGGCAGATGGATGTGTTCTGCTTTGCAAAGTTTAGTAAATTAAAATATGTACACCACACCATAGACACATACTCAGGTTTTCAATGGAAAACTGCCTTGAGCTTAGAAAAGCCTGATTCAGTAATCACACATTTATTGTAAGTTATGGCCATCATGGGTATACCTGCACAAATAAGATGAACAATGGTCCAGCATATGTATCTAAGAAAATAAAATGCCTTTTTGCCTATTACAATATAAAACACATTACAAGTATATCAAATAATCCTACAGGTCAAGCAGTTATAGTAGGGTCAAATCATACTATAAAGGATATGCTGAACAAACAGAAAGGGATGGAAAATACCCCCAGAAATAGATTGCATGATGCTTGAATTTTCTTAATGCTAATGAGAAAGGAACAATAGCAGCAGAGAGGCATTGGATAATGAAAAAACTTCTGAATTGAATCAACCAGTGTATTTCAAGGATGTGTTGACTCACAATGGAAACCAGGAGATGTACTATATTGGGAAAGGGGTTTTGTTCTTGTTTCCACAGGAGAAAAAAATATGGATACCATGAAAATTAATAAAGATTTGCTTTAAAAAGAAGAAATCTCTTAAAAAAGAGAAATGACAGCTCATCCACAATGGTGACAATCATACAGGTGGTAAGCAAAGCCCATAAGGGTTAGGGCAGGGTTCTGCTCTTATCTTTACAAGAAAATACACATCATCAAGAGACCCTGGTGATGGAGGAAGGTCATTGGTTAAAAAATAAAGAAACTGCCTTGGCCCATTTTATTGGTTAGAACATAGGTGGGAGGAGTAAACAGAACAAAATGCTGGGAAAAAAAGAAAGTGAGCTCAGAGGCGCCATGCTCCCCTCTCCCAGGCAGACGCGATAGCTCTGCTCTCTGAGGCAGATGCAACCAAGCTCCAGCCCAGGATGGACATAGGCTAGAATCTTCCTGGTAAGCACACCTCAGTGCTACACACTTTATTTAAAATGGGCTAGTCCAGGTGCAAGAGTTAGCTGAGAAGAAGCTAGATATAATGGGCCAAGCAGTGTTTAAAAGAATACAGTGTCCATGTAATTATTTTGGGGCATAAGCTAGCAGGCAGCCGGGGTGCTGGGGACACAGCCCCGCCGCACATATTACTACAACACAATGGCGCCCAGACGTGTGGACAGCTGAATCCACTGAAAGCCTGAGAAAGCTTGGGAAAGAGCAAAGCATGTTTTCTTGGTAGCAGCAATCTCTCGGGTCTGCTCTGCCTGCTAGAGGCAAGTAAGCGCTCTCATCTAAGAGAGGCTTCCTGACTCAGCTTTAGCTGCAAAACCTAGCAGCTCTCTTAAGAGGTCATGATACAAAACACTTAAACGGTGTTGATGAAAAGCTGAAAGCATGCTTTTCGGTTTTCAGCCATAGCAGGAAAAAAGCTGCGCTGTTTTAAAATGCCAGCTTTGTGGGCTGTCCTGCCAGGGCAAACTCTGACTCTTTTACGCAGGCGGTTCGTGTGGTTTGCAAGCACGGGCTGCTGAAGCTTGCTTGCTGGCAGGGACCTTGAAATGCCATAGAGTTGTGGCAGTAAACATGGCTACAGCCAGTACTTCAGCCATGAGGCTGGAAAGCTAAGGAATGGGCTGGATCTAGCTGCCAAAGCCACGGCTTTAATCTCACCCATATTGCTCAGTAATTTAAAGGCTCGTGTGGTCAAAAAAAGAAAGATATACAGTAAAGAGAGATTCAAAGACAAAGAAAATTTCTAAACGGTTTACTGTGTGTTAAAAATATATGCAGGCTAAAAGTTGAAGTTCTTAAAGTAAAAAAAAAGAGAGTTGTAGGGTGTGGTAGTACACACCTTTAATCCCAACACTTGGGAGGCAGAGGGAGATTGACCTCTGTGACTTCTAGGTGTGGTAGCACACACCTTTAATCCCAATGCCTGGGAGGCAGAGACAGGCAGATCTCTGAGAGTTCAAGAACAGCCTGGTCTACAGAGTTATTCCAGGTTAAAGATACAGAGAACCTGTCCCAAAAAATAAACAAACAAATAAATAAATAAATGTAAAAATAAACAAAATAGAGTTAAAATAAAGCCGTACAAAGATGGAAAATACACAAAGAATCTTGATACTGTATGCTATTATGCTCTCTATAAATTGTTTGAATGCTGAGGAAGGAGCAACAGATGCTAAAAGATATTTGTTTATAAATGCTGCTAAACTAATCTAACATAGATATTTTGAAAATGCCTTGACTTTGTAATTTGGATCTAAGGACATGATGCTTTGGAAAGGAGTTTCTTATTTTGTTTTCACAGAGGGTGAGCGTCTGTGGATTGCTTCTATCCCAATATGGTATGATGGACCACGCCCTCCTGAAGGGTTGCTGTGAATACCTTCAGAAAATTGCTTCGCTCAACTGCCAACTGAGATGAAACTAGCACATAGGTTATACCATAAATGACCTAATTAACGATGCCCCCATTCAGCAGAAAGCAGTTTGGAGAGAAATAACTGCGCCCATATTCCCAAATATTGTTTATAATTTTTTTTTACATTTAAAGGTGGATGTGATATAGATGTGACTAATTTGCATTAGTATAGATTTTGCTTTATTGATAGAGATTTAAGGTCAATTTTGTTATATGTATATGTATTTCTGATCTTGATTAAGGTATTGTGATTGTGTCGTTCATTTTTAAAATGTAATGTATAATTAGGAAATATAGGTTGTTGATGGATAATCATAAATAATAGTCAAGTTTGTAGTCATGTTACTTAGATTTTCTAGATATATAGAGATATATTTCAG
>NW_026068048.1:3259326-3268684 GCF_014885135.2 Alexandromys fortis
ATATATATTCAGCTGGTTTTGGAGTTGGACAATAGCTCTGTACTTCTCTAAATCCAAGCTTGTTGTTAAAAGGAACATTCAGAGTTTCTGTCTCATATTGGGAGCCATCTGGTATGGGACAGAAGAAAAACTTTAGGAAACATTTTCCTTTCTCCATGCTTATTTTGTCTATATCATATTCTTTATTGAATGTATGTTTATATGAATGAGTTTTAAGTTTTTCATGATGATCATAGATTTTCCTAGAGATCCTTTTCCTGCAGTAATCTTTGAAGTTTCTGGGAAGAAGATGGGGCTCCACAGCAACAACCCCACCTAGTTGAGATGATATTGCGGTGCAGACAGTGCTACTATAAGACCGCTTTTTTAGGTACCAGCTGCTGAAATGGTGCACCTTCTCATATTTTGGCCAGAACTCCAAATAAGAACTTTAAAAAAACAAAACAAATAAAACCTATGGACTGCTTAGAAATTGTTTGCAACTACACTAGACAGTAATTTTGAAACTTAACCACCTCTTAATTTTTTCAGGATCCCATTAAAATAACATTGCCCGCATGACAGCTGGAAGCAATTCTAGAAGACAACGCCCCCTATCACAAGAAAAGCTTGCCTATAGGGTTGGAAACAATGTTTAGTGGTTGTTGATTATTATTTGTACTAGATAGAGGGTTGGGATGAAAACAATGTTTGTTTAAAAAAGCAGGAGAAGAGATAGTAATAGTGGGTAATAGAGTAAATACTTGTAAGCTATTTATGGATAATTTACATTGGTATAGTTTTGTATATCAATACAAGTTCAAATTATATCTGTTACTTTTGTTTATATTTGTACACCTATGCAAAGTTATTTTGTCAGATTGTATTTATGTATGTTTCTACCTCAGTTTACAATATTTTGTATATTGATACAACTTTTTTTTTTACCAGACAAAGGGTTGTTTTATTTTAATGACTGATCCACCTGAGGCCATAGGCAGCCCACTATGTACAGACTCGAGGGAAGCTCTATTTCTTGGGCTTTTCCTCCTTGGACAGAGTCTTGATGATCTCCTCCTTCTTGGCCTGGAGGCGCTCCTCCCGGCGCTTTCTTGCTTCCTTGGTCTTAGACCTGCGAGCCTCAGCTTGGTCAGCCAGGAGCTTCTTGCGGGCCTTGTCTGCCTTCAGCTTGTGGATGTGCTCCATGAGAATCCGCTTGTTTTTGAAGACATTCCCTTTGACCTTCAGGTAAAGGCTGTGATACATATGGTGGTCAATCTTCTTGGATTCACGGTATCTCCTGAGGAGGCGGCGCAGGATCCGCATTCTTCTCATCCAGGTTACCTTCTTGGGCATTCGGGCATTGGCAGGACCCTTCCGCTTTCCTATGCCCATATGCCTGCCCTTCCGTCGAGCCAAAGTGTTTTTCCGGCATCGAGTCCGGGAATGCACAGTCACAGGCTTCTGGATGATCAGCCCATCTTTGATCAGCTTCCGTATCTGCTGACGGGAGTTGGCATTGGCGATTTCATTGGTCTCGTTGGGGTCCAACCAGACCTTCTTTTTACCACAGCGCAGGATGCTAGAGGCAAGCCTCTTCTGTAGCCTGAGCATACTCATGGCTGCGGACACAGCAGCGAAAGGAAAGAGCTTGCCTTGATACAACTTTTAAGATATATTTTCATATTGTATTATATATTACTCCTATCTCTAATCAAAATACTTATAGATTATTTACATTTTGAGGTCACTGTCCTCATTTGTTGCACATTTATTTACAGATTACTTAATATTCTGACATGACGTTTTAGTTTTTAAGTTATACAGGTATTAATTATTATAGGTCAATATTTGTTCAGGTTTTTTGTACATACAGTCAGATCACTTAGGTTCTTTAGATATATAGAGATTGTATTCTGTCTAGATAGGAAATCTTTAACCACTTCTAGGATCTGTACAACATGGCATTTAAATAACTTAGGGTTTTGTTGACATGAGACATGACTACTTCTGACTGCACAGATCTATTCCTGAGAGAATGTTGAGCACTGAAGATACTCCATTTGGAGCTTGTTTTCTTCTTGGCAAAACTGGCCTTTGGGCAAAGAACTGACAATGCCTCAACAACTAACAAGTGACATAATATCCAGAAATGGATAAGCAGGACTGTCAAATCTTGCCAAGACAGGGTAAGATAATTTTGAAAAATTTCCTGCCTCTGAAAATGGTCTGTCAGTTACACTAGGCCTTAGCCAAAGTTGGTTGCTTCAATGTTGCAAAATAAGACTTTGGGCAATTGCTCAGGTAGCTAATTTTCTCCGTCATATATTCTTTGCTTTGGAAGCTACTTGATTGTACTTCCTGCCTGCTGAAGTATTATTATTGCCCTTCTCAGGCCTTTGATGGGGTTAAAGATTAGATATTAGTAGTTACTGTACTCTTATGATCTAGCCAAGCCATTACCTTTACAAGACTTAGACTCCAGAGGATAGAATGTTTATTAAAACATTTAGCATATGTTCCTTGCTTAATAATGTTTATGCTGGTTGTAATTCTAATTATACTTGATATCTGTTCCTAATGTATATAGTTTTGTATTGGGTTTGGAACACTCTTGTTTAAACAAAAGGGGGAGGTGCTGTGGGAGCACATTCTGCTCCTTCAGCCAATAGCCTTTAAGATACCAGCATGGTCTCTTTTGCTTTAAAAAGCAGCGGTAGCTGTGCGCTCAATCTCTTACTTCTGGCTCCCACTTCCGGATGCTAGAATCTGTTCCTGGTCGTTCTGGGGGCTGTTTCTAGGAGAGTGATCTGTAAGTTTTTCCCCTTAAATAAATAACCCTTTTATTAATCATAATTCCAAACTGGTGTGGGATTGTTTGGTGACTTATACCTTCACCTCTGGCTTTTAAAATATCTTTATTCAATATATAAATAGCTGAGTAATATTACTATAGGCCATATTTACAATTTTACTCCCGAGTTGATCAGCACACTTCCTCTTTACTATGATCTGAATGCTCCTTCCAGCTGCAGTGTCTTTCACTCTGGCCTATTTTGGGGGTCCACTTATGGGCACCATTCTTCAGCACCAGCTGGCCTGTTCAAACAAGTGAGAAAAGGGGAATGAGGATTGAGAAACAAAGAGACAACAGACAGAAGACAGAATCAGGAGGGCTTCCAGTGAATACTGTAACAGCTTTGAGTCTATTTCTTATAGTTCTTACATACCCAAAACCATAGAGGAGGGCAAAAGGCTTGCTTACCAATGACACAAGGAATAAACAAGTATAATTACCTCTTTAATACTCAAAATATCTAGTAACCACAGCCTTAGTTAAACATTTTGTTATTTGGCCTCAAGGAGCAAAGCATCTAGTGACCATGCCTTTGGCCAAACATCCTGTTATTTGGCTTTGACTACTTTAAACTCTAACATATATTGCGTCAAGATGGAAATGGGTTGTGGCTTTCCCTGGCCCCTCTCCTCAGGCTGCTGACATGCTATCAGCCGCAACTGTCCTCAGTAGTCATGCTGTGTACTGCCTGTGTTCTCTGCTCAGACATGCTATGCCGTAGCAGCCAGCCTCACACTTCACCATCAGTGTCAGCAGATTTTCTGAGACACTTGAAAAAATCTTAGAGGGGGAAATTAGTTTAAAATAAGAGAGAGTTTTTCCCATGTTAAAAAAGGGAAATACTATTAGGATGGAGAGAGTAAGGTTCCTATATGACTTCAAAATGGATAGTTTAAAAATGGAACAATTAAATGAGGGGATAATTAACTTAGATGGGAATTACATAATGTCAATTATAAACATTATGGGTTTGATAATTCTTGTTTTAACCCTTAAAATGTTGATTGATATATGTGCCAAGACACAGACCTTAGAAATTTTGCTAGTGATAAAACAAGTTCTACAACTAATTAATTACTAAAGAAAATAGTGAAATTATAATTGACAAGTTACAAGTCTTAGAAAATCTTATTAAAATGGGCAATACAGATATTCAAACACAGACAGAGGAATTTAAAGGAGAACCAACTGCACCATTACATTATAAAATTACAGGAGAACAGTTCAAGGTTGTCAAACAACCAACCTTAATTTATTAAGTCACCTTATGGGCACAACTGCCAAATGACAGTATCCCCGAAGCTATGAAAGAACTGACTAGATTCCTGTGGAAATGTTAGAGTTGAGGAAATTTAAGGAAATGATAGTTGAAAATGGTATGTATTCAGCTTTTGTGCAGCACATGTTAAATTCATGATCAGTTCTACCATGACCCACAAATGGTAAATACTTGATTACAACAGTTTTGGAACCTGTTCCTCAATTACAGTGGAAAACCTAGTGGAAAGATGAGGCTAGCACCATTGAACACTGAATAAGGGCTAGAGGTATTGAAATCTCCAAAGAGCAATATATACTTAAGGTCTTCTTTCTATGGATACATGTGAACCCAGTGCCTGTGCTGACAAAACGGAGTCATTTACTAAAGTTTTACAGAGCCCAAAACAAAGCTTTCCTGGTTTTATACAAAGAATGACTTCAGCAGTAATAGAATGATACCAAATTCAGAAACTAGAAAAATAATAATTGAATCTTTGGGCTTTAAAAATGCTAATTCATAGGCAGGCAATGGTTGCATACTCTTAATCCCAGGACTTTGGATGCAGGAGCTTGTGAGTCTCAGTGAGTTTGAGGCTAGTTTGATCTACAAACCAAATTCCTGGACAGACAGGACTGTTACATAATAAAACCCTGTCTTGCCGGGCAGTGGTGGCGCACGCCTTTAATCCCAGCACTTGGGAGGCAGAGGCAGGCGGATCTCTGTGAGTTTGAGACCAGCCTGGTCTACAAGAGCTAGTTCCAGGACAGGCTCCAAAACCACAGAGAAACCCTGTCTCGAAAAACCAAAAAAAAAAAATAATAGTAATAATAAAACCCTGTCTTGAAAACCAAAAAAGAAAAGCATGCTAACTCACAATGCAGAAGAATAATTAGATCTTTAAAGGCATTATCAATACCCACATAGTAATGGATCTAGATACAGTCAATACTGAATTTCATAACCATGATGATATTTGGATAGGAGAGGTAATTTCTAAAGACTTGAAGAAAAAACAACACATCAAAAGTTTATTTGTGGTAAACAAGGTCACTTAAAAAGGGAGCATAGGCAGTACATTCCTAGAAACAATGTATTTTCTAGAAATAATCCAAACAGAAGTCCCCTCCCTTCTGGAGTATGCAGAAGGTGCAACAAAGACCAATATTGGACCAATGTATGCAGATCAACAAAAGACAGACATGGTAACCCTCTGCTATTGGGAAATGTCTTTTGGGGACCTCTCACAGACCCCGTGTCAAATTTGGTTCAGTTATTCCCTGTTACTATAGAGAAAACTTCTCCCCAGAGCAATTAAAAGACCTAATGCCTACTATAAAAACAAAACAATATCAACAGCAACAAAAAAAAATACTGACTGGATGATAGAACAACATCAGAAGATAAAACAAAAATTTCAGGAGAAACCATAAAGCAAATATTTTAAGCAAACTTCTATAATTAACCAAAGATCAAAGATAAAATGCAAGTAAGCAATATTATGATTGAGGGTCTTATAGACACAGGGGAAGATGTAACAAAAGTTGCACCAGAATCTTGACATCCAAATTGGCCTCTTCAGTATGTAAATGTTCAGCTTTTAGGGACTGGAACTTTATCTCAAGTAAAACAAGCATGAGATGGGTTGAACGTGTAGAGTCAAAAGGATACAGACAAAAATTAAAGTCAAATGTGGTTATTTTGGCAATGACTTAATGGGGGACATGATTTGTTACAGCAGTGAAATACACAAATTAACATTCCTCCAACCTCAGAAACAAACCATAAACTAACATATGTTTTGGGTAAAATATTAAAAGGTATAATAAAGAATAGTCATTAAATATTTAGGTTGTATAAAGCAGGGCACAGCAGCTGCTGATCTTTCAAAAGTACCAACAGCTCTATCTTTAAAATGGTTAACTGACAAATCTGCCTGGGTGGAACAATGACCTTTGACATCAGGAAATTCACAGGCCTTAGAACAGCTGGTACAGGAGCAGGTAAATGCTCAACATATCAAAGAATTAACCACTCCTTGGAATTCCCCTGTATTTGTTCTTAAAAAGAAATCTGGAAATGGAGAATGGTAACAGGTCTAAGAGCTATTAATAAGGAGATTCAGCCAATGGGCATTTTACAGCCTGGAATTCCCCTGTCTTCTCTATTACATAAAGGATGGTCTATTATAATTATTGATTTAAAAGACTACTTTTTTGTTGATCATTTACAAGAAAAAGATAGAGAAAAAATTGCCTTCACAAAGCCTACTTATAATAATTCTCAGCCTGATAAGAGAATTCAGTGGAAACTTTTCCCACAAGGATGTTACACAGCCCCACCCAGTGCCAATATTTAGTATGACAGCCATTGGAAGTGATTTGTGTACAGTTTCCTCAATCTGTAATTTACCATTATGTGGATGATACCTTACTAGCTGATTCAAATGTAGGTATTTTAGAGAAAGTGTGAAGAAAATTTTACCTTGTTAAGGATTACAAATTGCTCCTAAAATAATACATAGAGGACATCCTGCTAATTGCCTGGAATATACAATAGGTTTACAAAAAAATTCATTCCAAAAGGTACAAATCAGAAGTGATCAATTGTGGACTCTTAATGACTTTCAAAAATTGCTAAGAGACACTAACTGGCCATGGTCCACAATTGAATTAACAACTCAAGAACTGAGTAATTTGTTTCAAAACCTACAATGTGACAAGGACTTCAATAGCCCAAGAAAATTATCAACTGAAGCTTAGAAAGAATTGACTTTGGTTTAAAAAAAAAAAAAAGAAAAGAAATTACAGGATGTACATGTGCATTGTTTTGATCCTGAACTTGATCATATTCTGGTTATTTTATCTTCTATGCATTCCGTATAGGAATTTTAATACAGAGAAAAGATAATATCTTAGAATGGATGGATTATCTTTACCACACAAACAGAGTAAAAAAAATAAAGACATATATAGAAAGGTTTCTGAGTTGATTCTAAAAGGAAAATTGAAACTTTGGCAATTAACAGAAATAGACCCAGCATAAATTGTACTAACTTTTACTAATGCTGAAATTTCCTCTTTATAGGCTGGCACTAATACTTTGTGAGAGATTAACAACAAGTATCCCAAAAGCAAGAGAATCCATTTAATAAAGAGAACTAACTGGATCCTTCTTCACATTGTATGGGGAACACCAATTTCAGGAGTTCCTACATTCTATACTAATGTAAGCAAATCAGGAAAGGCAGAATATAAATCAGGAAATTTGAATAAAATGGCTCAAAGGCCTTATGATTCTGTCCAAAAGTCAGAATTATATGATATTTTCATGATTTTATTAGATTTTTCAGAACCTCTTAATATAGTTACTAACTCTCAATTTACAGAAAGAGTTGTTTCACATATTGGCAGTGAGGCATTTATTTCAGATGATTCAAAATTAATTTTGTTATTCATTCAGTTACAAGAAATTATCAGAAATAGAAATAATCCCTCATAAATAACAGATATTAGATCCCATATAGGTCTACCAGGTCCTTTAGCACAAGGTAATAATCAAATTGACAGACTGTTGGTAGGAAATGTTCTAGGAACCTCAGCATTTTATAAAAAAAAAAAAAAAAACAGTATGTCAAAGGAGGATTTGTAAAAAAAAATTCCAGCACTTAGCAACAAGTCAAGGAAATTATAAAATGTCCTCCTTGTTGCTTGTATAACCAGACTCCACTACCTGCAGGAATTAATCCAAAGGGTACTTAAAGAAATTAAATTTGGCAAATGGATGTGTTTCATTTTGCCGAACTTGGAAAATTAAAATATGTACACCACATAGATACATATTCAGTATTCCAATGGGCAACTGCTCTGAGTTCTGAAAAGGCTGCTTTTGTAATCATAAATGTGTTGTAAGTTATGATCATCTTTGTACATGTGTTGTACAGGTATGGGTATACCTGTACAAATTAAGACTGAATGATTCAGACCATGTCTCTATTAAAGTTTTTTGTATATTTCTTAGTAATTAATATTACAGGTAGCCACACAATCCTATAGGAAAAGCAGTTATAGAAAGACCTAATTGGCTGGGTGGGGGTATAACTCACCTTTAACCCCAACAGCAGCGGCAGGCAGATCTTTTTGAGTTTGAAGCCAGCCTGGTCTGCCCAGTGAGATCCAGAAATCTAGGCTTGTTCCACAGAGAAAACCTTTCTTGGAAAACCAAATAAATAAATAAATAAATAAATAAATAAATAAATAAAAAGTAAGATCAACTCAAACTCTAAAAGATATGCTTGATAAACACAAATGGATAATAAAATCTCCAGAAATCGATTGTGTAATGCTTTATTAGCATTAAATTTTCTAAATGCTAATGAAAAAGGAAGGATAACTGCAGAGAGACATTGGATAATAGAAAAAACTACTGAATTAAATCAGTCTTTATACTTTAAAAATGTGTTGACATCAGAATGGAAACCAGGTTATGTGTTAAACTGAGAAAAGGTTTTGCTTTTGTTTCCACAGGAAAAGAAAATCTATGGATAGCATCAACATTGATAAAGATTAGATTTGAACAAGCCAGACATCTTGATTAGAAGAGGTGATACTTCATTAACCAGTGTGACCATTCAATTTAAACTAACCTATAAGACAAACAAATGCTTTTCCTCTGATCAGGAATAACTTGCCAAAAGAGGAAGTCCCCAAAGAAAGGGTTGGGGATGGGTTTTTGTCATTGTTGTTTATTTGCTGGTTGGTTTTCTTCTCTTTCCAGGAGAATGAAGGCATCCAACTAAGGAATCTGAAGACCACTGGACAAAAGAGACATCTGAAAGAAAAGGAGTAAATTGGCCTACTGGTATATGACATTTACAAAAGGACAACATTTTATAAATCATCCCAAATGTTTCTTTCTGCTGTTCTATACAAACATCAAATGCAAATGTTTTTCTGTAGTTCCAATTCAATCAATTGAACCTGAATTTGAAGTGGGAGCATGGCTCCCTCTAAGCATGCATGCTGAAGGAAAATCCAAAATCTGTCTCATGTCAGAACAGCCACCTACTATGAGAGAGAAGAAAAGCCAAAATTAAAAAAGTATTTATTCCGCCGGGCAGTGATGGTGCACGCCTTTAATCCCAGCACTCGGGAGGCAGAGGCAGGCGGATCTCTGGGAGTTCGAGACCAGCCTGGTCTACAAGAGCTAGTGCCAGGACAGGCTCCAAAGCTACAGAGAAACCCTGTCTCGAAAAACTAAAAAAA
>NW_026068048.1:3268700-3292515 GCF_014885135.2 Alexandromys fortis
AAAAAAGTATTTATTGCCACTATTTATTTTCAAGACTTTTTTAAGATATACCTATTATTTCAAAATTATTAGATTAATACACACACATGCATATACATCTATACATGTGTGTGTGTGTTGAAGTTTTGTAGGGTAAAAGGGGCAGTCTAAAAATGTGGATGGGGCCCCACAATGACGATTCCACCTGGACTAAGGTAATGTCACTAAGGTGACAAACTCCACTCAAAGATCAGCTTTGGACTACTGAAAACCAAGCTACAAACACCAGAGAAGTGATGCTGGGCAGAAACAATATGGGTGCTGTGCATGTGGGAAACTCTCACCCACAAGTCCAGCCTCCTTAAACACCACGGACTCCACACTGAAGGAGACCTTAGGTCATGGCTTCTTCTCCTTCTTTGGTACTAGAAAATTCACTTTGAAGAAAGGCTTTGGAGTTCAGGGAGTACCCTGGTGTGTACTCATGTGTTATCGCAAGAAGGCTGCAGGCATGGAATGAGCATACAACAGTATGCCACAAATATATCCATACCCTGGGTTTGATTAATAATAGTGGGGGCAGAAAATCCCAGAATGTCTGCATCTAAATGTCCTTCTGGAATGCTCTGCTCACTGTAGCTGTGAGAGGTGTGGGTACACAGGCTGTCTCAGGCCTTCCCTGGTTGTTTCTCTGTAGATACTCAGAGCAATGGTAGATGATCTAATGTTTACTGGATTGCCTGGGCTATGTGGGTGATAAAGTGGAGAAAGGAAAGAGATGCCCATTCATGTGTGTGACCTGGGACTAAAGTCAATCTTTATTGCTCAGGATGCTCTGTGTCCGTCGATGTAGGCCTCTCTCCCAAAGAGGATAGGACAAGAGTGCATTTGCCAAACTTTCTGGTTTTTTCAGTAGAGATGAAATCCTTATTTTTGTGCTTTTAGTCATTCCGTTTCTTCTGAACCATTTCTTTCATTAAAGCTCTGTTGAGCTTGAATAGATGTGCCCCATGCTGTGTGTGATTAAAGTGTAATTTAATGTACAAACCCCTGAACTCATCACTGCAGTCATGATGATGAGCATCTTTATTGCTCCTAATGTTCTTTCCTCTCCCAACTGCCCATCCCAGTGTTCACTGATTGCTTTTACTATACATTTGTTTTCCTCTTTCAGAAGTGTATAGAAATGAAATTACTGTGGCCCAGTTATTATACAGTGATAATACAGCAGAAAATCAGCTGGCTAACACTCAACTTGCAAAGCTTTGGTGACCTGCCTTTGAATGGTCACTGTCATTTCTGTAAAACCCTTCTGAACCCATAGTACTCCCTTCTCCATAGTAGAACTCCTCCCCAAAAAACCTCAGTAGTGTATTAATCAAAAATTGGGCATAACTCTGCCATGTACGGTTATACTGGATGACCTTTCGTTGGCCATATGATCTTGATATACTGGATATATACTGAGTGACTTGAATTCTAGAAAAGGCCACAGAGAAAGGAAATTCCTATCACTCATGCAAAAAATGGGCAAAAGTTCCAACACAGATCCAGTGCGATACTTTTCCTCCCACAGCTTACGCTGGCTTCCACAGATGCTGGCTTCCCAGCCACCACTGGAACGGAAGAGCTCAGAGACTGCACAGCACTGCCATGGTTTTTTTCTTTCCTCTTTTTCTATATTTACTAATTACAAACTTCGATCTTACATAAGCACACAAATGTATTTAACACACAAAGCCCCTCCCTCTCTCCCCTCCTAAAAAACATAGGCCCTTCCCTTTATTCATCAGTTTCAGATGTGTCCAGGCATTCACAGCCACGCCCCCTCTGAGACGTGTGCAAGGTAATAGCACCTGCTTTGTCAGGCTCATCTGATTTTTTTCTATTTATTTATTTAGCTTTACGAGATAGGGTTTCTCTGTATAGCTTTACAGTCTGTCCTGAAACTCACTCTTTAGACCAGACTGGGCCCCAAACTCACAGGGATCCACCTGCCTCTTCCTCCTGAGTGCTGGGATTGAAGGCGTGTGCCACCACCACCTGGCAGACTTCTCCGTTTTTGTTGCCCTGGGAAATGCATGCCTGGTATCCTTGCTATGGCCACAGAATTGTTAACTGTGTCTGTGCAGGTATATAACTGCAAACCTTAGAAACCTTGTGGGATTGGAGACCATACAGAGAACACGGAGAGCATGGGGGAGACACTGGAAGAATAAATGGGCCCTGATGAGAAGACGAGCAGAAGCTGATCGTTTGCCCTCAGCACCCATTTTAGTCAGTTTCTCATGATGTACTTACTGTTCCTTCTGATTCTGAAACGTTTAAGGGGATGGCACCGCAATAAACTTCCGTGTAAAACAAGCATCGTTCCTGCATGATCCTAGAGATTTCTCCATTAGAATATAAGTGCTTGATTGTTGTGTGGTGAGGCACTTTTCTCTGGCATCATTAGTCTATCTGTTAAGGGACAATTAGATATCCTCAAGTTTGAACTGTTCCAAATGAAGCTGCTATGCACATTTACCTCTTAGTGTCTCCGGTGGGTTAACATCCAGGCATCAAAGGCCTGGATGTCTCATTTTACCCGTGAGGATCTCCCTTAGAGACATGACTGATAGTACAGGAAGGTCGGCAGTGAGAGAACATAGTACTTACATGTTCCGTAGCAGGGCCTACGCCATGCCACACGGCCTCATGAGATGCAGGTGTTGATCAGGAGCCCTCATCCTTTGATTGAGATTCCACAGGCAGAGTAAACAGTTCTAGGATTTCCTGCTCTGAGTAATCCCAACAGGTTTCAGATTATAGCAATGCCGGTACTGAGGTGTTGGTTTGGAAAAATACTGGCCTCGGTGCTAAAAGGAGAAGCCAGTCTGTGCACGCAGGAGTCGCTGGTTTGCACATGAGAGCTATGTTCCTGGAGAGGCTCTGTGGTCTTCTAAGACAGACCAGCCTTCCTTAGGAAGCATTCAAGCTGTCACATACGGAAACCGACGCACACGGCCCTCTGGTCAAAGGCTACATGCATGTTTATCTTACACACTGACAATCTGTGATCTGTCCATTATGACTCAGTCCCTCACATGCTCACCAACATTGCTCTGCTCAGTTGCTCTTCTCAATATTTGCACTCTCGTTAGCTGTGCTATTATTTTGTATCTCCCTAATCACTAGTGTTCATAATTTTTGTTTGTGTGTGTTGCTATTCCTCTCCATTTTAGTTGTCTGGATGTTTTGTCTGTGAGTATATGAGAGAGAGCATACATGCACATGCCACAGTGTGCATATGGGGGTCAAAAGACAATCTTGGGTGTCACTCCTCACCTACCTTGTCTAACACAGGCCTTTGTGGTTGTCTGGACTCCAGAATTCTGGGCATTCTCCTGTCTCCTCTCATCTTCTGGCAAGACAACTGGAATTACGGACGTATGTTTTCAAGTCTGACTTTAGATGGGTTCTGGGATTTGAACTCATGTCACCAGATATGCACAGAAGCACTCTACCTAGTGAACTTTCTTCCCAGCCTTCTCTCTGCTCTTTAGTTGCACATCTATCCAACTCTTTCCTCATTCGAGTTTTCGGTTTATTATTAATTTTTGTTTTTGTTATTGAGGCAGGGTCTCTCTTTGTAGCCCTGGCTGTCCTGGAACTTACTGTATTTACCAAGCTAGACAAATGATGACCTTTCTTGCAGTCCAAGAGAATCTGATAAGCACACCCAAGTCATCTCCCAAGTCACAGCACTGTTATGGTCTGACCTATAAGGAGTGAGTTGACATGTGATAAACCCAGAGGCATCTCGTTCATATCCTGGCAGCGTGAGATGAAACCTGTGGCTGATTTCATGCCCTTTAGTCTCAGACAGCTCCTGTCTTACAGACTCACAAAGCTGCAGTGAGCCTTGTGTGGTGTGGGCCAATGCTTTTAATCACAGCATTTGGGAGGCAGAGATGGGTGGATCTCTGTGAGCTTGAGGCCAGCCTGGTCTACATAGCAAAAAGACTGCAAGGTCAGTCAGTGGCAGTCACCCTGCTTTGAGTGTCTACTCAAGTCCTTTTTCTGTCTCTTAGATCTGAAGACATCACATGGCACCTGTACAACACACAGACATGGGACCCAGAGCAGAGCTGCAGGTGTTTATTGAACCAGCTTAACAGACTGAGCAAGGAGGGGACAGGTGTCTGGATTCCAACTTCTGGATGGAAAACGGACAGGGCAGCAAGGTGGCTCTCAGATCAGTCATCATTTTCCAAATAAGTTAACTTTGGAAAGGAGTGCCTTAAATTTGTCTATGGCATCTTGGGTATAGTATTCTTTACATTCTGGGCTGAAGACAAGGGCTTCCTGGAAAACCAAACGACAGAAAGGGGCAAAGGTGGTTACAATCAAGGAGCAAAACCCCAGCAGGGCTCACCAGTCACCCATGATGAGGCTACTCCTTCTGCATAGGGAAGAAAATTCCCTGCAGTGATTGGGGCTCCAGCAACAGACTTTGCCCCAGGGAGCTGCAGCTCCTCCACAGCTGTCAGGAGGACTCTGAAAAGCCACCCTAGCCAGGCAGGGATGAAGGGAGAAGGTCCCTAAGGCATGATGGGGGCTAGGTTGGAAAAAGGTCAAGATGGCTGAGTTCTAGCTTTGATAATATCTCATACCTGAGGACATCCATCAGCACATTGGCTGTATGGTGGGGTTAGAAATACGTCCCTGTGTGGATGTGCTGGAAGAAATTCCTTCTTGGAGAGTGCTGTGGTTTTGCAGGACCTGACACCCAAACTAAAAGTACTTTGGAAACAGAGAGTAAGAGATGCAATATTGAAAATATGTGTCTCTGTAATCCAGCTATGCTTAAATAAGAGACTAAGGGAGACCAGGAGTGACTGGAGTGAGTAGCCACAAGCACTCTCTTGTGGGAATGGTGGTGGCTTCTAAGCCATGGAGGGAGGTTCTGGCTGTGGCTCTGAGGAAGCCAGTGGAAGGAGGGTTCCATCTGCAACAGGAGAGCAGAGTTAAGGGAGGCTCCAGAGAAGGTGACCCTGGCCAGTAGAGAGGAGTTTCAGGCACCTTAGAGTAGTAGAGAGATGAGGGTGCCCTCCCTGTGCAGATCCACACCAAGGATCCTGTGTCCCTGCCTGCCCTGCTGTGGTGAGAACCCGGCGGTCACCCATCGTTGGGGAGAGCTCTGCAGGACCTTGCATAGACAGACTGGATGTGGACCAGCATGCTGCATAGACACGTGCTAGGGTGGGCAAGGGTTGGGTGCTCTGGTGTCAATTTCCTGGCACACATGACTATTGCCTGCATCATTTCTACACAGCATTCTACCATAAGGTGCAGGAAGAATCAGGGTGGGGAGGAAGTTACCAAAACTTTGGCTTTCAGGATTTTCCCTTCCACTCCTGCATCATTGAAGCAATCCGTGATTTTTTCGAAACCCAGCCTTTCCCCGTCAGTAGGGTCAAACTTGTTAAGGACGGCATTCAATATTTTCATATTACCAATGGAGATTGCAGCATAGACTTCAAAGAAAGGAAGGCATGCTTCCGCTGCAAACACAGACAGAAGAACATCATTAAGGAGCCCCAGGCTGGCAGAAATGGAGGCTCAGGGTTTCTCAACACTTCTACATAAATCTTAACTGACCTTAGTCCACACAGTCCAGCCCTCCCAAAGGTTGCTGCCTCCTAGATACAGCACACAGTTTCCATAGACACACGCACACACACACACACACACACACACACACACACAGCAGAAGAGGCGTGTATGAGTGTTGCAGCCTGCACATCTGACCTTCACATAAATCCCACACATGACCCAGCTTCAGCTGTATATGCAACTAAGGGCCGATCATCACCACCTCACCACAGTCTCCCCATTCCACCCATCCCAACTGTAAAAATCCTGAACAGAGAGTGTCAAAGGTCTTCTGGAGGACTCCTGACTAGTGACATCCCGGGGACCCCTAGATATCCAAACAGATTGATAAGGAAGGAGATGGAGTGAGCAAGGGTCAGAAAGGCCATCGGTTCCCATTCTCACTTGTCTGGAAGCCCAGCTCCCCAGTCACCAGTAAGGCCAGCAGAAGCAGCGTCCCCTTCATGGTGTAGGATGCTAAATGCTCTACTCAGAGCAGATCCTGCTACCTTATAAACTGCTGTCTCCCTTAGCCCAGTCCCGCCCATCGCACCCCTATACCTGCCTCCCAGGAATTACAAATGACTTTGGGCAAGAACCTGGCACCTATGGATCCCCTTCCCACTTGCATGGGTGAGAGAGCTTAGGAGCCCTTCCCACTCTGAAAAACAAATGATTGGAGACATCCTGTGTGCTCATTTTCTGTAAAGAAGTGGCTGTGCCTTTGCCAGAAGATGGTTAGAGCTGACCTTTGTAAGCAGCCACATGCTGAGACAAATGCCCTGTTGTCCTAGCTCAGCTGTCACCTGGGCTTCCTCTCCTGGCTCCAAGCATGTCCTCCTCAAGTTTGGAAGTGGAAACCACAGGGGTCAAGGATGGTTTCTGTCACTGTAGGCGGCCAACTGCCCAGAACACTGTATCTGCCTGAGTTCAAGATCTGAGCAGAAGTGTGTGTATCTGAGGGGCCTGGGGACACTTGACATCTTAGCTGCTGCAGGCTTTGGACTAGACCTCTGAGGGCATGAGGGAACCATCTGGGGTTTTTAGTGACTCCCAGCCTGCGTTGTCCCAGTGTGTTTGGTCATTGTGTGGATCCTCAGGGGCTGCATCATGCTGCCACTCCTCCCTCCCCGCCAAGGGAGCTCATCCCTGTCACCCTGCTCTTGTCTGTCTCACCTCCACCAGTAAGCAGGCCTCAAAGAGGTCTAAACATTAGAGTCAATGCGGTTACAGCAGATAGTAGTAGAGGGAGGGATTCTTCCCTGTGCCATGAACTCTCCATTGTCCACAGCCCCACAAGCCCCTTGGGACTGGCCAGGTATAAACTAGAGCGCTCCACTGTCCCTAGGCAGTGCTGTGGGTGTGGACTCTCTCAAGTTCAATTCAACCTACTACCCTCAGAAAGAGGTTTGCGGCTCAAATGATGTTGTTCGCTGGGAATAGAGTTAATCATCCTTAGAGACAGGAGGTTTACTGTATGTGATTGCTAACCTTGATGGTCATCCTGATTGGGTTTACAATCACTATGGAATCAAAGCTATCAATGAGGAGTGTAGAAGCTAGGTTAAGTGATGTCTGACTTTATGTGTCCAGCGTGGACTAGGATAATGGACAAAGTGGAAAGGAGAAAGCAAGCTGGGCATTCACGTCTCTCTACTTCCTGACTGTAGATGTGATCAGCCATGTGGAATTCCTGCACCATGCCTGCCCCGCTGTCATAAACTGTTTCCCTGCAAACTGTAAGCAGAGAGCTACTTCTTATCTGGGTTTTGTCACTAGATCACTAACACAGTAGTAGAGCGTTTCTTAGCATGTGCAAAGCCCTGGGGTTAATCCACTGCCCCCCCCCTCACAAAAATGGAGTAACTAAGGAGATGGCTCAGTGGACAAGTGCTCATTATGCAAGCCTAAGGATGTGAGTTCAGATCCCCAGGACGCTGTAAAGAGCTGAGTGTGGTGGCTCCACCAATGCCATGGGAGCTCCAGGTTCAATAACAGACCTCGTCTAACACAGTAGGGTGGGAGGCAGTTGAGATAGCTCAGTGATTAAAGGTGTATGCCGCTAAGCCTGCTGACCTGGGTTCAAATCCAGAACCCACATTGTTGGAGAAGAGAAATAACTCCTGCAATTGTCTCTTACATACACACACACAAACACACACACACACACCATGACACCTTTGTACATACACACACAAACACACAGAAGCACACAAACACACAAAAGTACATGAATGCACACATATGAATACTCTCTTTGAGAACAGGCACAAGGGAGTCTAAACGAGCTCCTAATGGTCAATATCCAATAATTTGAACCACAAACTAAGTAACATCCTACTGGATTATACTAGAATTGTGAAATAACATGAGTCCATGCTGGCATGCATGGTTGGATGAGCAGATAAATAGGAATGAAAGACAGTGTTCTTCCAGAAGAAACCATGACTATTTCTAGATGTTCCTATCCTCTGGGCAGGGGAATTACTTCCTTCAGTCCTTCAGAGTGAGCATGTGTTTCCAAAGACAGAAGCAAGATGGCCAGGGGCATGGATCTGTCAGGAAAGTGCTTGCTGTGTAAGCATGAATACTTGAATTTCAATCCCCAGAACCCAATAGGAAAGCCAGGCACAATAGCACACCTTGTGTCCCAGCCCTAGGGAGTCCAACCCTGGAGGTCACTGGCCAGTCAATCTTTTCAAATTAGCAAACTCCAAGTTCAGTAAGAGACCCTGTGTCAAAAGCTATAAGGTGGTCAGCTGTTAAGAGGACCAAGTACCCACATGACAGCTCCCAACAATCTGTCACTCCAGTCCAGAGGATCCAACACCCTCCTCCGACCTCAACAGGCACTGGACACAGATCATATGATATTCATGCAGAAAAAAATTTCCAGGCACATAATCAAAACTAAAAACACACACACATATACACACACATAGACATTGATAAGTTGGAGAGCTACTGAAGGCACCTGACTGTCTATCTCTGCCTACCATTTGCATACACATATGTATGGCACGTGCTTTAGAGTAGATGGCTTTTTCTCAGCTGGTCCTGGTGGCGCACGCCTTTGATCCAGCACTCAGGATGAAGAGGCAGGTGGTCCTCTGTGAGTTCAAGGACATCGTGGTCTACAAAGAGAGTTCCATGATAGAAGTTACTACATAAAGAAACCCTATCAGGAATAAATAAATAATAGATAGATAGATAGATAGATAGATAGATAGATAGATAGATAGATGATAGATAGATAGATAGATAGATTGCTATTGCTGTGATTAAACACCATGACCAAAAGCTAATCATGGGGGATAGGGTTTATTTGACTTAACCATTCAACCTCGAAGTCAGGACACTCAAGCAGGGCAGGAGCCTGGAGGCAGGAGTTGATGCAGAGGCCCAGGATGGGTGCTCCTTACTGGTTTGTTTCCCATGGCTTGCTCAACCTGCTTTCTTATAGAACCCAGGGCCACCTGCTCAGTGATGGCCCCATTAACAATGGCCTGTCCATCCCCCATTAATCAGTAATCAAGAAAATGCCTGGCCAGGTGTTGGTGGTGCATGCTTTTAACCCCAGCCCTAGGGAGGCACAGGCAGGCAAATCTCTGAGTTTGAGGATAGCCTGGTCTACAGAGTGATTTCCAAGACAGCCTGGGCTACACAGAGAAAATCTGTCTGAGGTGTGAGGGAGAGAAAATACCTCACCGGCATCCCTACAGTCAAACGTATGGAGGCATTTTTCTTTTTCTTGTCTTTTCTTTACTTTTTTGGTGTTTCAAAACAGGGTATCTGTGCAGCCCTGACCATCATAGAACTCTCTGTAGATCAGACTGGCCTCAAAATCAAAGAAATCCTTGCCTTTGGTTCCCAAATACTGGGACTAAAGGCGTGTTCCAGCACTACCATGAGGAGGCAAGTTCATAATTGAGGTTCCTTCCTCCCCAATGACTTTAGCTTGTGTCAAGGTGACTTAAAAATAGCCTGCATACCATGTATCCACACACACAAATGAAGATTTGTGTGAGTTCATAGACACACACACACATGAACACAAATAGGAAACCGTGAGGAGCTGGGAAAACAGTAGAGACATCTTGTAAGAGAATACTAATGGTTGTAGTGAGCAGTTACAATTACTGTGGAAAGGTGTATATGTCTTATGTCCTCTGACATGTGGGGTCAAGGGTCTTAACCTCTGTGAGATCTACAGAAAGCCTGATGCCAGCTCTGACAGGTAGCAGGGGGCTACAGGTGTCAGCCAGCAGCAGACACACCTTAGCCACAGTCTGCCCTCGTCTCCATTCCTAATACTTCCAAGAAAGAGAAGGCCTCAGCTGGGCAGGGATATTGTGCAGGCCTCAGCAGCCCTCGGGAACTATAAGGTCACAAGCACAAGGAAGACAGGACAGAGTGGACAGCTCATAAGTGGGCCTTGGCGCTAGGCACCTCTTTTCGAAAACAGTTACCGGATGCAAATCCTGTTTGGCTTGGCTAACCAGTAAGTCAAAAGGTTCTTGGTTCTCTGAGTCTTTGGAAAACTTCATCTGTCACCATTGATGGAGACAAAGTGACAGCCATGAGCCTTTGACAACAAACTACTTAGTTCTGACTTAAGAGATACTTAGACTCTTTACTTTCAAAAATTAATACCAGACACATTCTATAAGCACTTGTAAAATTTAAACAGGGAAGTGGAGCCAGAAGGCTGAGAGTTTGAAGCCAGCCTAGGCTCTGTGGGAAGATACTGTTTGTTTCATGGCTTTTTGGTTTTGGTTTGGTTTGGTTTTTCAAGACAGGGTTTCTCAGTGAAACAGTCTTCTCTGTCCTGCAACTCATTCTGTAGAACATGCTAGCTTTGAACTCAACAGAGATCTGCCCGTCTCCCTCCCAAGTGCTAGGATTGAAGGTTTGTGTCACCACTGCCTGGCTGTTGGTTTCATGTCTTAAGAAAGGTCTTGTTTATGGACTTGAGAGAAGTGAACTAGACCTTTCACCCATCTACCCAGCATCTGTGGAGACCTCCTATGTGCTGTCGATGTTAGTCACCTAAGGGACACCAAAATCAGACAATGCAAGGGGACTTAAGGAAGTGACGACAGGGTTTAGAGCCCAGTGCTCTGGTGGAGGCTTGCTGTGTTCTAAGATAAGAGGGGTCCAGGTGCACTGAGGTGTATAAGCCATGTTCCATTGCTATGACAAAACACCCAGGATAGGTACATGGGAAAGAAGTTAACTTGGTTCATGGTCTGGGGTCTTGAAAGTTTAAGACAGAGCAGCCACATCCACCCAGTGCCTTGCCCTGTCTGAGCTCCTGGTGCAGAGCAGAAGGGCAGCGTGAGGGGTGGGGGAGGTGGGACTGGCAGAAGACAATAAGAGAGCAGAGGCTGCACATGCTTTACAGCCACACACCATGCACTGCCGCTCACCTGCCACACGGCGACCAGGGTGCAAGGTGGGGTTTGGTGTGGCCTAGCCATGTGGATGACATAGCAGGCTGTCCTCTGATTTGGTGGGTGTTGGATGCAGTCTGGGGAATGAAGCATTAAATCTCCCAGCCAGCACATCAGACATGAGGGCAGAGCATGTGGACGTCCAGGTTCTCCCTGGGGTCATGCTTATGAAGATGTGGTTCCGTACCTGGTACAGAGATGCTTCGGATGACAAACAGGCCAGGGTAATGGAGTTCTGGTTTCCAGGCACAGAGTGGTCAGGGGACTGGCAAAGTCCAGAGAAATGAGGGGAAGACATGGTGTTTCCCACATGGAATCCCCGTTTGCTTGTGGGAGGCTGAGGCAGGTGTGCCCCAGTTAGCTGTCTGGGATCCCTCTGCTCACAAAGGTAGAAATGGGTGCAGGAAGGGGCACTCTCCAGGTTCTGGATTGGGCAGCTTTCATTGCCCTCCATGTGTCCCAGCAGGAGCAGAAGCAGCTGGCAGATGGGAGCAGCAGCAGGAGGAACCCTCTAGTGAACAGGCCTCACACCAGCATGGGACACAGAGACTCCTGGCAGGATGTCAGTCCTTCTAGGCACTCAGCAGTGCTGTGGTCTTTGCCCTGGTGAGGCTCTTGTGTCTAAAGACGCCAACACTCCCTGAACCTCTTTGTCAAACAGGTCCTGAAGTTTCTGTCCTCTGGATCTGTCCCCTTTGATCCTTCCTCAGACTCTGCTCTGCCTCTCTTTCTGTGACCTTTCCTTTTCCTGTCCCTGTCCCTGTCCAATGCTTCAGCGTGCACACATCAAGGTGCCTGCCTCCTGACCACTCAATTGTCATTCTCCTGCCTCAGACTTTGCTCCTCTGCCTACTGCCTCCTTCTCCATCGCTGTCCCTGTCTGTTCAGCCCACACTCCTGAAAGTAGGGCAGACAAAAGGCAGAATCCTCTCTTGAGGCCTACAATGTCAGTCCCGGGGAGAGAGTCATGCATGTCTCTCAGGACAGTGCATGGGTCTGAGCTGCCCCCCTCCATAGGCCAGAGGGGCACTGGAGCCTACCACAGCCTGCCTCTTAGCAGCCCCCTCTGCTGGGCCTCTCAGTGGGGGAAGGAAAGGTGCTGCCCCTCTGGCTCAGGTAGAAATGGTGGAAGGGCCATCTAGATTTCTGTGATAGAAAAACTCTTCTAGACACTCTGAACCAGACAGACAGAGCCTGTGTCTTCAGAATCTGGGGCAACCAGCTGAGATTGCCCTCTAGTTTTCCTAAGAAATCTATGGAGAATTCGGAATGGCCAGAGCTGGCATCAAGAGTCAGGTGAGTCTATGTGATTTCCAGGCCAGCCTGGTCTAGATAGTGAATTCCAGGACAACTAGGCTTGTGTAGAAACACCCTACATCAAAACCACGAAAAGATGGAGTTAAAGATGACTCCAAAAGCAGGAGGAGTTCAGGGTGAGAGTCGGCTTCAATGGAGCAGTGAAGCAAGTGAAAGATGGGGGCAGGGACAGAAACAGTCAGAGCAGGGTCCCCAAGTGGTCAGAGGTCTTGTCTACCCTAGACATTGACTACTAGGGAGGCTTTTAATAGACGTCAAGTTCCCTGGTGTGAGAGGGTACAGATACCTCACTCTGGAGGCCTGATGGAGGGACCTGGACCTCGTCCTGCTCACTACTTCCTGGGTCTTCACATGACATGTGACCTTAAGCAGAGCACTAAGAAGGGACCAGGCTGAACCTAGGTCCTTTGTTGACCAGGATCTTACTCTCTTGCCAAAACACACATCTCTCCCTGACACAGCCCCAGGGAGGTTCAAGCAGGGTTCTGGGAGGGGCTTGGAGAGCTCAGAACCTGCCCCTCCCCACTCCCTGAGATGCCCAGGGCAGTTACAAATGGGGCCCAAGCTGAGTAGGAGCACCTGCCACCATTACCATGAAGCTCACTGGTGCTCTCGTGTTGCTTGGGGCTGCCCTGCTCCTGACTTCAGGGGGAAGTGGGTTCTAGGGTTGGGGTGACCTCTGTGAAGTGGGTACAGGGATGTGGGTGACCTCGTGGAAGAAGGTTTCAGGGTGTGGGTGACCTCAGGGGAAAGTGAGTACTAGGGTGTGGTTGTCAGGGATGCAGGGTCTCCAGGGCTCTCACACCCTCACTCCCCAGGAAGGACATCTGTGTTCTGATGTAAGGCTTTCAATGGAGAATCACCTTTTCTTCGTGTTTCAGATTGTGGCATTTGCCCTGCTTTGAAGGAGGACAGTGCTCTTTTTCTTGGCCCGTCTGTGCCTGACTATGTGGAATTTGTGAGCCAGTACAGGAACGAGTCTGCCGTATTGAAAAATGCTGAAAATCTGAAGATATGTGTTGATAACAAGCTGACAGAGGAAGACAAGGCAAATGTGCAGAGTTTGATGGTGAGTTCTCTGTGTGTCTGGATCAGAGCCTGTGTGCCCACCTGCTCACCCCAGCTTAGGGATGGAGCCTGTGTTCCTCCCCAGCACTGCAGCTCCTCTGTGAATCCAGAAAGATGTCAGGAGGAAGGGGCAGGAAGGACACTGGCTGCACAGCTCAGTCAAGGCAGACCAGACCCCCAAGACCCCTGCTCCCACAGTACCAGTTGGTCTCCATCAGGTTTTCTGCCCCAGCCTCCTGAGTCCAGAAAAATCAGTACCTGGCACCCCTTCTCCAGACGGGATCTTTTGTCCTAACTTTTCAAGTCTATCATCACACCCCCAAACACTCATCATTTTTATTGTCCCCTGGATCTCTGAGGTCACTGTGTAGAATCCAGGCCTGGGTCACTCAGCTGCAGAATCTAATTGAATCCCATCTTGTCCTTAGAACTGTCAGGATTGTCACCGCCCCAGCTGCATGTCTCTGAGGTCATCATGTGACCGGAATCAGTTCATTGTAGGGCCACAGCTGCCCGCAGGCTCACCTGGAGACCTGCCAGGCCCTCCCCAGCTGCTTCTCCATTCTGCCCCACATGTGCCCATGGTGTGCCGAGGGCAGGTGGCTCTTCCCATCAGGCTGGATTGGAGGCTGTTTACAAGGCTCGCCCTGGTGTGGTTTGCTGGAGACAGAATGGAGAGGAGGCTCCCTGGGCCAAGTCAGACCCAGGAGCTGTTGCAGACAGAGTGCAGGTCCCTCCCAAGTGGTGTCCCGTGTATGACTGCTGAGATCTCCACGTCTGACGCTTTGCCACCTTTCTCTTTGCAGGATAAAATAGATGCTAACCCTCTCTGTTGATGAATTCGTCTTTGCCCGAAAACTCAAGGAAGTCACTTGTCTGCTCACCTGCATAGATGCGGCAAGCCCTACCCCTACCCTCCAGGTGTCTAAAAACAGGATTCCAACAATAAAAGCCTTGCAATTCACAGGGGAGCCTGAACTGTTTGGATTTGGCGATGGGCATTGAGTGGGTTGGGACATGGCAGGGACAACCAGTGGGACTTTGAATTGTCACTACTGAATTGCAACGCTGCCAAAATGCCCCTGAAAAACACATTAGGGGATGTAGGAGACCGCAGTCAACACAGCCAGAGTGTCTGTCACTCTCATGGGCCATGGTCCATAGGGCACATACATGACATCCCCAAATGAAGTCCCCAGGAACATGGAACCGTGAAGGGTCAGAGAAGCCGAGTGTCTGCTGAGGATCACACAGGCTCCAGACAGAAAAATCTCTTCCTTCTTCCCACTGCTTGGGACAATGGCCAATTGTGTATGTATAGTGTCCATGAGTTAAGATGCCCCTCTAGGCCTCTGGGTCCCATCTATCAAACCCAACCACAGCTGGGATGTGGGCGCTGTCTCAGGCTTCTGGGACCATGACTTACTTTGTTATATTTGTTTGGGGTAGGGGGATAATAATAGTGTGTGTCCCTTTGTGTGTATGTGCATTTGTGTGTGTATATATAGAGGTCAAATTGCTCTCCTGCCTTGCAGGTCCCGGGACTTGAACTCCTGTTGCCAGGGTAGGGAGCAAGTGCCTTTACCTGTTGAGCCATCTCCCCAGCCCCACAACTGACTTTATAAAGAGTCAGTTCACACACATCTGCATAGAAATAAGGGAATACTATTAACTCAAAGGTCATCAGGTGAACACAATTCTTGGGTCACACAAATCTGGTTGCCTGTGTAATCTGATTTTGTAGCATTGGAGAATATCTGAAATAAGGACTCTCTACACTTCTGTGATTCGCTGCAATCCTTTCCATGGCGATCACAGAACGACGCCCCCTGTTGCAGGAGCGAGACCATAACTTCGGGGTACTAGCGAGGCTGCTGGCCAAGTGTCTGTGCATACTGATGTTCCAACTTTAGGGAGTTCTCCCTTGAAGGGCCATGGCTGGAGGATACTACATTACCCAGAAGCCTCAGCGCTTTGCGTCAAAGGAGGCACTTCCGGCTTCGCTTTATAGGAGATCGAGAGTCTGAGTTCCTGCTGCCTCCTAGGTTAAGTAACTCAGAGACTGGAGAATATGCCGCCTAGATGACGACGGTACAGGACAGCACGGGCCAGCGGAACTTCCCTGGGTCCCAGCCCGGAGCAGCTTCGCTCAGCCCCGAGTGTGCAGGTGGCGGCCGCCCTGACTAACTCGGCCAGGGATGGTGCAGTGGCCCCGGGCAGAGCTTGCAGACCGCCCTGCGCTCATCTGAGGTCAGAGGCAGCCCCTGCCCAGGTCTTTTCAACCTCACCAGGCTGATGCGGACTGGGCAGCCTGGTTGTGGGAGGTCCCGGTCTGTCACCCAGTGCCACGGAGGCGCAAGAAGTTTTCTCTACAGCAAGACCCACGTGTTGAGGGGCGTGCAGATGCGCTTCGGGAGAGATGGGAGACTGAGTGGATGAGCCCAGGGCGCCGGTGGCATGGTGAGACGAAGATACTCTTATTTGTATATACGTATGTGTGTTTTGCTCGAATGTATGTCTGTGCAAGTAATGTTCAGCTCCCAGGGAGACCGGAAAACGGCTTCAGTAGCTGGAGACTGAAGGTTTAGACCATAGAGCTGTCATGTGTGTGCTGGGAATCGAACTGGAACCCATGAAAGAGCAACCAATCTCTTATCCACCAAGCCACCTCCAGCCTTTTATACCTACAAACTAAGGAGAGTCGTGAGTCAATGGAAGGAAGGAAGTGCTTTCAGATGAAGAGGAAAGGTTGGCGGGATAATTTTTTTTTTTTTTGAAAGAATGTTACGAAGAAGGTTTGGGCCAAGCAATGGTGGTACTGAAAGACCTGGATAAATCCAGACCCCCCTTGCAGGAAAAAATAGAGCCAAAAATCTAAGCAGGGAGAAAAGAATCAGAAATCTAGGATTAGCCGGTTCAGTGACTGTGTTTTAGGAACTAGCTGAAGATAAAGTTAGATTGTAATCTTCAGAATAATCTTTTTCTTTCTCTCTCTCTTTTTTTTTTTTTTGAGAAACAGGGAGTTGCCTCCTTGTGATCATCACTGGTATTTTCAGAATTTTCTGTGACACCCTCCCTGCCCCTTTCGGATTATTGGGCTGTGGTTTCTTCCTATAAAAACCCCTTCTCGGGCTTCTGGGTGCTGCCGCTGCCGCCGCTGTTGCTCCCGCCGCCGCCGCCGCCGCCTTGGAACCCGGGCCTGGGGGGGCGGTGGGGCCTCTCATGGAGCCCCCGCCCCCCAGAGCTGCCGCCGCCCCTGCCGGGCCACACGCAGGTCCCTCTGGAATGGCGTGAGCACTTCCCTAGCGATGGACCCGTCTGTGACGCTGTGGCAGTTTCTGCTGCAGCTTCTGAGAGAACAAGGTAACGGCCACATCATCTCTTGGACCTCACGGGATGGCGGTGAATTTAAGTTGGTGGACGCAGAGGAGGTGGCCCGTCTGTGGGGGCTGCGCAAGAACAAGACCAACATGAATTACGACAAGCTCAGCCGGGCGTTGCGGTACTACTACGACAAGAATATCATCCGCAAGGTGAGCGGTCAGAAGTTTGTCTACAAGTTTGTATCCTTCCCAGAGGTTGCAGGGTGCTCCACTGAAGACTGCCCACCCCAGCCTGAGGTGTCTGTAGCCTCGACTGTCGCCATGGCCCCTGCTGCTATCCATACAGCCCCAGGGGACACTGCCAGTGGAAAGCCAGGAACACCCAAGGGTGCAGGAATGGCAGGCCAAGGTGGTTTAGCACGCAGCAGCCGAAACGAATACATGCGCTCGGGCCTCTACTCTACCTTCACAATCCAGTCCCTGCAGCCACAGCCACCACCACCTCTGCATCCTCGGCCTGCCTCAGTGCTCCCCAACACTACCCCTGCAGGAGTACCAGCACCTCCCTCGAGGAGCAGGAGCACCAGTATAGAAGCCTGTTTGGAGGCTGAAGAGGCTGGTCTGCCCCTGCAGGTTATCCTGACCCCACCCGAGGCCACAAACCAGAAATCAGAAGAGTTGAGTCTGGAGCCAGGTTTTGGCCGTCCACTGCCCCCAGAAGTGAAAGTGGAGGGACCTAGGGAAGAACTGCAAGCAGTAGAGGCTGCAGGCTTCGGTTCAGAAACTGTCAAAACTGAACCAGAAGTCTCACCCTCAGAAGACCTTCTGGCTCGGCTCCCAGCTGTCATCATGGAAAATACAGCACAGGTTTGTGGCCTCTCTGCCTCTGCCACTGAGATCGCCCAACCCCAGAAGGGCCGGAAGCCCCGGGATTTGGAACTTCCACTCAGCCCAAGCCTGCTGGGTAGCCCAGGACCTGAACGGACTCCTGGATCAGGAACAGGCTCTGGTCTGCAGGCACCAGGGCCAGCACTGACGCCATCCCTGCTACCCACACATACCTTGACCCCGGTGTTGCTGACACCCAGCTCACTGCCCCCCAGCATTCACTTCTGGAGCACTCTGAGTCCAATTGCACCCCGTAGTCCAGCCAAGCTCTCCTTCCAGTTTCCGTCCAGTGGCAGCGCACAGGTGCACATCCCTTCCATCAGCGTGGATGGCCTCTCGACCCCCGTGGTGCTCTCCCCAGGGCCCCAGAAGCCATGACTCCACCACCACCCCCTTTCTGGAGTCCCTCCATCCCTGCTCCTCAACTCTCCAACGAGCCATCTCAAGGAGAAACAGTTCAACCGACAGACTCATGCTCTGCTCGTGGTGGGGTGGATATTCCTGGGAAAGAGAGAATCTTTCACTAACTTCCACCCAAAATAGACAACTTCTTTCTTTCTTTCTTTTTGCCAGCCTCCCAGTGGCCGCCTTTACACGTCTCCTACTTGAATGGTAGACGCGGTTTATTTATTTATTTTTTGAAGGCCACTGGGAAGAATCTGGCCTAACCCTTTTAGGAGAGTGGCTAAGACATCTCCCCCATTTTTTCCCCAGTTTTCTCCCTAAAACAAGACAATCAGGGTATGGCTTGAAAAGGACCTTTATTTATTTCTCAGCCTGCCCTTGGGGAGATGAGGGTGCCCTGTCTTTATTTTGCAACCTGGGTTGAAGAGCTAGTTTGTTTTGTTTTATTATTCCTGGCCATATCTGAGTCCAGGAAGCACTTGTATGATTTAATGGTTTGGGAGTGGTAGCCAAGGAAGAATCACACTGTTCACATAGGAATTGCTACCTCCCCAACCTTCTCAGTCAGCTTGTTCTTTCTCAAGTAAGCTTTCAGCCAGGGAGGAATACTCCTCTTGTTCTTCCCCTGAGAAGCCATTCCTTTGTCTCCAAATTCCCTGGGGGCCTGCCTATTACCTCCCAATGGAGGGTTTTTTTGGGGTGGTGGTCCCCGTCTGGGGGGCCCCTCCAGCAAGTACTCCAGGGCTCTCTGTCTCCCATCTTCTTCCATTTTGATAGTATAATCTATTTTTAAATGGGGCTTTTCGATAGGGGAGGGGGAAGCATCCCTTCCTATATATGATGGGTGGGTAGGCGGGTGGGTGGGAAGTAATGGATTTGGAGGCGGTCTTCCTGCCAACCTCAAGTGTTTATTTTTGATACCAAATGTGTATTTTCAGCTCCCTCCCTCCCAGCCCCCCAATTTCCTGCGGGCAGGTGCAAAGGACCCTTTTAAGTGTCCCTGGAGTTGGGAGGGAGGAATGGGGAACATGAAGCCTGTCTTGTATCAATTCTAGGCTGGAAGGAATGGATTCAAAAAACTCCCAGGCTCACCTCCTGTCAGCACTGGCCCAGACCAGGCCTGAAGACCTGGGGGCTGGTGATTTGGGGGACGGTGCTACACTCGTCTCCATTGTTTGTTTTACTTCCCCAAAATGGACCTTTTTTTCTAAGAGTCCCAGAGAATGGGGAATTGTTCTGTAAATATATATTTTTAAAGGTGAAAAAGAAAAAAAAACCTTCTCTTGGTCACTCGGGGTCCAACTCCTTCCCTGCGTGGGTTATGAGTCTCGGCCCCAGTGCACTGGTACCTGTCAATAAACCTCGTGTGATGCAGCACGGTCTCTCGTGAGTTACTGGGGGTGGGGGTGGGGTCGTGTTATCCTGAGACTTGAGTGAGAGTCTCTCCACACCGGGGGGTCTTTCATTATCCACCTTTTAATTCCAGCACTGAGTAGCCAAAACAGTTGGATCTCTGAGTTTGATGCCACCCTACAGAGTGAGCTGCAGAACAGCCAGGACTATGCTGAGAAACCCTGTCTTGAAAAAAATATAAAGGAAACAAACAACAAAAATGAAGTAGGTTTAGGGCCATGCTGAATCTGAGCTGGTCTAGAGAACTCTGTGAGAAGGTATTGAGTGTACGTCTGGAGTTCTGGACAGAGATTCCTATTGGAGACACCCCATTTAGGTGACCTATATGTACATAGATGTAGAAATCAGTACTATTAAAAAAGAAGTTCAGGGGATGGTGTGAGCATTGCTAGGAGCAAGGCAGGGGGTTAGGGATCAGCTTAGGAGCACTGGACTCATCTCTCAGATTGAGATGGGATCACAAAGACAGACAAGGTTGTCATGTTCATGGGTTAGAACTGTGTTTCTCTGGGGAGTCACCTCATGTCTCTCTGGCTTTCCCTTTCTTCCCCAATCCCTCTGAGCAAGTCTGGAATTTTCCTATAGCAGTCTCTACAGCAAATGTCCACAAGTCCCAAACTCCACAGGCGCTTGGCTCCAAATGTCTCTGTTTTTAGCCCCTCAGCACCAAGCAGCTCTGCCTTCAGGTAGCTCTGTGCTTTCACTTCCAGCCACTCACATGGCTGAGTTCACACATTTCCCTTGCAGGTTGCTGGCTGCTTGACTCCTTTTCTCCCCACAAGTGTGGGCCTTCCCTGGAACCCCTCGTCAGGCTGCGGACACAGGGTCAGAACAGCTGTTCTCAGCCAGGATCGACACCGCCTGCTTTTCAGCTCAGACAGGCTAAGCAGAGGCAGCTGGCCCCAGACTTTTACCGTTATCATCAGCAGATTTGGTAAGACAATTGGGAACTCTTAAAGGGGGGATTAGATCAAAAAACAAAGGGAGAGTGGTTTTGTCCACATCCAAAAATGGGAAACACTGTTAGGATGGAGAGACTTAGGGGATAATTAACTTAGAAGGGATTATATAATGTCAATTATAAATATTGGTTTGATACATCTTGTTTGATCCCTAAATAAGTTGGTTGATATGACTGCCAAGAGATAAAGGCCTTAGAAATGGTGACTACTGACAATATGCAAGCCCTAGAACTAATTACTAAAGAAAATAATGGAATTTCGTCTGATAAGTTATAAGACTTAAGACAATTCATTAAAACAGATAATGAAGATACTCAGATATAGAAAGAGGAATTTAAAGGAGAACCGATGACACCATTACATCATAAACTTAGAGAGGAACAGTCCAAGGCTGTCAGACAATCAGCCTTAATTTATTTAGTCACCTGGAAATAACTGTCAAATGGCAGTACCCCAAGGCTGTGTCAGAGCTGGCTAGGTTCCTGTGGAAAGGTTAGATTTGAGGAGATTTAAGGAAGCTGTAGTTTTATATGGCATGCATTCACCTTTTGTTCAGCAGATGTTAAATTCATGGTCAACTGGTAATAGAATTGTCCCAAATGACTGGAAAGACTTGATTACAATAGTATATTGGAACCTGGTCCACAATTACAGTGGAGGATATGGTAAGAAGTTGAGGCTAGGACCACTGAACAACAAAGTGGGCTAGAAGCCTTGAAATCTCCCAAGACCAACATCTTCAAGAGGTCAATTATGCGGATATACAAAGTCAGTCTCTACATGATGACTATGACCACACCCTGACTCTGTGTCATGCAGCAACTTTGAATGCTTGGGACAAAAGAAGTCAGAAAGAGGACTCATTCATTTACTAAAGTTATACAGGACCCAAAAGAAACCTTCACTGTTTTTTGTTTGTTTGTTTGTTTGTTTGTTTGTTTGTTTTTTACAAAGATTGACTTTAGCTGTGAATAGAATGATACCAAATTCAGAAGCCAGACAAATAATTGAATCTTTGGCTTTTGAAAATGTTAATTCATAAAGCAAATGATAATTAGGCTTTTAAAGGCAAGATCGGCTATAGAAGAATGCTCTTTTACACTGTAAAGATTTGTCACTGCTATTGGTTTAATTAGATGTTAATTGTCCAGTAGCCAGGCAGGATGTATAGGTGGGGCAACTAGACTAAGAGAATTCACGGAAGAGGAAAGGCAGAATCAATCACCAGCCAGACACAGAGAAAGCAAGATAAGAATACCTCACTGGGAAAAGGTACCAAGCCACATAGATAAGAATAATGGGTTAATTTAAGTTGTATAAGCTAGCTAATAATAATCCTGAGTTAATTAATAGTTTATAATTAATAAACTAATTAATAGTATATGAACAGTGTATAATTAATATAAGCCTCTGGGTGTTTCTTTTTTGGACTGAACGACTGTGGGAATGAATTGGACAGAAACTTCCATTGACAAAGGTCAGCACCCATACAGGAATGGATCTGAGATACAGTCAATATTGAAATCATAACCATGAAGATACTTGCATAGGAGAGGGGATTTCCAGAGGGTTAAAGAAAAAAACAAAATGTCAGATGTTTTCATTGTAGTAAACAAGGTCATCTAAAAAGGAATTTTTATAGACTGGGCATTTTTAAAAGCAATGTTTCTTCTAGGACTAATCCAAACAGAACACCCCTGCCTTCTAGAGTAGGCAGAAGATGAGGCAAAGGCCCACAGGACCAATGTATGCAGATCAACAAAGGACAGACAGGGTAACCCTTTGCCATCAAGAAATGCCTGGGGGACCTCTCTCAGAGGTCCTTGTCAAATTTAGTTGAAGGAAACTTCATCCCCGAACAATTATAGGACCTAATGCCTTTTTTAAAAACCATATTGGGGGCTAGAGAGATGGCTCAGTACTTAAGATTACTGAATTCTCTTTCAGATATCCTGAAATCAATTCCCAGGTCCCACATGGTGGCTATTAACCATCTATAGTGGGCTCTGATGCCATCTTCTGGTACATGCAGATAGAGCACTAATATATATAACTTTTTAAAAAAAAGAAAGAAATAGGGACCCTAAGAGAGACATAAAAGGATCTATATAGGAAAGAGAAAAAGACAAAATCCCCTAAGTAAATTGGGAGTTGGGGGGAAGTACAGGAGAGGCTAGAAAGGGAGGGGAGCAGAGAAAGATGTATCACCCAATTAAAAAAAGAAATAGATACTAAAAACCATACTGTTCTAGATGATACATCAATTTTAGAAAACAAAAATTTCAGGAGAAACCATCAAATAAATATTTTGGCAGACTTTTGTGAATGATCAGAGACCAAAACTAAAAAGAAAAACAAATGACATTGTAATTGAGGGTCGTATAGACACGAGGGAGGATGTAACAATAGTTGTACCTGAATCTTGACATCCAAATTGGCCTCTGCAGGAAGTAAATGTTCAACTTTTAGGGACTAGAACGTTTTCTCTGGTGAAGGGAGAGCATAAGATGGGTTGAATGTGTAGGGCCAGAAAAACAGAGAGAAAATTAAAGCCATATGTGGCTAACATAGCAATGAATTTGTGGGTACGTGAATGGCTACAACAGAGGAAAACCTCCAATCTCAGAAAGAAACCATAAACTGGCATATGTTTCTGAGAAAAATATTAAAAGGTATTATAAAGAACAGTCAGTGACCATTCAGGTTGTACAAAAACAGGGCACAACAGCTGCTGATCTTTCAAAAGTACCAACAGCTCTACCTTTAAAATGTTTAACTGACAAATCCATCTGGGTGGAACAATGCCCTTTGACATCAGGAAATTCACAGGAGCAGATAAATTCTCAACATATAGAAGAATAGACCAATCCTTGGACTTCTCCTGTATTTGTTCTTAAAAAAGAAATCTGGAAAATGGAGAATGATAACAGATCTAAGATCCGTTACTAAGGTGATTCAGCCAATGGGCTCTTTACAGCCTGTAATTCCTCTGCCCTCTCGATTACATAAAAGATGGCCAATTATAATTATTGATTTAAAAAACTGCTGTTTGTTTATTGTTTACAAGAAAAGGCTAGAGAAAAATTTGTCTTCACAATGCCTACTTATAATAATTCTCAGGCTGATAAGAGATATCAGTGAAAACTTTTCCCACAAGGGAAGTTACACAGCCCCACCCAGTGTCAGTATTTAATGTGACAGCCATTAGAAATGATTTGTGTACAGTTTCCTCAATCTGTAATTATCCATTATGTGGATGATATCTTGATGGCTGATTCAAATGTAGATACTTTAGAAAAGAAGATTGAGGAAGTAAAAAAAAAATTTTTTGCCTTGTTTGGAATTGTAAATTGCTCTTGAAAAAATACAA
>NW_026068048.1:3293524-3300258 GCF_014885135.2 Alexandromys fortis
TTTTGCTGAATTTGAAAAATTAAATTATGTACCCCACACCATTGATACATATTTAGGATTTTGATGGGCAACTGCTTTCATTTCTGAAAAGGCTGATTCTGCAATCACACATTCATTAGGAGTTATAGACATCATGGGCATACCTGTAAAAATCAAGACTGACAATGCTTCAGCATATATCTCTAGTAAGAATGAAAGTTTTTTCCATATTATAACATAAAGCATATTACAGGTATACCACACAATCCTACAGGACAAGCAGGTATAGAAAGATCAAATTGAAGTCTAAAAAATAGGCTTTAAAAATAGAAAGGGGTGATAAAGACTCCAAAAGATAGATTTCATAATTCTCAGTTTTAAATTTTCTAAATGCTAATGAGAAAAAAAGGACATCTATGAAGAAATGTTAGATGATAGAAAAAAAACTACTGAATTAAATCAGCCTATATACTCTGATGATGTGTTGACCTCAAAATGGAAGCCAGGATATGTGTTACGTTAGGAAAGAGGTTTTGCTTTTGTTTCCATGGGAGAAGAAATGCTGGGGATTCCTCAAAATTGATAAAGATGAGATTTAAACAAGAGAGACCTTTGATTAGAAGAGTTCATCAGCCAGTGTGACCATTCAATTTAAACTGACTCATTAGACTAACAAATGCTTTTCATTTGGACAGATATAACTTGCCAAAAGGGAAATTCCCCAAAGTTGGGGTTGGAGCAGCGATTTGGTTTTGTTTGTAAAGGAGAATAAAGGTGTCCAATTAGGGAATCTGAAGACCACTGGACAAATGACACATTCAAAGTAAAAGGACAAATCATCCAGAGAAAATGTCCCAAGACAAAGACTAAATTGGCCTGTATGTGTATCACATTTCCCACAGGACAGTATTTCATAAATCATCCCAAATGTTTGTTTCTGCTGTTTTCTACAGACATATAGTACAAACGGTCTTTTTGTACTTCTACTCCAATTAAAAATTAAACCTGGCTTTGGAATGGGTGAGTGGGTCTCTCCTTCTCTTACAACAAGCGTGCTTGTTAAAGGACAATCCAAAATTTCTGTCTCAGGTCAGAAGAATTGCCTGATATGAAACGGAAGAAAAGCCAAAATTAAGGGACTGTTCTTTGCCATTATTCTCATAATCCTTTGTTTTATTTTTACTCTTTAACATGTTTCTTAAAGTGTAAATATTATCTCAAAATGTATAAAATTCAATATCTATATTTTTCACTTTGTCATGATATTAATGGTCTTCTAGAATACTAATTCTAGAAAAAGGTTTCCTCTACCTTCCTGTACATGATTTCAAGTTGGAGTCTCTATCAGGTAGCTAGGAATTAAGTTTTTACACTCTGGATGTACATAACAAATTATGGTTCCTTAACCTCTAGGAGATCTGCTACATGTGACATTAGAATGTTCAAGTTCTGCAGTCACCCATGACCATGCCCATCAGCGACATCTGAAGCCTCTGAAAGGAGGATGGGGCCCACAACGATGATTCTGCCTGGATTATTATAATTCCACTCAGCTGACAAACACCCAAAGGTCAGTTTAGAACTCCAAACTGCTCAGGACAATTTCAAGGTGGCTAGATGAGTTGGTCCAGCCTTACAGACTACTCTAGCCAGGACTTGAAATAAGCCCTGCATTTTCCCATTACAGGGAGATGGAACAAAATATGATACAGCTAGCTCTCCCAAGACATGACAATTATCCCAGTTTTTTTCAGGGTCCCCGAGAGATACCATCAACCCCGGACAACAGGAAGTAATTTTAAGAACCTGACACCCACATTCCTAAGAGGTGCAGTGGTTGGGTTTTGGTCGTTCTGTAGGTTATGGATATTTGTCATCATTTAGAGGGATCGTTATTGACATTGTTATTGGTAAAGGTCAGAAAAAATGCTGAACAAAGGAGATTAGATTCAGGGATCTCATTCTAAAAAGAAAAAGGTGGGATGTAGAAATAGGATAAAGGGGCAGATTATTAAATCTACTTTTAAACCAAAAATTGTAACTAATACTTTTAAATAGTTTACATTTGGTTTGAATATTTAAATATTTGAATTCATTTTTGTAAAATTTGAATTTATTTTTGTAATACTATATACATGTTTCTACTCTTAAGATATTTTTATATTAATACAAATTTAAGGTTATTTTTGTTAGAACATACTGTATATAGTTTTCTACTGTTGTTCAATAATTGTACCTATATAGCTCATTTAACCATGTAAATCTCTATTTCTTAAAAGTTATTATTACAAGATATTTAGGATAATATAAAAATGCACGTTAATAGTCAGTCACCTATGACATTCAAATTTGTAGTCATGTTAGGTATGTTATCAAGATCAAATGATATATTTTAGATAGACAGGCCATCTTCAAACACTTCAGAGATCTACAGAATATGGCATTTAAGATGTTTTAATTATATAAGGTTTTTTTTTAAGACAATGAAACATGTTTCTGCTGTCAGTACCAATCTACTTCAGAGAAGATGTTAGCAACAAAGAAACTCCACATGGTGTTTACTTTGTTGTGGCAAAGCTAGCCACTGGGCAAGATACTGCCCTTTCCTCAACTGCTGCCAGTATACTGTCCAAATTGAACAAGCAGGAAGCAAAAGAAAATGACAGCTGAACTTTGCCAAGATGAGGTGGGGGCAGTTCTTCAAAAATCCTGCTTCACAGAGAAGTCTGTCAGATATGCTAGACCTGTAGGCAAGAGTTGGAAGCCCCAAGGTTGCAGAGAAACCTTGGGGGACTGTCCAGGCAGCCAGCTGTTTCTGTCTTGTCTTAGTTTTGGAAGTTCTTTGCTCTGCCCTTCCTGTTTACTCAGGTAATTTATATCTTTCTCAGGTCTCTCAGGGAGTTGAAGCCCACACAGTTATTCTTATTTTCATTGTTACCAAACTCAGAAAAAATTCTCACAAAAAAATGGGTAAAATGTATGAGGTTCAGAACAAAAATTGATAGTTTTGGATTGGTAATACAAGTTATGATAGAAAGTATATTAGGTACAACACTTTGGACTTACCGAGATAGGGTAGATAATGGAGTACTTTCTCTGAATTTGTCAAATGCTAATGGACTAGACATTGTTAATATAATTACTGCCTTATATATTTCTTTATTGTTATTGTACTAACTGCATATACTTTTTATATGTTACTTAAAACTTTTGATTTTTACTTAGACAAAATGGAGTAAATGTTGTGTGATATTTTGTGTTCTGACAAATAAACCTTGCTTGGAGTCAGAGGTTGGAACTACTCACTAGTTAATCATAGAGGTCTGGAGGTCTGTACAGGAAGGAAATGGGAAGTGAGCAGGTGGGACAGAGACAGGATCTCAGCCTTTTTGCTTGCAGGAATTGAAGAGGTAGGAAGTCACTGGTGGTGTTCCTTTGCTTCTCTGGTCTTTCAGGTTTTTACTATGATATCTGACTTGTGGATTTTATTGATAAGATTTTTCTGGTTTCAAGTGGAGACTGAGGAGGCACATTTTCAAAGAGGATCAAAAGTCAAGGTTACCACAGCTGATTCAGTCTTCCAGAAATCCTACCCTGTGGGATGTGTGGAATAGTCATAAATCATCTTGTTCTGCAGGCTGAACTACATTCCCCACACAAACTGCATACGTGTGGACATGGGGAAGGCAATTCTCCTTCAGTGTAAACACCTCCCAACCCCAACACAGTGGAAGGAAAGGACTCAGTGATGATGAGGACAAGGATCCCTGTGTAAGAACCACACAGTCTCCAGTGCAGAAATCCCTTAGCTATGTGAAGAGGATAGGGAAAACTCAGGCCTTCTCCAGCATGAGACCAGATGGAGCTTACCCATAAGCTCTGGATGCTAAAGGCCCCACACTGGAGGTGGACATTGCAGATGCAGTGAATGTGGGAAAAATTCAGCCACAAAAATGCTTTCTGAGGACCAGCGTATCAAGACTGTAGAATGACCCTAGAAGTGCCCTGAATGTGAGACACATTCATCAGACGGTCCCATCATGTCAGGTGATGTGGGAGTAATTTCTTTCTAATCTGTTGCTTTCATTGGTTAATTAATAAAGAAACTGCCTTGGCCCATTTGATAGGCCAACCCTTAGGTGGGTGGAGTAAACAGAACAGAATGCTGGGAGAAAGAAGCCGAGTCAGGCAGTCGCCATGATTCTCCCACTCCAGACAGATGCAGGTTAAGACCTTTCCTGGTAAGCCAGCTCGTGGTGCTACACAGAATATTAGAAGTGGGTTAGATCAATATGTAAGAGCTAGCCAATAAGAGGCTGGAACTAATGGGCCAAGCAGTGTTTAAAAGAATACAGTTTCCGTGTAATTATTTCAGGGTATAAAGCTAGCCGTGCGGGCAGCCGGGTGCCAGGAACCAGGAACGTAGCCTGCCGCTCCTATTACTACAGTCAGGGATAAGAAAGCTCACACTGGAGAAAGGCTCTCTGCGTGTCATGAATGTGGGAAAACCTTCAGCCAAAGATAATACCTTGTTCAGCATGAACAGTTCCACCCCAGGGACAGCCCATATTCCTGCGGCAGATGTGGAAAAGTCAGGATGAATCAGATTATTCAGTGCTTAGAGAACCCTGGCTTGTACAACCTCATGTGTTATCCCTGGAGGATAGCAGGCAAGGAGTAGGCCCATTACAGTCTGCCACAAATACATTCATTCCCTGGGTTTGATTAATAAACATGGAGGGCAGTAAATCCAAGAATGTCAGCATCTAAGTGTGCTTCTGGAATGTTCTGCTCACTGTCACTGTGAGAGGTGAGGGTGCACACACAGTCTCAGACCTTCCCTGGTTGTTTCTCTCTTAATACTCAGAGCAATGGCAGATATTCAAATGTTGCTGGATTCTCTGGAAACGTGGGCCAGAACAAGGAGAAAGGAAAGAAATACAAGTCCATGTGTGTGACCTGGGACTCAAAGCCAATCTTTATTACTCATGATGTTCTGTGTCCTTCGAAGTAGACCTCTCTCCCAAAGAGGGTGAGACCAGTGTATATTTGCCAAAATTTCTGGATTTTCAGCAAAGAGGGAATCTATATTTTTGTGCTTTTCACCAACCATTCCAATTGTACTGAACCATTCCTTTTATTAAAGCTCTATTGAGGGTGAATTGATGTGCCCTGTGCTGTGCGTAGTTAAAGTATAAAATATGGTAGGTTATATGATGAGTTCATCACTGAAGTCACAGTGTTGAGCATCTTATTGCTTCTAATGTTCCTTCCTCCCACTTTATAGCTCTTGTTTTATTATTTTAATTAATTTATTAATTTTAAAGATATACTAGTGCTCTGTGTGCATGTACACCTGCATACCAGAAGAGGACATCAGATTCCATTAAAGATGGCTATGTGTCACCAAGTGGTTACTGGGAATTGAACTCAGACCTTCTGGAAAATCAGCCAGTGCTCCTATCCACTGAGCCATCTCTCCAGCCCCTTCTCCCCCTTTATAATCACTCTCTCCTCACTGCCCATCCCAGTGTTCACTGACGGATTTTACTCGGGTGTCATTCCTCACCTACCTTGTCTAAGGCAGGTCTCTGTTGCTGTCTGGATTCCAGACAGACTTCTTTGTATTCACATATCTCCTCTCATCTCTCAACAAGAGCACTGGAATTACAGATATATGCTGCCAAGTCTGGCCTTAGATGGGTTCTAGGATTCGAACTCATGTCACCAGTAAAGCACAGAAGCACTCTACCCATTGAACCTTCTTCCCAGAACTTCTCTCTTCTCCTTAGTTGAGCTTCTACTCTAATAGTTTTCCCCATTTGAATTTTTGGTTTATTACTAACTTTCGTTTTTATTTTTGAGGCAGGGTCTCTCTATGTAGCCCTGGCTGTCCTGGAACTTTCTATGTATATCAGGCTATGGCAAATGATGACCTTTCTTGCAGACCAGGAGAGTCTCCCAAGTCATCTTCAGAGTCACAGCACTGTTATGGACTGACCTATAAGGAGCCAGCTGCCCTGTGATGAAACCCAGAGGCAACATATGAGGTGAGGATCTGTGCACCTCGTTTCTATCCTGACAGCCTGAGATGAAACCTGTGGCTGCTTCCATGCTCTTTGTCCTCAGAAAGCTCCTGTCTTACAGACTCACAAAGCTGTGCTGAGCCTTGGGTGGTGGGGGCCAATGCTTTTAACCCCAGCACTTGGGAGTAAGAGATGGGTGGATGTCTGTGAGTTTGCGGCCAGCCTGGTCTACATAGCAACAAAAAAAAAAAAAAGGCTGCAATGGCTTTCCCATGATACCTAGTCAGTCAGTGGGAGTCGCCCTGCTCTAAGCATCTTCCCAAGTCCTTTCTCTGTCTCCTAGATCTGAAGACATCACTTGACGACTGCACTACACACAGACATGGGACCCAGAGCAGAGCTGCAGGTGTTTATTGAACCAGCTTAACAGACTGAGCAAGGAGGGGACAGGTTTTGGGATTCCAGCTTCAGGATGGAAAGTGAACAGGGCAGCAAGGTGATTCTCAGATCAGTCATCATTTTCCAAATAAGTTAACTTTGGAAAGGAGTGCCTTAAATTTGTCTATGGCGTCTTGGGTATAGTATTCTTTACATTCTGGGCTGAAGACAAGGGCTTCCTGGAAAACCAAACGACAGAAAGGGGCAAAGGTGGTTACAATCAAGGAGCAAAACCCCAGCAGGGCTCTCCAGTCACCCATGATGAGGCTACTCCTTCTGCATAGGGAAGAA
>NW_026068048.1:3301725-3309171 GCF_014885135.2 Alexandromys fortis
GAATTACAGATATATGCTGCCAAGTCTGGCCTTAGATGGGTTCTAGGATTCGAACTCATGTCACCAGTAAAGCACAGAAGCACTCTACCCATTGAACCTTCTTCCCAGAACTTCTCTCTTCTCCTTAGTTGAGCTTCTACTCTAATAGTTTTCCCCATTTGAATTTTTGGTTTATTACTAACTTTCGTTTTTATTTTTGAGGCAGGGTCTCTCTATGTAGCCCTGGCTGTCCTGGAACTTTCTATGTATATCAGGCTATGGCAAATGATGACCTTTCTTGCAGACCAGGAGAGTCTCCCAAGTCATCTTCAGAGTCACAGCACTGTTATGGACTGACCTATAAGGAGCCAGCTGCCCTGTGATGAAACCCAGAGGCAACATATGAGGTGAGGATCTGTGCACCTCGTTTCTATCCTGACAGCCTGAGATGAAACCTGTGGCTGCTTCCATGCTCTTTGTCCTCAGAAAGCTCCTGTCTTACAGACTCACAAAGCTGTGCTGAGCCTTGGGTGGTGGGGGCCAATGCTTTTAACCCCAGCACTTGGGAGTAAGAGATGGGTGGATGTCTGTGAGTTTGCGGCCAGCCTGGTCTACATAGCAACAAAAAAAAAAAAAAGGCTGCAATGGCTTTCCCATGATACCTAGTCAGTCAGTGGGAGTCGCCCTGCTCTAAGCATCTTCCCAAGTCCTTTCTCTGTCTCCTAGATCTGAAGACATCACTTGACGACTGCACTACACACAGACATGGGACCCAGAGCAGAGCTGCAGGTGTTTATTGAACCAGCTTAACAGACTGAGCAAGGAGGGGACAGGTTTAGGGATTCCAGCTTCAGGATGGAAAGTGAACAGGGCAGCAAGGTGATTCTCAGATCAGTCATCATTTTCCAAATAAGTTAACTTTGGAAAGGAGTGCCTTAAATTTGTCTATGGCGTCTTGGGTATAGTATTCTTTACATTCTGGGCTGAAGACAAGGGCTTCCTGGAAAACCAAACGACAGAAAGGGGCAAAGGTGGTTACAATCAAGGAGCAAAACCCCAGCAGGGCTCTCCAGTCACCCATGATGAGGCTACTCCTTCTGCATAGGGAAGAAAATTCCCTGCAGTGATTCGGGGCTCCAGCAACAGCCTCTGCCCCAGGGAGCTGCAGCTCCTCCACAGCTGTCAGGAGGACTCTGAAAAGCCACCCTAGCCAGGCAGGGATGAAGGGAGAAGGTCCCTAAGGCATGATGGGGGCTAGGTTGGAAAAAGGTCAAGATGGCTGAGTTCTAGCTTTGATAATATCTCATACCTGAGGACATCCATCAGCACATTGGCTGTATGGTGGGGTTAGAAATACGTCCCTGTGTGGATGTGCTGAAGAAATCCCTTCTTGGAGAGTGCTATGGTTTTGCAGGACCCAAAGTAAAAGTACTTTGGGAAACAGAGTGAGAGATGCAATATTCTAAACATGCATCACTTTAATCCAGCTATGCTTAAATAAGAGACTAAGGGAGACCAGGGGTGGCTGCAGTGAGTAGCCACAAGCACTCTCTGGTGGGAATGGTGGTGGCTTCTAAGCCATGGAGGGAGGTTCTGGCTGTGGCTCTGAGGAAGCCAGTGGAAGGAGGGCTCCATCTGAGACAGGAGAGAAGAGTAAAAGGAGCCTCCAGAGAAGGTGAGCCTGGCCAGTAGACAGGAGTTTCAGGCACCTTAGAGGATAGCTGAGGGTGCCCTCCCTGTGCAGATCCACACCAAGGACTCTCCTGTGTCCCTGCCCTGCTGTGGTGAGAACCCGGTGGTCACCCATCATTGGGGAGTGCTCTGCAGGACCTTGCATAGACAGACTGGATGTGGACCAGCATGCTGCATGGACATGTGCTAGGGTGGGCAAGTGTTGAGTGCTCTGGTGTCCATTCCCTGACACACGTGACTAGCTGACTGCATCATTGTACACAGCACAGAGATCAGGGTAAGGAGGACATTACCATGAATTTGGTTTTCAGGATTTTGCCTTCCACTCCTTCATCATTCAAGCAATCCATGATTTTTTCGAAACCCAGCCTTTCCCCGTCAGTAGGCTCAAACTTGTCAAGGACAGCATTCAATATTTTCTTGTTTCCAAGGGAGATTGCAGAAAAGACTTCAAAGAAAGGAAGGCATGCTTCCGCTGCAAACACAGAAGAACATCATTAACAGAGCCCTAGGCTGGCGGTAGTGGAGCATCAGGGTTTCTTTGATCTTCTACAAATGTCCTAACCGACCTTCCACACAGTCCTGCCCTCCCAGAGGCTGCTGCCTCCCAGATACAGCACACAGTTTCCATAGACACACACACACAGCAGAAGAGGCATGTATGAGTGTACCAGCCTGCACATCTGACATTCACATAAATCCCACGCATGATTCAGCTTAAGCTGGATATGGAACTAAGGGTGCCACCTCACCCCCGTCTCCCTATCCAGCCCATCCTAACTGTCACAATCCTGAAGAGAATACTTCAAAGGTCTTCTGGAGGACTCCTAGCTAGTGACCTCCCGGGGACCCCTAGATCTCCAAACAGATCCATAAGGAAGGAGATGGAGTGAACAAGGGTCAGAAAGGCCATCTGTTCCCATTCTCACTTGTCTGGAAGCCCAGCTCCCCGGTCACCAGCAAGGCCAGCAGAAGCAGCGTCCCCTTCATGGTGTAGGATGCTAAATGCTCTCTCTACTCAGAGCAGATCCTGCTACCTTATAAACTTCTGTCTTCTTGAGCCCAGTCCTGCCCACCCCCATCCCACCTCACGCCCGACCCTGCCTCCGAGGAGTTCCAAATATCTTTGGGCAAGAACCTGGCACCTATGGATCCCCTTCCCACTTGCATGGGGGAGTGAGCTTAGGAGCACCTCCCACTCTGAAGAACCAATGGCTGGAGACATCCTGTGTGCTCACTTTCTGTACAGAAGTGGCTGTGCCTTTGCCAGAAGATGGTTAGAACTGACCTTTGTAAGCAGCCACATGCTGAGCCAAATGCACTGTTGTCCTGGCTCTGTTGTCACCTGGGCTTCCTCTCCTGGCTCCAGGCATGTCCTGCTCATGCTTGGGGTGGAATCCATGGGGGTCAAGGAAGGTTTCTGTCCCTGTAGGCAGCCTACTGCCCAGAACACTGCATCTGCCTGAGTTCAAGATCTGAGCAGAAGTGTGTGTATCTGAGGGGCCATACTGGGGACACTTGACATCTTAGCTGCTGCAACCTTTGGACTAGACCTCTGAGAACATGGGGGCACCATCTGGATCTTCTAGTTATTCCCAGCCAGGGTACTCCCAGTGTGTTTGGTCATGTGTGGATTCTCAGGGGTCGGTGAGGGTTTTGTTCTACCAACTGCATCATGCTGCAAATTCGCCTTCCCCACCATGGTACCTCATCCCTGTCATCCTGCTCATGTCTGTCTCAGGTCCACCAGTAAGCAGGCCTCAAAGAGGTCTAATCAGTAGAGTCGATGCAGTTTCAGCAGCTCACAGTAGAGGGAGGAATTCAACCATGTACCGTGATTTCTCTGTTGTCCACATCCCCACAGGCCACTGTAGACTGGCCGTGTATAAACTAGGACGCTCCACTGTCCACAGACAGTGCTGTGTGTGTGGACTCTCTCAAGTTCAAATCAACCTACTACCCTCAGAATGACGTTTGCGGCACAAACGACATTGTTAGCTGGGCATACTGTTAACCATTCTTGGAGACAGGAGGCTTACTGTGTGTGGTGGCTAATCTGATGCTCATCCTGACTGTGTTACAATCACCATGGGAACAAAGCTGTCTGTGTGAGACTATTTACGCTAAGTTAAGTGATGTCTGACTTTATGTGGGCAGCGTGGACTAGTGTCGTGGATGGAGTGGAAAGGAGAAAGCAAGCTGGGCCTTCATGTCTCTCTACTTCCTGACTGTAGATGTGATCAATCACTTCGAGTTTCTGCTCCAAGCCTACCCCACCATGCCTGCCCCACCTTCATGGACTGTATCCCTCAAACTGAGAGCAGAAAGCTGCTTCTTATCCTGGTTTTGTCACTAGATCATTAACACAGTAGAGAGCATTTCTTAGCATGTGCAAAGCCCTGGGGTTAATCCACTGCCCACCCCCACAAAAATGGAGTGGCTAAGGAGATGGCTCAGTGGACAAGTGCTCATTATGCAAGCCTAAGGATGTGAGTTCAGATCCCCAGGACGCTGTAAAGAGCTGAGTGTGGTGGCTCCACCAATGCAATGGGAGCTCCAGGTTCAATAACAGACCTCGTCTAAAAAAGTAGGGTGGGAGGCAGTTGAGATAGCTCAGTGATTAAAGGTGCTTGCTGCTAAGCCTGCTGACCTGGATCAAATCCCAGAACCCACATGGTTGTAACTCCTGAAAATTGTCCTCTGACATTCACACACACACACACACACACACACACACACACACAACTTTGATACGTTGGAGAGCAACTTAAGGCACCTGTGTATCTCTGGCTACCATGTGCATACACATGTGTATGCCATGTACTTTAGTTAAGATAACTACTGCTCAGCTGGTCTTGGGGTGCAGGACTTTAATCCAGCACTCAGGATGCAGAGGCAGGCGGATCTCTCTAAATTTCAGGCCATCGTGGTCTACAAAGCAAGTTCTAGGATAGGAGTTGCTCATAGAGAAACCTGATCTAGAAAAACAAAATAAATAAAAAGTTTGCTATTGCTGTAATAAAACATCATGACCAAAAGCTATTTAAGGAGGCTACGGTTTATTTATCTTATACTGGCAGAACCATTCAACCTAGAAGTCAGGACACTTGAGCAGGGCAGGAGCCTGGAGGCAGAAACTGATGCAGAGACCATGGAGGGGAGCTGCTTACTGTTTTGTTTCCCATGGCTTGCTCAGCCTGCTCTGTTATAGAACCCAGAGCCACCTGCCTAGAGATGGCCGCACTATCAATGGCTTGAGCCATCCCCCATTAATCACTAATAGAAAAAATGCCTGGCCAGGGGGTGGTGGTGCACACCCTTAATTCCAGCCCTTGGGAGGCAGAGGCAGGCGAATCTCTGAGTTCAAGGAAAGCCTGGTCTGCAAAATAAGTTCCACGATAACTGGGGCTACACAGAGAAAATCTGTCTGAGGTGTGGGGGAGAGATAATGCCTTACAAGCTTCCCTGCAGTCCAGACTTATGGAGGCATATTTCTTTTTTTTATTTTATTTTATTTTTTTGGTGTTTCAAGACAGGGTTTCTGTGTAGCCCTGGCCATCTTGGAACTCTCTGTAGACCAGGCTGGCCTCAAAATGAAAGAAATCCTTGTCTCTGGTTCCCAAATACTGGGACTAAAGGCGTGTGCCAGCACTACCATGAGAAAGCAAGTTCTTAATTGAGGTTCCCTCCTCTCTGATGACTTTAGCTTGTGTCGAATTGACTTAAAACTCGCCAGCATACTGTGTTAGCACACACACAAATGAAGACTTGTGTGACTTCACACACACACACACACACACACACACACACACATGAACACAAATAAGAAACCTTGAGGAGCTGGGAAAACAGTAGAGACATCTTGTAAGAGAATACTAATGGTTGTAGTGAGCAGTTACAATTACTGTGGAAAGGTGTATATGTCTTATGTCCTCTGACATGTGGGGTCAAGGGTCTTAACCTCTGTGAGATCTACAGAAAGCCTGATGCCAGCTCTGACAGGCCACAGGTGTCACCCAACAGCAGACACATCTTAGCCACAGTCTGCCCTCGTCTCCATTCCTAATACTTCCAAGAGAGAGAAGGCCTCAGCTGGGCAGGGATATTCTGCAGGCCTCAGCAGCCCTCAGGACCTGCAAGGTCACAAGCACAAGGAAGACAGGACAGAGTGGACAGCTCATAAGTGGGCCTTGGCGCTAGGCACCTCTTTTCGAAAACAGCTACCGGATGCAAATCCTGTTTGGCTTGGCTAACCAGTAAGTCAAAAGGTTCTTGGTTCTCTGAGTCTTTGGAAAACTTCATCTGTCACCGTTGATGGAGACAAAGTGACAGCCATGAGCCTTTGACAACAAACTACTTAGTTCTGACTTAAGAGACACTTAGACTCTTTACTTTCAAAAAATTAATACCAGACAAGTTACATAAGCACTTATATAATTTAAACAGGGAAGGGGGTACAGGAGGCTGAGAGTTTGAAGCCAGCCTAGGATATGTGGGAAGATACTGTTTGTTTTATGGTGTTTTGGTTTGGTTTGTTTTTTTCAGACGGGGTTTATCACTCAAACAATCTTGACTGTCATGGAACTCACTCTGTAGACCATGCTGGCTTCGAATTCAACAGAAATCTGCCCATCTCCCTCCCAAGTGGTAGGATTGAAGGTGTACATCACCACCGCCTGGCTGTTGGTTTCATGTCTTAAGAAAGGTCTTGTTTATGGACTTGGGAGAAGTGAACTAGACCTTCAACCCATCTACCCAGCACCTATGGAGACCTCCTATGTGCTGTCCCTGGGAGAGAGCGGCACATGCCTTGCTCTCCTGAGCCCTTAGACATCTAAGGGACACCAAAATCAGACAATGCAAGGGGACTTAGGGAAGTGACGACAGGGTTGAGAGCCCAGTGCTCTGGTGGAGGTTTGGTGTGTTCTAAGATAAGAGGGGTCCAGGTGCACTGAGGTGTATAATCCATGTTCCGTTGCTATGACAAAACACCCAGGATAGGTATATGGGAAAGAAGTTAACTTGGTTCATGGTCTGGAGTCTTGAAAGTCAAAGACAGAGCAGCCACATCCACCCAGTGCCTTGCCCTGTCTGAGCTCCTGGTGCAGAGCAGAAGGGCAGCGTGAGGGGTGGAGGAGGTGGGGCTGGCAGAAGACAGTAGGAGAGCAGAGGCTGCACAGGCTTTACAGCCACACACCATGCACTGCTTCTCACCTGCCACACTGGGAACCAGGGTGCAAGGTGGGGTTTGGTGTGGCCTCAACATGTAGATGCCATAGCAGGATGCCCCTCTGATTTGGTGGTTTTTGATGCAGTTTGGGGAATTAAGCATCAAATCTCCCAGCCAGTTAAAGGGCAAGCACATCAGACATGAGGGCTGAGCATGTGGACGTCCGGGCTCTCCCTGGGGTCATGCTTATGGGGACGTGGTGCTGTACCTGGTACAGAGATGCCCTGGATGACAAACAGGCCAGGGTAATGATGAGTTCCGGTTTCAGGGCACACACAGTGGTCAGGGGACTGGCAGAGTCCAGACAAATGAGGGGAAGACTGGGGCTTCCCACATGGAATTCATGCTTGTGGGAGGCTGAGGCAGGTGTGCCCCAGTTAGCTGTCTGGGATCCCTCTGCTCACAAAGGTAGAAATGGGTGCAGGAAGGGGCAGCTTTCATTGCCCTCCATGTGTCCCAGCAGGAGCAGAAGCAGCTGGCAGATGGGAGCAGCAGCAGGAGGAACCCTCTAGTGAACAGGCCTCACACCAGCATGGGACCCAGAG
>NW_026068048.1:3310133-3315085 GCF_014885135.2 Alexandromys fortis
CTCGAAAAACCAAAAAAAAAAAAAAAAAACAAGCAAAACAGAATAACAACAACAAAAAAGATGGAGTTGAAGGATGACTCGAAAGCAGGACGACTTTAGGGTTAGAGTCTGCTTCAATGGAGCCGTGAAGCAAGTGAAAGTTGGGGGCAGGGGCAGAAATAGTCAGAGCTGGGGTTCCCAAGTTGTCCGTGGCCTCAGAACTGGCCTGCTATACACATGACCCCTTGAGCTTGTAAATAAACAAACAACAAGTTCCCCCAGGATGACGGGGTGACAGAGACCTCACTCTGGAGGCCTGATGGAGGGACCTGGCCCTCTTCCTACTCATCACTTCCTTGGTCTTCACATGACATGTGACCTTAAGCACAACAGTAAGAAAGCCACCAGGCTGAGCCAGAGCTATTTGTTGACCAGGATCTTATCCTCTTGCCAAAACACACATCTCCCCCCAAGGGAGGTTCAAACAGGGTTCAGGGAGGGGCCTGGAGAGCTCAGACTCAGCCCTTTCCTGCCCCCTGAGCAGCCCAGGGCAGTTACAAAAGGGGCCCAAGGTGGGTAGGAGCACCTGCCACCATTACCATGAAGCTCACTGGTGCTCTCGTGTTGCTTGGGGCTGCCCTGCTCCTGACTACAGGAGGAAGTGGGTACTAGGCTGTGGGTGACCTCGGTGAAGTGGGTACTATGGTATGGATGTCAGGGATGCAGGGTCTCCAGGGCTCTCACACCCTCACTCCCCAGGAAGGACATCTGTGTTCTGATGCAAGGCTTTCAACGAAGGATCGCCTTTGTATTCTAGATTGTGGCATTTGCCCAGCTTTTAAGGAGGAGCTTGCTCTTTTTCTTGGCTCATCTCTGCCTGACTATGTGGATTTCGCGAGACAGTACAGGAACGAATCTGCCACAGTGGAAGTTCTTCAAAATTTGAAGATATGTGCTGATAACAAGTTGACTGAGGAAGACAAGGCAAATGTGCAGAGTTTGATGGTGAGTTCTCTGTGTGTCTGCATTGGAGCCTGTGTGCTCACCTGCTCACCCCAGCTTAGGGATGGAGCCTGTGTTCCTCCCCAGCACTGCAGCTCCTCTGTGAATCCAGAAAGATGTCAGGAGGAAGGGGCAGGAAGGACACTGACTGTTCAGCTCAGTCAAGGCAGACCAGACCCCCAAGACCCCTGCCCCCATGGTACGAGTTGGCCTCCATCAGGCTTTCTGGCCCAGCCTCCCGAGTTCAGATACACCAGTGCCTGACACCCCTTCTCCAGCCCAGATCTTTAATCCTAAATTTTCAAGTCTACCACCACACCCCCAAACACTCATCTTTTTTCTTGTTCTCTGGATCTCCAAGGTCACTGTGTAGAATCCAGGCCTGGGACACTCAGCTGCAGAATCTAATTGAATCCCATCTTGTCCTTAGAACTATCAGGATTGTCACCGCCCCAACTGCATGTCTCTGAGGTCATCATGTGACCGGAATCAGTTCATTGTGGGGCCACAGCTGCCCACAGGCTCACCTGAAGTCCTGCCAGGCCCTCCCCAGCTGCTTCTCCATTCTGCCCCACATGTGCCCATGGTGTGCCGAGGGCAGGCGGCTCTTCCCATCAGGCTGGATTGGAGGCTGTTTACAAGGCTCGCCCTGGTGTGGTTTGCTGGAGACAGAATGGAGAGGAGGCTCCCTGGGCCAAGTCAGACCCAGGAGCTGTTGCAGACAGAGTGCAGGTCCCTCCCAAGTGGTGTCCCGTGTATGACTGCTGAGATCTCCACGTCTGACGCTTTGCCACCTTTCTCTTTGCAGGATAAAATAGATGCTAACCCTCTCTGTTGATGATTCCATCTTTGCCAGAAAACTCAGGGAAGCCACTCGCCTGCTCACCTGCATAGATGCGGCAAGCCCCACCCCTACCCCTACCCTCCAGGTGTCTAAAAACAGGGTTCCAACAATAAAAGCCTTGCAATTCATAGGGGAGCCTGGACTGTTTGGTTTTGAGGTTGGGCATTGAGTGGGTTGGAACATATCAGGGACAACCAGTGAGACTTTGAATTGTTCCTGCTGAATTGCAGCGCTGCCCAAATGCCCCTGCAGAATGCAGTAGGGGACCACAGTCACTACAGCCAGAGTGTCTGTCACTCTCATGGGCCATGGGCCATAGGGCACATACATGACATCCACGAATGAACTCCCCAGGAACATGGAACAGAGAGTCTGAGTGTCTGCTAAGGATCACACAGGCTCCAGACAGCAAAATTTGTGCCTTCTTCCCACTGCTTGGGTCAATGGCCAATTGTGTATGTATCGTGTGTGTGTGTGTGTGTGTGTGTGTGTGTGTGTGTGTGTGTGTGTGTGAGGTAATATGCTCCTCTGGGCATCTGGAACCATCTATAAAACCTGACCTCAGCTGGGATGTGGGCACTGTCTCAGGCTTCAGGGACCATGACTTACTTTGTTATTATATTTGTTTGGGGAAAGGGGATAAGTAATAGTGTGTGTGTGTGTGTCTGTGTGTGTCTCTGTGTGTCTGTGTGTGTGTGTGTGTGTGTGTGTGTGTGTTAAGGTCAAAAGTGCTCTCCTGCCTTGCAGGTCCCGGGGCTTGAACTCCAGTTGCCAGGGTAGGGAGCAAGTGCCTTTACCTGTTGAGCCATCTCCCCAGCCCCACAACTGACTTTATAAAGGGTCAGTTCACACACATCTGAATAGAAATAAGGGAATACTATTAATGCCAATGTTATCAGATGAACACAATCTTGGTTGCCTGTGTAATCTGATTTTGTAGCTTTGGGGAATATCTGAAATAAGGACTTTCTACACTTCTGTGATTGGCTGCAGTGTTTTTCACGGCAATCACGGAACGACGTCCCTTGTTGCAGGACCTAGACCAGGACTTCCGGCCACTAGCGAGGCTGCTTGCCAAGTGTCTGTTCAAACCCATGTTCCTACGTTAGGGTGTTCTCCCATGAAGGGTCATGGCTTGAGGATACTACATTACCCAGAAGGCTCAGCACTTTGCGTCCTAGGAGGCACTTCCGGTGGCTCTCCTGACTGGTATAGGTTTAGGCGATCTGAGAGTTTGGGTTTGTGCTGCTTCCTCAGGTCAGGTAACTCAGAGACTCAAGGAGAGTCGAGAATAAGCCGCGTAGATGACACCAGTACTGGACAGCACGGGCCAGCGGAACTTCGCTGAGTCCCAGCCCGAGCGGCTTCGCTCAGCTCCGAGTCTGCAGGTGGCGGCCGCCCTGACTAACTCGGCCAGGGATGGTGCTGTGGTCCAAGCGGAGCTTGCAGACCGCCCAGTGCTCATCTGAGATCAGAGGCAGCCCCTGCCCAGGTCTTTTCAGCCTCACCAGGCGGCATGGACTGGGCCGTCTATTTGAGGGAGGTCCCAGGCTGTCACCCAGTGCAAGGGAGGCTCTAGAAGTTTTCTCTACAAAGAGACCCACGTGTCGAGAGGCGCTGAGACGAAATGAGCTTCGGAAGAGATAGAGACGGAGAGGTTGAGCCCAGGGACTTTGATTCTGAGGGCGCTGGTGCCACGGAGAGCTGGAGACTATTATTTGTGTATGTGTGTGTGTGTGTGTTTAGCTCGAATGTATGTCTGTGCAGGTAACGTTCAGCGCCTCGGGAAACCGGAAAAAGGCTTATGTCCCCGGAGACTGAAGTTATGGACGATTGTGGGCTGCCATGTGAGTGCTGGGAATCGAACTGGAGCCCCTGAAAGAGCAACCAAACGCTCAACCACCGAGCCAACTCCACCCTTTTATACCTACATTCCAAAAAGAGTCGTAAGTCAATGGAAGGAAGGAAATGCTGTCAGGTGAAGTGGAAAGGTTGGCTGAATAATTTATTGAAAGTAATGTTAAGAGTTAGGTTTGGGCCGTGCCCTGGTGATGCACACCTTTTAATACCAGCGCTCCTGAGAGAGAAACATGCGAATTTCTGAATTTGAGACATGAGACCAGCCTTGTCTACAGAGGGTGATGGGGAAGGAGAGGGGAAGAAAAGGGGAAAATTTTAAGAAAAGTAAAGAGAAAAGAAGTAGATTTGAGGCGTGTTGAGTCTGAACTGGTCTCTGGAACTCTGTGTGAAGGCATCGAGTGTATGTCCAGAGTTCAGGACAGAATGTCTGACTGGAGACTCCTATTTTGGTGACCTATATGTAGATAGAAGTAGAATTTAGTTCTATTTAGGAAAGGAATAAAGTGGACCATGGCAGCATTTCTGGGAGCAAGGGATATCCTCTCCCATCTGATTGGGAACCCTGAACTCATCTCTCAGACTGAGACAGGCATCACAAAGACAAACAAGGGGAAGTCATGTTCATGGAGTAAAACTGTCATTGGCAGGGGACCAAGGCTGCCAAGAGACTGGCCATGAGATTGGTAGGAAAGCAGAATAGTAAAGGTGACAGCGAGACAGGGACCTGTACCTGTGACCACGCCCCACACTTTTGTGGTAACCCATGGTGGGTCCTGGAAATCTTCACTTGGGCTGGTGGATAAGCTTATGGGTAAATGAGAGGGTTAGGGATAGCTACAAGACCAGCGAAGCTGGGTTTTGATGGCTGAGATAATGGGGGAAAGCCTGTGAGCAAGGCAAAGTTCCCCCAACTACTGTGCACCAGGACGGGTCTGATACAGGATGGCATCCAAGTTACACAGGCCATGTGTGCAGGATGCCTTAACCTTAGGTGTGAGCCGCAGGGTAGTGTATCATAGGAGATGAAAAAAAGTGGGAAAGAGTTGATTAACAGAGTGATGTTCTTGAAGGGGGTGTAAACTGATATTCCCAGAACCAGGAGAGGAAAGGAAGCCTGGATTTGAGCAGGTAAGTGCAAGCAGACTGTGGAATGCAGACAGGCAAGGAGTAGGCTGAGACCTTCATGTCATACCCACTGCTTAGATGATATTTATCTGCTCCGGTAGACACAGGATGACCAATGAGAGAAGGAGGTTAAGGCAGCTCT
>NW_026068048.1:3316787-3318842 GCF_014885135.2 Alexandromys fortis
GTGCAGAAATCCCTTAGCTATGTGAAGAGGATAGGGAAAACTCAGGCCTGCTCCAGCATGAGACCAGAGGAGCTTACCTGTACACTAAGGTTGCTGGGGACCCCTCTCAGTGGAGGTGGATATTGTGGATGCAGTGAATGTGGGAAACATTCAGCCACAAAAATGGAATGCCTAAGCACCAGAGTGTCCAGACTGCAGAACAGCCCTATAAGTGCCCTGAATGTGAGAAACGTTCATAAGACGGTCCCATCGTCTCAGGCATAAGAAAGCTCACATTGGAGAAAGGCTCTCTGCATGTCATGAATGTGGGAAATCCTTCACCCAAAGATATTCCCTGTTCAGCATGAACAGTTCCACCCTGGGGACAGCCCATATTCCTGCAGCAGATGTGGGGAGGCCTATCACAGCCAATACTTAATTCTTCAGCCCAAAGCATTGAGTTCAGCAACTGTATAGCAAGTTCTTCAGCCAACACTCTGATCTTATTGTGGATCAGAGCCGGGTACACAGTGTAGCAAGTGCCAGCGCATGCAATAGTTGTGCAGAATGCTTTAGCCAGAATTCTGACCATGCAATACACTGCACAGTTTACATAACTAAACCCCCTACCGTCAGCCAGGCTTTATTAAAAAAAATGTGGAAAAGCCTTCACCTACCAACACAGACCTGGTCAACATCAGCGAGGTCACACTAAAAAAACTTCATGAGTGTACTGGCTATGGCAAAGCCTTTAGCAGGAAGTGCACACTCATTGAGCATCATAAAATCCACAGCACAGGAAGTCCTCATGAATGCAGAGAATGTGGAAAAGATTTCCAACAAAGCTGTAATCTCCTCCAACATCAGAAAATTCATATAAGGTCAAAATTTAATTAGTAAGACATGTAAGAAATTCTTTGTCTATAGAAACACCCTTGTTCAGCATCAGAGAATCCTCTCTGGAAAAGACCTTATAAATGTGGCAAGATCTTCAACCAAAGCTCTGACCCTATTTTACATTGAAGAGTCACACTGGTGAAAAGCAATATAAGTGCATTCATTGTGGGCAATACTTTACCCAAAGATCCCCCATAAACGTGGGTAAGAGAGTTCACACTGGAGAAAGGCCTTAAAATGTAGCGAGTGTGGGAAACTCTTCAGCCTTTAAACACTTGCTCAACCCCAGAGAATCCATACTGGGAGAAACATTATGGTGCAGTGCCAGTGGGAAACTCTTCACCCCCACATCCAGCCTCCTCAAACACCAACGAGTCCACACTGAATAAAACTGTAAGCCAATGGCTCCCCCTCCTTTGGTACTAGAAAATTCACTTTGAAGAAAGACCTTGGAGTTCAGAGAGCATGTGACATATTCAGCCAATTTAATGAGTAATATCAGAGATAAGTCTGAAGGGAGCCTTTGTGATACATCCATCAACCCCAGGCTGACTGGCATCTGGACATCCACACTGGAGACGTGAGCTGTGGGTGCCAGTTATATGAGAGCATCATTAGCTCCATTGCACTTTTTTATCCAGACAAAGTCCTTTACACAGTTACATCACTATTGGTACTTGTGCGGAAGCTATCCCATTTCTAGAAGTCAGCGTGAATCAGGTTATTCAATGCTTAGAGAACCCTGTGTTATATTACCTCATATATTATCCCTAGAGGATAGCAGACAAGGAGTAAGCCCATTACAGTCTGCCACAAATACATCCATACTCTGGGTTTGACTAATAAACATGGAGGGCAGCAAATCCAAGAATATCAGCATCTAAATGTGCTTCTGGAATGTTCTGCTCACTGTAGCTGTGAGAGGTGAGGGTGCACACACAGTCTCAGGCCTTCCCTGGTTGTTTCTCTTTTGATACTCAGATCAATAGCAGATATTCAAATGAACTGGATTCCCTGGACTAAGTGGGCCAGAATGAGGAGAAAATAAAGAGATGCCAGTCCATGTATGTAACCTGGGACTCAAAGCCAATGTTTATTGCTCATGATGTTCTGTGTCCTTCAAAGTAGGCCTCTCTCCCAAAGAGGGTAGGACAATAGTGCATTTCCCAAACTTTCTTG
>NW_026068048.1:3323186-3329105 GCF_014885135.2 Alexandromys fortis
GTGGACATGGGGAAGGCAATTCTCCTTCAGTGTAAACACCTCCCAACCCCAACACAGTGGAAGGAAAGGACTCAGTGATGATGAGGACAAGGATCCCTGAGTAAGAACCACACAGTCTCCAGTGCAGAAATCCCTTAGCTATGTGAAGAGGATAGGGAAAACTCAGGCCTGCTCCAGCATGAGACCAGAGGAGCTTACCTGTACACTAAGGTTGCTGGGGACCCCTCTCAGTGGAGGTGGATATTGTGGATGCAGTGAATGTGGGAAACATTCAGCCACAAAAATGGAATGCCTAAGCACCAGAGTGTCCAGACTGCAGAACAGCCCTATAAGTGCCCTGAATGTGAGAAACGTTCATAAGACGGTCCCATCGTCTCAGGCATAAGAAAGCTCACATTGGAGAAAGGCTCTCTGCATGTCATGAATGTGGGAAATCCTTCACCCAAAGATATTCCCTGTTCAGCATGAACAGTTCCACCCTGGGGACAGCCCATATTCCTGCAGCAGATGTGGGGAGGCCTATCACAGCCAATACTTAATTCTTCAGCCCGAAGCATTGAGTTCAGCAACTGTAGCAAGTTCTTCAGCCAACACTCTGATCTTATTGTGGATCAGAGCCGGGTACACAGTGTAGCAAGTGCCAGCGCATGCAATAGTTGTGCAGAATGCTTTAGCCAGAATTCTGACCATGCAATACACTGCACAGTTTACATAACTAAACCCCCTACCGTCAGCCAGGCTTTATTAAAAAAAATGTGGAAAAGCCTTCACCTACCAACACAGACCTGGTCAACATCAGCGAGGTCACACTAAAAAAACTTCATGAGTGTACTGGCTATGGCAAAGCCTTTAGCAGGAAGTGCACACTCATTGAGCATCATAAAATCCACAGCACAGGAAGTCCTCATGAATGCAGAGAATGTGGAAAAGATTTCCAACAAAGCTGTAATCTCCTCCAACATCAGAAAATTCATATAAGGTCAAAATTTAATTAGTATGACATGTAAGAAATTCTTTGTCTATAGAAACACCCTTGTTCAGCATCAGAGAATCCTCTCTGGAGAGAGACCTTGTAAGTGTGGCAAGATCTTCAACCAAAGCTCTGACCCTATTTTACATTGAAGAGTCACACTGGTGAAAAGCTATATAAGTGCATTCATTGTGGGCAATACTTTACCCAAAGATCCCCCATAAACGTGGGTAAGAGAGTTCACACTGGAGAAAGGCCTTAAAATGTAGCGAGTGTGGGAAACTCTTCAGCCTTTAAACACTTGCTCAACCCCAGAGAATCCATACTGGGAGAAACATTATGGTGCAGTGCCAGTGGGAAACTCTTCACCCCCACATCCAGCCTCCTCAAACACCAACGAGTCCACACTGAATAAAACTGTAAGCCAATGGCTCCCCCTCCTTTGGTACTAGAAAATTCACTTTGAAGAAAGACCTTGGAGTTCAGAGAGCATGTGACATGTTCAGCCAATTTAATGAGTAATAGCAGAGATAACTCTGAGGGGAGCCTTTGTGATACATCCATCAACCCCAGGCTGACTGACATCTGGACATCCACACTGGAGACGTGAGCTGTGGGTGCCAGGTATGTGAGAGCATCAGAGCTCCATTGTGCTTTTAATCTGGACAAAGCCCTTTACACAGTTACATCACTATTGGTACTTGTGGCTGAAGCTATCCCACCACTAAAAAGTCAGCATGAATCAGGTTATTCAATGCTTAGAGAACCCTGGCATGTTCTACCTCATATGTTATCTCTGGAGGATAGCAGACAAGGAGTAAGCCCATTACAGTCTGCCACAAATACATCCATACTCTGGGTTTGATTAATAAACAGTAGGGCAGCATATCCAAGAATGTCAGCATATAAATATCCTTCTGGAATGTTTTGCTCACTGTAGCTGTGAGAGGTGAGGGTGCACACACAGTCTCAGGCCTTCCCTGGTTGTTTCTCTTTTGATACTCAGAGCAATGGCAGATATTCAAATGTTTCTGGATCCCATGGACTATGTGGGCCAGAATGAGGAGAAAATAAAGAGATGCCAGTCAGTGTATGTATCCTGGGACTCAAAGCCAATGTTTATTGCTCATGATGTTCTGTGTCCTTCAAAGTAGGCCTCTCTCCCAAAGAGGGTAGGACAATAGTGCATTTCCCAAACTTTCTTGTTTTTCAGTAGAGAGGGAATCCAAATTTTTGTGCTTTTAACCATTCCGTTTGTACTAAACCATTTCTTTTATTAAAGTTCACTTGAGGTTGAATTGATGTTCCCTGTGCTTTGTATAGTTAAAGTATAAAATGAGTTTTATGAACTCATCCTGCAGTCTTGATGAACATCTTCATAGCTCCTAATGTTCCTTCCTTTTACTTTATAGCACATGTTTTAATTTTTAGTTAATTTATTAATAATATATTAGTACTTTGTATGTACACCTGCATACCAGAAGAGGGCATCAAATTCCATTAAAGATGGCTATGAGTCAGCATGTGGTTGCTAGTAATTGAACTCAGACCTTCTGGAAGATCAGCCAGTGCTCTTATCCACTGAGCCATCTCTTCAGCCCCTTCTCTCCCTTTATAATCTGTTGGAGCCCATGTGGGTCCAACACAGATTCCCTAACTGGACTGGAATGGAGTAATGAGGAATAAATCAGACGCAGCTTACAGGTCATCATGGAAGGGCAAGATCTCTCCTTTTATTATCCAAACACCTTATGTATCATCACATCAATTGAGTGGGAAAACACATTAGGCTGTCTCCTAGGCAACCAGGTAAATGGGCTCAAGTCATGTCCACATCTACCTGTATGCTAGCAGTCATGTAGGCCATGAATTAGCATCTCTATAAGACATCCTCCAAATTTCAAAGGGAGGAAGCACTGAACCTCTTAACACTTAAGTCATCAGCTTCAGCCAACATCTATTCTTAGGTAATCTACATTTATAACAAAAGAAACTAGGAGCAGCACATCCTGGCTATTGTTAAACAGAGACAGCTTGTCTGCAGAGTTCGTGACCACCTCAGACCAGGCTTATGGCTCTTGTGCCATACAGAAATATGGGCCTACAATCCACTATCTCTTATTAATTTTAATAACCTCTGTGCTTCTTGCAACAGGACAGATGGGTCGTGCTTGGTTCGGGTAAAGTCCTCTTCATTTACCCAAATTTTTCCATCCTTGGAACAGACATCATATATGCAAGCCCCTGTCTTAGGCATCTGGGGAGAAGAAGCTTCAAACCCTTCATTGACTGTCGACCTTTGTGAAGAGAAGAGATTAGTGGAGAGAAATATACTTTTCAGGCCCTGTGTATCAGCCATATCTTTTGTCAAGATGTATCATAATGCTTTATGAATAATTATGCTCCCAAAGGTTATATTCTCCTATCTTAAAGGAGAGTAGAATCACCTGAGTAGAAAATGTTTCTTCTGCTGATACCGAACATCATTCAGAGCTAACATTCTCAGCATACGTATCAACTCTCAACATCCATTGTCACAACCTCTCTTTCAACCCACTGTCAATCGCAGCAATTCCACAATCATGATTTTTCCACATCATCGGTCAATACCGATCTTCCAATTTTTCATATCATAATTATATATTTAGCCGGTCAAAACCAGCTCTCCAATTATTCATAATTTCATATTTAGCTGGTCAAAAACAGCTCTCCTAATTTCATTTCATATTTAGCCAGTCAAAATCAGCTCTCCGATTATTCATTTCATATTTAGCCAGTCTGTTATTCCTTGGAAACTACAGCTCCCAGACTTCTCCTGGATTACCGTCACCTGTGTGTGCGCTGGCAGCGCCCAGGTGAGGGTCATTCCTCCCAGATAACCTTGCGCCCCCCGTTAAAAGCGAGGGTCCACGAGGTTTCGCCCTCTTGGCCTTTTTCTCCCCCCACCCTTGTGTGTCTGCACATCCCATCCCTTCTTGTGTTCCCCTCTCCCCATTAAAGTGCACCCACGTGGGAGCCGCGTGTCCCGTCTCTTCCTTTTGCGTCTCGTCTATCCTGTGTTTGTCCACACACACGCCGCCGCCGTTTTTAAAGGAATAATACAGTCAATACCAGCTCTCCAATTATTCATTTCATATTTTTTCTTTACCATAATTTCATATTCTTTTCGGTCATTACCGATGTATTTAGCACCATTGGTCATTACCAGATTTTTCCCATCACCTTATATGCAGCTGTAAATATCAGGTCATTACCATTAAGAGTATAATACCATTTGCTGTTATTAAATCTCATTTTCAGTCTCTGTGTAGCTGTTAAACCCTTAGTCTGCCCCCTTGTTAAGTGAAGAGGGGTTTTAGTCATACTTTATTTTGCATCTTTCTTTCCCTGAGGGGAAAGCTTAGATCTTAGTTCTTAGGTTTAATATTTTATTCAAAATGAGTTCCGTGTCCCATAAACCAAGAACACTCAAATATTCAGTTTTATCTTAGTTCTGAAGCAACTGGTTTCACACCACAGCCAGCTGCAGACACCACAGTCAGCTCATCTCAGCAGGATCTCTTTGTCTGAAGTCTCCCTGCAGTGATGCCAGTTGCAGGCCCAGATCAGGCTCCTCTCTGTGGGCTGGGTTACTGGATTCCTCCTGGAGCTCTTCTCTTTCTGTTCCTTCTGCGGCGCGGTTGTCAGCTAAGCTGTCCTCAGGTCCATTGTCCTTCTACTGAGTGCATCGAATTAGTGGCTCTGGAAGCCATCTGGCTTGATTTTCATCCTGTGAGAAACACAGACATGCCCTCGACCCCATATTAGGATGGGATCCGGTCGTTTCCAAATCCCAATGCAGGGATCCTTCCATTTTGCTTTAGCAAATGTGGTTTTTGTACCCTTATGCCACAATCTGTCCGTGGCTGATCGCTCATAGACATCTGTATTTAGAAAGTTTAGCGTAAACAATGCATGATTTAAGGCATTGTGTGGCGTCTGAGGATACAACTCCCCTGTCTTTATTTTTTGGAGTTGTGTTTTCAAGGAGCTATGTGCACGCTCCACAATTCCTTGTCCTTGAGGATTATATGGGATACCAGTCTTATGAACAATATTCCACTGAGTACAAAATCTTTGAAAAGCTTTGTTAACACATCCGGATCCATTGTCCGTCTTAATTACCTTGGGGTTCCCATGCATGAAAAGCATTTTAAGCAATGAGTTATTACATGCTTGGCTGCTTCCCCAGTTTGAGCTGTGGCCCTTATGAATCCTGAGTAGGTATCAATTGTCACATGCACATATCTCAATTTTCAAAACTCAATAATGTGAGTTACATCCATTTGACATAAATGGTTAGGAAGAAGTCCTCGGGGATTTACCCCCAAATGAGGCACAGGTAGGTATTGTGGGCATCTTTCACATTGTTTAACAATTTGTCGAGCAGCTTCTCTGGTCAGCTTAAACTGTTTTCTTACACTTAAGCTGTTTTGATGATGCAAAGCATGTGACTGCTGTACAAGTTCAACCTGAGATATAGCAATTACTTTTGTAAGTTCATCAGCTAGAGCATTACCTTCAGCTAACGGACCAGGAAGACTTGAATGCGCTCTGATATGTCCCACAAAACATGGTAACTTTCTACATTGTATGGCTTTCTGAATCTGCTGAAACAATATTTTAACTTGTTCATTGCTAGTTCCTATATATGACACTGTTTCCAAGATTTTTAATGCTTCATAAATATACCGGCTATCAGTATATAGATTAAAAGCCTTATTATCAAAATTCTTAAATATCAGAGCTACAGCCCACAGTTCAACTATTTGAGCTGAAGCTGTCTCTGTCTATACCACGTGTCCATTGCCATTGACAACATAAGCAGCTTTTCCATTAGATGAGCCATCAGTGAAAATCAACAAAGCATCCTTTAAGGGATTCTTTGCTACTATTTTAGGAAAAATGAA
>NW_026068048.1:3334044-3344676 GCF_014885135.2 Alexandromys fortis
ATTGCCATTGACAACATAAGCAGCTTTTCCATTAGATGAGCCATCAGTGAAAATCAACAAAGCATCCTTTAAGGGATTCTTTGCTACTATTTTAGGAAAAATGAATGAATTTTGAGTAAACTGCAGTAACTGGTTCGCTGGGAAAAGATTATTAATCTGACCTTGAAACTGAGCAAATGCAATTGGCCATGAATCACTATTCTGAAATAACCATTCAATTTGCTGCTTAGTGTAAGGAACATTGATTACAGCTGGTTCTTTACCAAAATATTTTCTAGATTCCATTCTGCTCTTCTGTGCTAAGCATGCTACTGCTTCAAAATAAGGATTTAATACTTTTGCTGGTGATACAGGCAGATGCAGCCATAAAAGTGGTCCATTCTGCCATAAGACTGCTGTAGGAGTCAGCCTTGTAGGTAAAATACACGCTTGCCACGTTTGGCTGTAATCAATATAGCACACCTGCTGCTCCTGTATAGCCTGCTCTATCTGTGAGAGAGTCTGTCTGGCAGCTTCTGAAAGCTGCCTGCTAGAATTTGGATCACTGTCTCCTTTAAGTATTTCATTTAAAGGATCAAGGTCTCCTGTAGGAAATCTTAAATAAGGTCTTAGCCATTGTATATTTCCCAACAACTTTTGAAAGTCATTAAGAATTTTTAAGTCATCATTCCTGATTTCTATCTTTTGAGGCTTAATTTCTTTGAGGTATAACATATGACCTAGATATTGAAAAGGCAGGTGTCTCTGTATTTTCTCAGGAGCAATAACCAAACCTGCATGGCTTAACTCTGCTGTAACAATCCATATGTCTCTAGTAAAGTATCCTCATTTCTATGAGCCAGCAAGATGTTGTCCACGTAATGAATTGCATAAACCTGTGGAAATCGATTTCTAACCTTCTGTATAGCTTGGGCTACAAATTTCTGGCATAAAGTAGCACCATTTAACATACCCTGGGGCAAAACATTCCACTGATACCTCCTCATTGGTTCTCTGAAATTAACTGAAGGAATACTAAAAACAAACCTTTGACAATCTTGTGGTGCTAACAGAATTGTATAAAAACAATCTTTCAAGTCTAAGATAATCTTATGCGTGCCTTTTGGTATGACTGCTGGAGATGGCAACCCTGGTTGCAATGCTCCCATTGGCTGCATGGTTGCATTAACCTCTCTTAAATCCTGAATTAATCTCCACTTTCCTGATTTCTTTTTAATAACAAAAATTGGAGAGTTCCATGGAGAATTAGATGGTGAAATATGTCCACTATCCAGCTGTTCCTGCACTAACCGCTGGGCAGCTTGTAATTTTTCTTGTGTTAGAGGCCACTGACTCACTCATACAGGCTCATCACTTTTCCATATTATCGGGTCTGCATGGAGTGCAGGTCTTTGAGCGACCTCTCCTAAGAATACCCTAATCCTGCTCTAGAAGGTCTACTGTCTGATACGACAGGATCAATCTTTCCCTTATTATCTTTTCCTAGACCTTGATTAGGTAATAATCCTTGTTGAAACATCTAATTAGTAACAGTCGTGCTGGGAGAATATAAATATACTCCCATTCTGGACATGATATCTTTGCCCCATAATTTCACAGGTAAATGGGGAATAATATATGGTTTAAAGGTTCCTTCATGTCCTTCCTCATCTTTCCAATGCAGTTCATTGCTACTCTGTTCAGGATTTCTAGTCTGACCGATTCCTTGTAACTGTGTAATAGTCTCCGTTTTTGGCCACTTAGAAGGCCACTGACTAGCGGTTATGACGGAAATATCCACGCCAGTATCCAGGAGGCCAGAAAATCTTTTTCCATTTATAAACAAAGTGAGTTCTGGTCTCTGAGGACCTATTGTCTGTACCCAAAATGCATCAGACGAACCAAATCCATCTTCTCCTCTCTTTGCTAAGACTTCAACATAAAACCAACAATACCTAACCTCATTTAAGAAAAATTTAGGATTAACATTTGAATGCATGCAGTGGAGTAACTGCACTGGTGTAACGCTAACACAGCCTCATTGGCATACACATTGAGAGAAACAATAAGATCTCTTGAGCTGAGAAGCTTCTTTATAGCAAAGGACTTAATCAACATGACATAATAGCCTATGGAATTGGAAAATATCTTTACTAATCACTAATCCACTTCAAAAACATACAAAGAACTCAGGAAATTAGTCATTAAAAGAATAATTAATTCACTAAAAATATATGTTACAGACCTAAAATGAAAGCTCTCAACAAATGGACCCAAAATGACTGGAAGACATTCAAAAACTGCTCAAATATAACATCCTTAACCATTAGAGAAATGCAAATCAAAACAACTCTGAAACTCCATTTTATCCCTGCAAAAATGACCAAGATCAAAAACACTGCTCACAACTTATGCTTAAGAGAAACTCCTCCATTGCTGTCGAATTTTCAGAAAATTAGGCAAAAAACTACTTCAAAACTCAAGTATACCTTTTCTGGGCCTATACACAAAAGATGCTCAACCATACCACAAGGACACGTGCTCAACCATGTTCACAAAAGAATTACTTTTTCATACACGGAATCTGAAAACAACTCAAATGTATCTCTTCTACACACGTCATAAGTGAGATAGCCATAAATACCACAAATATCTTTGAGTAACTCTAATCACACAAATTGAAAAACCTGTATAAGAACTTTAAACCTTTAAAGAAAGAACTTTAAAGAAAGAAATTTAAGCCATCAGAAAATGTAAAGATCTCCTATTCTCTTGTAAAAAACAGCACCAACACAGCAAAATGGACAATCTTACTGAAAGCAATCCATAGATTTAATGCAAATACCCATTAAACTTATAACAAAATTCTTCACAGAACTTCGAAAAAACAATCTTCAACCTTATGAGAAAAGATAAAAACTCAGGATAGCCTAAACAATCTTAAAATCCTGCACAATCAAGGAACTTCTGAATGCATCACAATCTCTGACTTTAAACTTTACTACAGCCACAGTACTGAAATCAATCCACCTTGGATACGAATTCACCTGCCTACAAACAGCAGACTTTTGACAAAGAAGCAAAATTGTGAGATGGAAAAGCATTTTAACCTGCTTATCTCAGAGGCTACCTTAATTTAAACCTGTCTTTTTTTCTTTCACTTGAAGCTGCGCCGCACGGCAGAGGGTAGGACACAGGCTCAGTTTGTTAGACTGCTTTGCTGAGCTCTGGTGGGCAGATTTTTATTTTAACTTGTAAATCATAAAATTAGAAGAATTTCTGAATCCTTTCCTTTGTTCTAAAGACTGTGTGAGGTTAAATTTGCCCTCTAAACTTACTTTTGCTCCTGCTTGGCTTTTATCCACAGCTGGGTTGGATTAACTGGTTACTGTGTGCACATGGCTACTCGATCTCAGTGGTAACTTAGTGATTCTTGGGCCAAAAGTAATTTTTTTCTTTACTTTTCTTACTCATTTAGCAATAAATAAAAGTTGCAAATCTGCGTCTATCACGCTTACAGATTCTCAATAACTCTGCCATTGTTCTGCTCCATTCTAACTTGTTACCAACATATTTAACCGAATACTTTTTCCTTATCCCATATATAACTTATTTATAAATTTTTTCCCGACATTACTATCCTTTATTTTTTACATTTCTTTAAATTCTGATCTCTATTTCTGAGCGCTCACTACTCACGCAACCACCGATTTCTTGTCGTGGGTTCCTCACGTCTGGTCACCTCTTCTTTGCTTTTTGGGGAGCGTGGATCAGCCTCCCGTTCTCCTCTGTCTTTTCTCCCGTTTCTCTTGGAGTTCAGTGGACAGCATTCACGGTCTTCCATCGTCTTGTCCTTTCTCCGGCTTCTCATGGAGTTCGGCAGTCAGCACCACGTTCTTTTTCATACCCCTTCTTCCTCCGGCATTCGTCTCAGGGTTCAGTGGTCAGCACCACTTTGTCCTTAATCTCGGGATTCAGTAGTCAGCACCACGTTGCTGAGGCCATTATGTTGGAGGCCATGTGGGTCCAACACAGATTCCCTAACTGGACTGGAATGGAGTCATGAGGAATAAATCAGACGCAGCTTACGTGGTCATCATAGAAGGGCAAGATCTCTCCTTTATTATCCAAACACCTTATATATCATCACATCAATTGAGTGGGAAAACACATTAAGCTGTCTCCTAGGCAACCACGTCCGCATCTACCTGTATGCTAGCAGTCACGTACGGAAACCTATGCACACGGTCCTCTGGTCAAAGGCTACGTGCATGTTTATCTTACACACTGACAATCTGTCCTGTCCATATGACCAGTTCCTCACATGCTCACCAGCATTGCTCTGCTCAGTTGCTCTTCTCAATATTTGCACTCTCGTTAGCTGTGCTATTATTTTGTATTTCCCTAATCACTAATGGTCGTGTTTTTTGTTTGTGTGTGTCGCCATTCCTCTCCATTTAGTTGTCTGGATGTTTTGTGTGTGAGTGTATGAGAGAGAACATACCTGCACATACCACAGTGTGCTAATGGGGGTCAAAGGATCATCTCAGGTGTCACCCCTCACGTACCTTGTCTAAAACAGGTCTCTGTGGCTTCTGGGCATTCACGTAACTCCTCTCATCTCTCAACAAGAGCACTGGAATTATGGACGTATGCTTCCAGGTCTGTCCTAGCTGGGTTATTTGAACTCATGACACTAATGGCACAGAAGCACTCTACCCATTGAACCTTCTTCTCAGACATTTCTCTCCTCTTTAGTTGAGCTTCTACTGAAATAATCATTTTTCCCATTCGAGTTTTTGGTTTATTATTAACTTTTTTTTTTTGAGGCAGGGTCTCTCTATGAAGCACTGGCTGTCCTGGAAATTGCTATGGAGACCAGGCTATGACAAATGGTGACCTTTCTTGCAGACCAAGAGAGTCTGATGAGCACACCCAAGTCATCTAAGTCACAGCACTGTTGTGGACTGACTGACCTATAAGGAACCAGCAGCCCTGTAATGAATCCAGATGCAACATCTGAGGAGATTGCTCTGCACCCCATTTCAGGCCTGGCAGCCTGGTGACGCCTGTGGCTGCTCCATTTTCTCTACCCTCAGACAATTTCTGTCTTACCAGCTCACAAAGCTGCAGTCAACCTGACATGCTGGGAGCAAATGCCTTTCATCCTAGCACTTAGGAGGCAGGGTTGGGTGAATCTCTGAGTTCGAGCCCCCTCCCCAGGTCTAGATAGCAACAAAAAGGCTGCAATGGCTTTCACACGATCAACTGGCGGGTCAGAGGCAGTCGCTCTGCTCTGAGTGCCCACCAAAGTCATTTCTCTCGCTGACTCCACTATCTGAAGATGTCACATGACTCCTGCACAACACACAGACATGGGACCCAGAGCTGAGCTGCAGGTGTTTATTAGAATCAGATTAAGACAGAACAAGGAGTTTCAGTCAGGCGTTTGGATTCCAACTTCAGGACGAAGAGTGGACAGGGCAGCAAGGTGGCTCTCAGATCAGTCATCGTTGTCCCGGGATGTTAAATTTGGAAAGAAGAGCCTTAATTTTTTCTATGGTATCTATGGTGTAGTATTTCCTGCATTGTGGGCTGAGGGTAATGGTTTTCTGGAAAACAAAAAGACAGAAAGGGGCAGAAGTGGTTATAGGCAAGGAGCAGAACCCAGCAGGGCTCCCCAGTCCCCTCCTTCTGCACAGGGAAGAAAATTCCCTACAGTGATTCAGGGCTCCAGCAGCGGAATCTTCCCCAGGGAGCTGCAGCTCCTCCACAGCTGACAGGAGGAGTCTGAAAAACCAACCTAGCCAGGCGGGGATGAAGAGAAAAGGTCCCTAAGGCATGATGGGGGCTAGGTGTGAAGAGTGGTCAATATGGCTGAGTTCTAATTTTGATGATGTCTCATACCTGAGGACATCTGTCAGCACATTGGCTGTGTAGTCATGTTAGAAATACATCCATGTGTGGATGTGCTGGAAGAAATCCTTCTTGGAGAGTGCTATGGTTTTGCAGGACCTGAAACCCAAACTAAAAGTACTTTGGAAACAGAGAGTCAGAGATGCAATATCCTAAACATGCATCTCTGTAATCCAGCTAGGCTTAAATAAGAGACTAAGGGAGACCAGGGGTGGCTGCAGTAAGTAGCCACAAGCACTCTCTGGTGGGAATAGTGGTGGCTTCTAAGCCATGGAGGGAGGTTCTGGCTGTGGCTCTGAGGAAGCCAGTGGAAGGAGGGCTCCATCTGAGACAGGAGAGAAGAGTTAATGGAGGCTCCAGAGAAGGTGACCCTGGCCAGTAGACAGAAGTTTCAGGTATCTTAAAGTAGAGTAGAGCTGAGGGTGCCCTCCCTGGGCAGAAGCCAACCAAGGACTCTCCTGTGAGTGTCCCTGCCCTGCTGTGGTGAGAACCCGGTGGTCACCCATCATTGGGGAGCACTCTGCAGGACCTTGCATAGACAGACTGGATGTGGACCAGCATGCTGCATGGACAGGTGCTAGGATGGGCAAGGTTTCCTTGCTCTGGTGTTTATTCCCTGACACATGTGACTGGCTGCTTGGATCATTTGTTCACAGAATTCCACCATATGATGCATGTGGGCCTCAGGGTAGGGAGGAAGTTACCAGAACTGTGGAATCCAGGAATTTGGCTTTCAATCCTCCCTCATTGTAGCATTCCTGGATTTTTTCAAAACCTTTTCTTTCACCATCAGTAGCGTCAAACTTGGTAAGAACGGCATTCATTATTTGCTTGTTTCCAATGGCCATTGCCCCAAAGGCTTCAAAGAAAGGAATGCATGCTTCCGCTGCAAACAGAAGGAAACCATTAACAGAGCTTAGGCTGGTAGAAATGGAAGCTTACTTTCTTACCACTTCTACAAATGTCCTAACTGGCCTTCCACACAGTCCTGACTACACAAAGGCTGCTGTCTCCTAGATACAACACACAGTTTCCATAGACAGACCACTACCAACAGAAGGGGCATATATGAGTGTACCTCCCTGCACATCTGACCTTCACATAAATCCCACACATGATTTAGCTTCAGCTGTACATGCAAGTGAGGGTCCATCATCACCACCTTACCTCAGTCTCCCCATTCCACCCGTCCCAACAGTTGCAATCCTGAACAGAAAGCTCAAGGGTCTTCTGCAGGACTCCTGGCTAGTGACCTCCCAGGGACCCCTAGATCTGCAAACAGATCGATAAGGAAGGAAATGGAGTGAACAAGGGTCAGAAAGGACATATGTTCCCATTCTCACTTGTCTGGAAGCCCAGCTCCCCAGTCACCAGCAAGGCCAGCAGAAGCAGCATCCCCTTCATGGTGTAGAGTGAGTGCTAAATGCTCTACTCAGAGCAGATCCTGCTACCTTATAAACTGTTGTCTTCCTTAGCCCAATCCCACCAACCCCCATCCCTCCTCACCCCCTATCTTGGCTCTAAGGAGTTCCAAATGCCTTTAGGCAAGAACCTGGCACCTATGGATCCCCTTCCCACTTGCATGGGGGAGTGAGCTTAGGAGCCCCTCCCACTCTGAAGAACCAATGGCTGGAGACATCCTGTGTGCTCACTTTCTGTACAGAAGTGGCTGTGCCATTGCCAGAAGATGGTTAGAGCTGACATTTGTAAGCAGTCACATGCTGAGACAAATGCGCTGTTGTCCTAGCTCAGCTGTCACCTGGGCTTCCTCTCCTGGCTCCAAGCATGTCCTCCTCATGCTTGGAGTAGAAACCACAGGGGTCAAGGAAGGTTTCTGTTCCTGTAGGCAGCCAACTGGCCAGAACACTGCATCTGCCTGAGTTCAAGATCTGAGCCGAAGTGTTCGTATCTGAGGGGCCATATTGAGGACAGTTGGACATCTTAGCTGCTGCAAACTTTGGACTAGACCTCTGAGGACATGAGGGAACCATCTGGGGCTTTTAGTGACTGCCAGCCAGGGTAATCCCAGTGTGTTTGGTCATGTGCGGATCCTCAGGGGCTGGTGATGATTTTGTTCTACCAACTGCATCATGCTGCAAACTCCCTTCCCCGTCAGAGAGCGCATCCCTGTCCTGCCCATGTCTGTCTCACCTCCACCAGTAAGCAGGCTCAAAGAGTGATGCAGGGTAGTTCTATATTCTCTCAATTATATTTTAAATAAACGCTGATTGGCCGATAACCAGGCAGAAAGTATAGGCAGGAAAACCGGACAAGAATTAGAAGTGGAACAATGAGAACAGGAGTATTCTAGGAAGAAAGAAGCATTTTCCCCAATCCTGCCCAGACCACCAAAAAAGCAGGATGTGACCTGCCCCACTGAAAAAGGTTCTGAGCCATGTAGCTAACATAGATAAGAATAATGGGTTAATATATGTTGCAAGAGTTAATAAGTAGCCTGAGCCAAGGGGTCAATCAGTTTATAACCTAATATAGACTCTCTGTGTAATTTTCTTTGGGGCTTACTGGCTGTGGGCACTGTGCAGGATAGAAACCCCAACAAGCCAGCCCTCTTTATACAAAAGAGGTCTTAACAGTGGAGTCAATGCAGTTACAGCAGCTCACAGTAGAGTAGGGAATTTATCCCTGAACCATGAATTCTCCATTGTCCACAGCCTCACAGGCCACTGTGGAATGGCTGTGTATGAACTCCACTGTCCCCAGACAATGCTGTGTGTGTAGATTCTCTCAAGTTCAATTCAACCTACTACCCTCAGAAAGAGGTTTGCAGCACAAATGACGTTGTCGGTTGGGCATTGTGTTAATCATTCCTGGAGGCAGGAGGCTTACTGTGTGTGATCGCTAATCCTGATGGTCATCATGACTGGATTTAGAATTACCATGGAAACAAAGCTCTCTCTGTGGGAGTGTTTAGGCTACATTAACTATGTCTGACTTTATGTGGACAGCATAGACTAGGGTCATAGACAGAGTGGGAAGGAGAAAGCAAGCTGGACATTCATGTCTCTCTACTTCCTGACTGAAGATGTGATCAACCACGTTGAGTTCCTGCACCATGCCTGCCCCACCTTCATAGACTGTATCCCTGCAAACTGTAAGCATGTTGAAATATGAAGCGGCGGGGCTGCGTCCCCAACACCCCGGCCACTTGGCTAGCTCATGCCCGAAATAACAACACACAAACTGTATTCAATTAAACACTGCTTGGCCCATGAACTCTAGCCCTTACAGGCTAACTCTCGCACCTGGACTAGCCCATTTCTAATGATGTGTGTAAGCACCCCAAGGTGCGCTTACAGGGAAGATTCTAGCCTCCGTCCATCCTGGTGTCTCTGCTCCAGCGCAGAGCTGTCGAGTCTACCCAGGAGAGCTGAGCATGGCGTCTGTCCGGAAGCAGAGCAGAGTCTGACCTCACTTCCTCTTCTGCCCAGAATTCTATTCTGTTTATTCCTCCCACCAATGCTTTAACCTATGAGGGCCAAGCAGTTTCTTTATTGCTCAGCCAATGAAATCAACAGATTGATATATGACACTCCCACATCATAAGCAGAAAGCTGCTTCTTATCTGGGTTTTGTCACTAGCTCACTAACACAGTAGTAGAGTGTTTCTTAGCACATACAAAGCTCTGAGGTTAATCACTGCCTCCCACACACACACAAATGTAGTGATTAAGGAGATGGCTCAGTGGACAAGTGCTCATTTTGCAAGCCTAAGGATGTGAGTTCAGATCCCCAGGACGCTGTAAAGAGCTGAGTGTGGTGGCTCCACCAATGCCATGGGAGCTCCAGGTTCAATAACAGACCTTGTCTCAAACAGTAGGGTGGGAGGCAGTTGAGATAGCTCAATGATTAAAGGTGCTTGCTGCTAAGCCTGCTGACCTGGGTTCAAATCCCAGAACCCACATAGTGGGAGAAGTGAACTAACTTCTGCAAATTGTCCTTTGATGTACACACACACACACACACACACACACACACACACACACAAACCATGACACCTGTGCACTTACACATAAACATGAATAGAAGCACAAAAAAACACACAAGTACAATAATGGACACATGTAAATAATGTTTTTGAGAATTGGCACAAGGGAGCCTAAATGAGCTCCTAATGGTCAATATCCAACAATTTGAACCACAAACTAAATAACACCCTACTGGATTATAATAGAATTGAGAAGTAACATGAGTCCATGCTGGCATGAATGGTTGGATGAGCAGATAAACAGAATGAAAGACAGTGTTCTTCCAGAAGAAACCATGACTTATTCTAGTTGTTTCTGTGCTTTGGACAGGGGAATTACTTCTTTCAGTCCTTCAGAGTGAGCACAAGTTTCCAAAGACACAAGAAAGATGGCCTGGGCACGACTCAGTCAGGAAAGTGCTTGCTGTGTAAGCGTGAATACTTGTATATGTGCAAATGTGCATATTCATATGTATACCATATGCCTTAGTTAGATAACTATTGCTCAGCTGGTCAGGGTGGTGTAGGCCTTTAATCCCAGCACTCAGGATACAGAGGAAGATGGATCTCTGTGAGGTTTTGGCCAGCCTGGTCTACAAATCAAGTTCCAGGGCCGTCAGGACTATATCCAGAAACCCTGTCTTAGGAAGAAAGAAAGAAAGAAAGAAAGAAAGAAAGAAAGAAAGAAAGAAAGAAAGAAAGAAAGAAAGAAAGAAAGAAAGAAAGAGATTATTATTAATGTGCTAAAACAC
>NW_026068048.1:3348695-3357016 GCF_014885135.2 Alexandromys fortis
CCGGCCACTTGGCTAGCTCATGCCCGAAATAACAACACACAAACTGTATTCAATTAAACACTGCTTGGCCCATGAACTCTAGCCCTTACAGGCTAACTCTCGCACCTGGACTAGCCCATTTCTAATGATGTGTGTAAGCACCCCAAGGTGCGCTTACAGGGAAGATTCTAGCCTCCGTCCATCCTGGTGTCTCTGCTCCAGCGCAGAGCTGTCGAGTCTACCCAGGAGAGCTGAGCATGGCGTCTGTCCGGAAGCAGAGCAGAGTCTGACCTCACTTCCTCTTCTGCCCAGAATTCTATTCTGTTTATTCCTCCCACCAATGCTTTAACCTATGAGGGCCAAGCAGTTTCTTTATTGCTCAGCCAATGAAATCAACAGATTGATATATGACACTCCCACATCATAAGCAGAAAGCTGCTTCTTATCTGGGTTTTGTCACTAGCTCACTAACACAGTAGTAGAGTGTTTCTTAGCACATACAAAGCTCTGAGGTTAATCACTGCCTCCCACACACACACAAATGTAGTGATTAAGGAGATGGCTCAGTGGACAAGTGCTCATTTTGCAAGCCTAAGGATGTGAGTTCAGATCCCCAGGACGCTGTAAAGAGCTGAGTGTGGTGGCTCCACCAATGCCATGGGAGCTCCAGGTTCAATAACAGACCTTGTCTCAAACAGTAGGGTGGGAGGCAGTTGAGATAGCTCAATGATTAAAGGTGCTTGCTGCTAAGCCTGCTGACCTGGGTTCAAATCCCAGAACCCACATAGTGGGAGAAGTGAACTAACTTCTGCAAATTGTCCTTTGATGTACACACACACACACACACACACACACACACACACACACAAACCATGACACCTGTGCACTTACACATAAACATGAATAGAAGCACAAAAAAACACACAAGTACAATAATGGACACATGTAAATAATGTTTTTGAGAATTGGCACAAGGGAGCCTAAATGAGCTCCTAATGGTCAATATCCAACAATTTGAACCACAAACTAAATAACACCCTACTGGATTATAATAGAATTGAGAAGTAACATGAGTCCATGCTGGCATGAATGGTTGGATGAGCAGATAAACAGAATGAAAGACAGTGTTCTTCCAGAAGAAACCATGACTTATTCTAGTTGTTTCTGTGCTTTGGACAGGGGAATTACTTCTTTCAGTCCTTCAGAGTGAGCACAAGTTTCCAAAGACACAAGAAAGATGGCCTGGGCACGACTCAGTCAGGAAAGTGCTTGCTGTGTAAGCGTGAATACTTGTATATGTGCAAATGTGCATATTCATATGTATACCATATGCCTTAGTTAGATAACTATTGCTCAGCTGGTCAGGGTGGTGTAGGCCTTTAATCCCAGCACTCAGGATACAGAGGAAGATGGATCTCTGTGAGGTTTTGGCCAGCCTGGTCTACAAATCAAGTTCCAGGGCCGTCAGGACTATATCCAGAAACCCTGTCTTAGGAAGAAAGAAAGAAAGAAAGAAAGAAAGAAAGAAAGAAAGAAAGAAAGAAAGAAAGAAAGAAAGAAAGAAAGAGATTATTATTAATGTGCTAAAACACCATGACCAAAACAGTTCCTATTAATTAACAGTAATGTAATAATGATAATAATTTAATTAATAATTAATTATTATTATGTAATAAACCATGATGACCAAATGCAAAATAAAGAGGAAAGTGTTTCAATTTCTTTGGCTTATACTTCTACATTGCTGTTCATCATCGAAGGAAATCAGCACAGGCGCTCAAGCAAGGCAGGAGCCTGGAGGCTAAGCTGGTGCAGAGGCCCTGGAGGGGAGCTGCTTACTGGTTTGTTTCCCATGGTTTGCTCAACCTGCTTTCTTAGAGAACCCAGGGCCACAGGTTCAGTGATGGCCCCACTCACAATGGCCTGTCCATCCCCCATTAATCAGTAATCAAGTAAATGCCTGGCCAGGTGGTAGAGGTGCCCATCTTGAATCCCAGAACTTGGAAGATCTATCTTTGAGCTCGAGGCCAGTGTGGTATACAGACTGAGTTTAGGGACAACCTGGACTACACAGGAAAACCCTGTCTGAGTAGGTGGCAGGGAGAGAAAATGCCTTACAGGCTTGCCTGCAGTCCAAACTTATGGAAGTTTTTGTTTTGTTTTCTTTTGTTTTTGATTTTTTTTCAAGACAGGACTTCTCTATGTAGCCATGGCCGGCCTTGGAGGTCTTCTTAATTGAGGTTACCTCGTTTCTGATGACGTTAACTTGTGTCAAGTTGATATAACTAGCCACCATACCAGGTAACCACACAGACAAGTGAACATATGTGCATGTGCGCGCACATACACACACATGCACACACACATGCACACAAATAGGAAAATATGAGGCATGAGAAAACAAGAGCGAGATCTGGTAAGAGAATATTAATGGTTGTAGTGAAGAGTTCAAGTCAGTGGGGAAATGTGTAGAAGTCATGTGTCATCCGACATGTGGGGTCTTAACCTCTGTGACATCTACAAAAAGCCTGATGCCAGCTCTGACAGGTAGCAGGGGCTACAGGTGTCATCCAGCAGCAGACACATGTTAGCCACAGTCTGCCCTCGTCTCCATTCCTAATACTTCCAAGAGTGAGTAGGCCTCAGCTGGTCATATTGTGCGTTCCTGAGCAGTCCTCGGGACCTGCAAGGACCACAGGACAGAGTGGACAGCTCATAAGTGGGTCTTGGTGCTTGGCACCACTTTTCAAAAATGGTTACCAGAGGCAAATCCTATTTGGCTTGGCTAAACCAGTAAGTCAGAAGGTTCATAGCTCTCTGAGTCTTTGGCAAACTTCATCTGTCACCGTTGATGGAGACAAAGTGACAGCCAAGAGCCTTTGACAACAAACTACTTACTTAGTTCTGACTTAAAAGACACTTAGACTCTTTACTTTCAAAAATTAATACCAGCCAAATTTCGTAACCACTTACATGATGGGAGCAGGGAAGTGGGGCCAGGGGATTCACAGTTTGAGGTAAGCCTGGGCTATATGGTAAGATACTGTTTGTTTAATCTTATAAGAAAGGTCTTGTTTACAGACATGAGGGACACGAGCTAGTCCTTCAGCCCATCTTCCCAGCATCTGTAGAGACCTCCTATGCGCTGTCCCTGGCACAGAGTGTCACATGCCTTGCTCTCCTGAGCCCTTAGACATCTAAGGGACACCAATATCAAACAATGCAAGGGGACTTAGGGAAGTGGCAACAGGGTTGAGAGCCCAGTGCACTGGTGAAGGCTTGGTGTGTTCTAAGATAAGAGGGGTCCAGGTGCACTGAGGTGTATAAGCCATGTTCCATTGCTATGACAAAACACCCAGGATAGGTATATGGGAAAGAAGTTAACTTGGTTCATGGTCTGGAATCTTGAATGTCCAAGACAGAGCAGCCACATCCACCTAGTGCCTTGCCCTGTCTGAGCTCCTGGTGCAGAGCAGAAGGGCAGCGTGAGGGGTGGGGGAGGTGGGGCTGGCAGAAGACAGTAGGAGAGCAGAGGCTGCACATGCATTACAGCCACACACCATGCACTGCCTCTCACCTGCCACACTGCGACCAGGGCGCAAGGTGGTGTTTGGTGTTGCCTAGCCATGTGGACGCCATAGGAGGCTGTCCCTCTGATTTGGTGGTTTTGGATGCAGTCTGGGGAATGAAGCATCGAATCTCCCAGCCAGGTGAAGGGCGAGCACATCAGACATGAGGGCAGAGCATGTGGACGTCCGGGTTCTCCCTGGGGTCATGCTTATGGACACATGGTTCCGTACCTGGTACAGAGATGCTCCAGATGACAAACAGGCCAGGGTAATGGAGTTCTGGTTTCCAGGCACAGAGTGGTCAGGGGACTGGCAGAGTCCAGAGAAATGAGGGGAAGACTGGGGCTTCCCACATGGAATCCCCGTTTGCTTGTGGGAGGCTGAGGCAGGTGTGCCCCAGTTTTCTGTCTGGGATCCCTCTGCTCACAAAGGTAGAAATGGGTGCAGGAAGGGGCACTCTCCAGCTGCTGGATTGGGCAGCTTTCATTGCCCTCCATGTGTCCCAGCAGGAGCAGAAGCAGCTGGCAGATGGGAGCAGCAGCAGGAGGAACCCTCTAGTGAACAGGCCTCACACCAGCATGGGACACAGAGACTCCTGGCAGGATGTCAGTCCTTCTAGGCACTCAGCAGTGCTGTGGTCTTTGCCCTGGTGAGGCTCTAGTGTCTAAAGACGCCAACGCTCCCTGAACCTCTTTGTCAAACAGGTCCTGAAGTTTCTGTCCTCTGGATCTGTCCCCTTTGATCCTTCCTCAGACTCTGCTCTGCCTCTCTTGCTGTGACCCTTCCTTTTCCTGTCCTGTCCCTGTCCAATGCTTCAGCCTGCACACATCAAGCTGCTTGCCTGATGACCACTCAGCTGAAATTCCCCTGCCTCAGATTTTGCTCCTGTGCCCACTGCCTCCTTCTCCATCGCTGTCAATGTCTGTTCAGCCCACACTCCTGAAAGTAGGGCAGACAAAAGGCAGAATCCTCTCTTGAGGCCTACAATGTCAGTCCCAGGGTAGAGAGTCGAGCATGTCTCCCAGCCTAGTGAGTGAATGGATCAGAGATGCCCTTCTCCATAGGCCTAAGGGCACTGGAACCTATCACAGCCTGCCTCTTAGCAGCCCCCTCTGCTGAGCCTATCAGTGGGGGAAGGAAAGGTGCTGCCCCTCTGGCTCGGGTACAAATGGTTGAAGGGCCATCTAGATTTCTGTGATAGAAAAACTCTTCTAGACACTCTGAACCAGACAGACAGAGCCTGTGTCTTCAGAATCTGGGGCAACCAGCTGAGATTGCCCTCTAGTTTTCCTAAGAAATCTATGGAGAATTCGGAATGGCCAGAGCTGGCATCAAGAGTCAGGTGAGTCTATGTGATTTCCAGGCCAGCCTGGTCTAGATAGTGAATTCCAGGACAACTAGGCTTGTGTAGAAACACCCTATATCAAAACAGCAAACCACGAAAAGATGGAGTTAATGATGACTCCAACAGCAGGAGGAGTTCAGGGTGAGAGTCGGCTTCAATGGAGCAGTGAAGCAAGTGAAAGATGGGGGCAGGGACAGAAACAGTCAGAGCAGGGTCCCCAAGTGGTCAGAGGTCTTGTCTACCCTAGACATTGACTACTAGGGAGGCTTTTAATAGACGTCAAGTTCCCTGGTGTGAGAGGGTACAGATACCTCACTCTGGAGGCCTGATGGAGGGACCTGGACCTCGTCCTGCTCACTACTTCCTGGGTCTTCACATGACATGTGACCTTAAGCAGAACACTAAGAAGGGACCAGGCTGAACCTAGGTCCTTTGTTGACCAGGATCTTACTCTCTTGCCAAAACACACATCTCCCCCTGACACAGCCCCAGGGAGGTTCAAGCAGGGTTCTGGGAGGGGCTTGGAGAGCTCAGAACCTGCCCCTCCCCACTCCCTGAGATGCCCAGGGCAGTTACAAATGGGGCCCAAGCTGAGTAGGAGCACCTGCCACCATTACCATGAAGCTCACTGGTGCTCTCGTGTTGCTTGGGGCTGCCCTGCTCCTGACTTCAGGGGGAAGTGGGTTCTAGGGTTGGGGTGACCTCTGTGAAGTGGGTACAGGGATGTGGGTGACCTCGTGGAAGAAGGTTTCAGGGTGTGGGTGACCTCAGGGGGAAGTGAGTACTAGGGTGTGGTTGTCAGGGATGCAGGGTCTCCAGGGCTCTCATACCCTCACTCCCCAACAAGGACATCTGTGTTCTGATGCAAGGCTTTCAATGGAGAATCACCTTTTCTTTGTGTTTCAGATTGTGGCATTTGTCCTGCTTTGGAGGAGGACATTGCTCTTTTTCTTGGCCCGTCTGTGCCTGACTATGTGGAATTTGTGAGCCAGTACAGGAACGAGTCTGCCGTATTGAAAAATGCTGAAAATCTGAAGACGTGTGTTGATAACAAGCTGACAGCGGAAGACAAGGAGAATGTAAAGAGTTTGATGGTGAGTTCTCTGTGTGTCTGGATCAGAGCCTGTGTGCCCACCTGCTCACCCCAGCTTAGGGATGGAGCCTGTGTTCCTCCCCAGCACTGCAGCTCCTCTGTGAATCCAGAAAGATGTCAGGAGGAAGGGGCAGGAAGGACACTGGCTGTTCAGCTCAGTCAAGCCAGTCCAGACCCCCAAGACCCCTGCTCCCACAGTACCACTTGGTCTCCATCAGGTTTTCTGCCCCAGCCTCCTGAGTCCAGAAAAATCAGTACCTGGGACCCCTTCTCCAGACGGGATCTTTTGTCCTAACTTTTCAAGTCTATCATCACACCCCCAAACACTCATCATTTTTATTGTCCCCTGGATCTCTGAGGTCACTGTGCAGAATCCAGGCATGGGTCACTCACAGGAGAATCTAGTTGAATCCCCTCTTATCCCTAGAACTGGTGGGATTGTCAACACCCCAGCTGCATGTCTCTGAAGTCATCATGTAACAGGAATCAATCAGTTCATTGTAGGGCCACAGCTGCCCGCAGGCTCACCTGAAGTCCTGCCAGGCCCTCCCCAGCTGCTTCTCCATTCTGCCCCACATGTGCCCATGGTGTGCCGAGGGCAGGCGGCTCTTCCCATCATTCTGGATTGGAGGCTGTTTACAAGGCTCGCCCTGGTGTGGTTTGCTGGAGACAGAATGGAGAGGAGGCATCCAGGGCCAAGTCAGACCCAGGAGCTGTTGCAGACAGAGTGCAGGTCCCTCCCAAGTGGTGTCCCGTGTATGACTGCTGAGAGCTCCTTCACCTCTGACGCTTTGCCACCTTTCTCTTTGCAGGCGAAAATAGATGCTAACCCTCTCTGTTGATGAATTCGTCTTTGCCCGAAAACTCAAGGAAGTCACTTGTCTGTTCACCTGCATAGATGTGGCAAGCCCTACCCCTCCCATTCCAGGTGTCTAAAAACAGGGTTCCAACAATAAAAGCCTTGCAATTCACAGGGGAGCCTTGACTGTTTGGATTTGAGGTTAGGCATTGAGTGGGTTGGGACATCACAGAACAACCAGTGGGACTTTGAATTGTTCCTGCTGGATTGCAGCGCTGCCCAAATGCCCCTGCAGAATGCAGTAGGGGACCACAGTCACTACAGCCAGAGTGTCTGTCACTCTCATGGGCCATGGGCCATAGGGCACATACATGACATCCCCGAATGAACTCTCCAGGAACATGGAACAGTGAAGGGCCAGAGAGGCCGAGTGTCTGCTGAGGATCACACAGGCTCCAGACAGCAAAATTTGTGCCTTCTTCCCACTGCTTGGGTCAATGGCCAATTGTGTATGTATCGTGTGTGTGAGCTAAAATGCTGCTCTGGGCATCTGGAACCATCTATAAAACCTGACCACAGCTGGGATGTGGGCGCTATCTCAGGCTTCTGGGACCATGACTTACTTTGTTATATTTGTTTGGGGAAGGGGGATAAGTAATAGTGTGTGTGTGTATATGTAAAAATATGTATATATGAAAATATGTGTGTATATATATAGAGGTCAAATTGCTCTCCTGCCTTGCAGGTCCCGGGGCTTGAACTCCTGTTGCCAGGGTAGGGAGCAAGTGCCTTTACCTGTTGAGCCATCTCACCAGCCCCACAACTGACACTGTAAAGGGTCAGTTCACATCCATCTGAATAGAAATAAGGGACTACTGTTAACTCAAAGGTCATCAGGTGAACACAATTCTTGGGTCAGACAAAGCTGGTTGTCTGTGTAATCTGATTTTATAGCTTTGGAGAATATCTGAAATAAGGACTCTCTACACTTCTGTGATGGCTGCAGTCCATTCCACAGCAATCACGGTACGACGTCCCTTGTTGCAGGAGCTAGACCAGGACATCCGGCAAGTGTCTGTGCTTACCCATGTTTCAACTTTAGGGTATTCTCCCATGAAGAGGGTCATGGCTTGAGGATACTACATTACCCAGAAGGCTATGCACTTTGCATCCTAGGAGGCACTTCCGGCGGCTCTCCTGACAGGTATATGTTTAAGCTATCTGAGAGTTTGAGTTCCAGCTACCTCCTAGGTTAAGTAACTCAGAGACTGGAGAATAAGCCGCCTAGATGACACCAGTACTGGACAGCAAGAGCCAGCGGAACTCTGCTGGGTCCCAGCGCCTAGCGGCTTCGCTCAGCCCCGAGTCTGCAGGTGGCGGCCGCCCTGACTAACTCGGCCAGGGATGGTGCAGTGGCCCCGGGCAGAGCTTGCAGACCGCCCTGCACTCATCTGAGGTCAGAGGCAGCCCCTGCCCAGGTCTTTTCATCCTCACCAGGCTGATGCGGACTGGGCAGCCTGGTTGTGGGAGGTCCCG
>NW_026068048.1:3358699-3360894 GCF_014885135.2 Alexandromys fortis
AACATAGGCCCTTCCCTTTATTCATCAGTTTCAGATGTGTCCAGGCATTCACAGCCACGCCCCCTCTGAGACGTGTGCAAGGTAATAGCACCTGCTTTGTCAGGCTCATCTGATTTTTTTCTATTTATTTATTTAGCTTTACGAGATAGGGTTTCTCTGTATAGCTTTACAGTCTGTCCTGAAACTCACTCTTTAGACCAGACTGGGCCCCAAACTCACAGGGATCCACCTGCCTCTTCCTCCTGAGTGCTGGGATTGAAGGCGTGTGCCACCACCACCTGGCAGACTTCTCCGTTTTTGTTGCCCTGGGAAATGCATGCCTGGTATCCTTGCTATGGCCACAGAATTGTTAACTGTGTCTGTGCAGGTATATAACTGCAAACCTTAGAAACCTTGTGGGATTGGAGACCATACAGAGAACACGGAGAGCATGGGGGAGACACTGGAAGAATAAATGGGCCCTGATGAGAAGACGAGCAGAAGCTGATCGTTTGCCCTCAGCACCCATTTTAGTCAGTTTCTCATGATGTACTTACTGTTCCTTCTGATTCTGAAACGTTTAAGGGGATGGCACCGCAATAAACTTCCGTGTAAAACAAGCATCGTTCCTGCATGATCCTAGAGATTTCTCCATTAGAATATAAGTGCTTGATTGTTGTGTGGTGAGGCACTTTTCTCTGGCATCATTAGTCTATCTGTTAAGGGACAATTAGATATCCTCAAGTTTGAACTGTTCCAAATGAAGCTGCTATGCACATTTACCTCTTAGTGTCTCCGGTGGGTTAACATCCAGGCATCAAAGGCCTGGGTGTCTCATTTTACCCGTGAGGATCTCCCTTAGAGACATGACTGATAGTACAGGAAGGTCGGCAGTGAGAGAACATAGTACTTACATGTTCCATAGCAGGGCCTACGCCATGCCACACGGCCTCATGAGATGCAGGTGTTGATCAGGAGCCCTCATCCTTTGATTGGGATTCCACAGGCAGAGTAAACAGTCCTAGGATTTCCTGCTCTGAATAATCCCAACAGGTTTCCGTTTATAGCCATGGCGGTCCTGAGGTGTTGGTTTGGAAAAACACTGGCCTCGGTGCTAAAAGGAGAAGCCAGTCTGTGCACGCAGGAGTCGCTGGTTTGCACATGAGAGCTGTGTTCCTGGAGAGGCCCCGTGGTCTTCTAAGACAGACCAGCCTTCCTTAGGAAGCATTCAAGCTGTCACATACGGAAACCGACGCACATGGCCCTCTGGTCAAAGGCTACGTGCATGTTTACCTTACACACTGACAATCTGTGTCCTGTCCATATGACCAGTCTCTCACATGCTCACCAGCATTGCTCTGCTCAGTTGCTCTTCTCAATATTTGCACTCTCGTTAGCTGTGCTATTATTTTGTATCTCCCTATTCACTAATGTTCATGAATTTTGTTTGTGTGTGTTGCCATTCCTCTCCATTTTAGTTGTATGGATGTTTTGTGTGTGAGTGTATGAGAGAGAACATACATGCACATGCCACAGTGTGCTAATGGGGGTTAAAGGACAATCTCGGGTGTCACTCCTCACATACCTTGTCTAAAACAGGTCTCTGTGGCTTCTGGGTATTCACATAACTCCTCTCATCTCTCAACAAGAGCACTAGAATTATGCACGTATGCTTCCAAGTCTGGCCTTAACTTGGTTATTTGAACTCATGGCAAAGAAGCACTTTACCCATTGAACCTTCTTCCCAGACCTTCTCTCTTCTCTGCACTTAGAAGGCAGAGTTGGGTGGATCTCTGAGATCGAGCCCCCTCCCCAGGTCTAGATAGCAACAAAAAGGCTGCAATGGCTTTCACACGATCAACTGGCGGGTCAGAGGCAGTTGCTCTGCTCTGAGTGCCCACCAAAGTCATTTCTCTCGCTGACTCCACTATCTGAAGATGTCACATGACTCCTGCACAACACACAGACACGGGACCCAGAGCTGAGCTGCAGGTGTTTATTAGAATCAGATTAAGACAGTACAAGGCGTTTCAGTCAGGCATTTGAATTCCAACTTCAGGACGAAGAGTGGACAGGGCAGCATGGTAGCTCTCAGATCAGTCATCATTTTCCCGGGATGTTCAATTTGGAAAGAAGCGCCTTAATTTTTTCTATGGTATCTATGGTGTAGTATTTCCTGCATTGTGGGCTGAGGGTAATGGTTTGCTGGAAAACAA